>NW_026775574.1:19005000-19605000 GCF_030987335.1 Cornus florida
ATGCAACAGCCCTTTATCAAAGACAATCTGAAACTCTTGAGGCCGCTCAAATAGCACGAGAGGCACGCAAAGCAGATAAAGAAAAGACCAGACAACTCGAGCTTCAAAGCAAACTAAGAGAGATTGAAAACAAACAAGGAGCTGAAGAGATGTTAATCATGCAAAAAGATCCAGAATCGATGCCAACACAAGCGGGGAATGCATGGCTAATTGAAAGCCAAAATGAAATATTAGCATATATACGCTAATATATAGTTGTTATGTTTTTAATTCCATGTCATATTGTATTGTTTCTTTATTTTTATTGTATTATTTAAATTTGTATTGTTTAAATTTATGTTGTATCGTATTATTTTTAATAATAAATATTGTATTGTTTAAATATTTTGTATGATATATCCGTTTTAAAAATATAGCCGTTAGGAAAAAGTTAAAAAATAAAATTTATTAAAGATTTAAAAAATATTAAAATATTAATATTTTTGGAGAGCGAAAATGTACCATTGGAGTACATCTGATAGCTAAAATTTGGAAACTCCAAAATGCTGACGTGGCTATGAAAAATACTAACGTGACTATTGAAAAAAGCTGATGTGGCAAATTCGGAGAGCCCATTGGAGATGCTTTTAAAAGATTATCCATTTTCCCATATTGGGACTTCAATCTTTACCATCTAATTTTAGAGGTTGATGAAATATCATTAGACCACCGAGCTTATTTTATTATTGTAATAACAGTTTTTTATTTTTAAATAACTAAAGCGTAAAAAAATACTGTAGTTCAAAATTTTCGTACTTATTAGTTTGAGGACTTAAATCATAAAACCCTTAATACTATCATTTTTTTAATTATAAAACCTTTGTAAACACTCTAATACTTCTAGTCTTTTATTTTTTAACATATGATAATTTAAACATTTAATAAATTCTTAACGGTTCATTAATAGAATTAGAGCAAAAAAATAACTTTATAGTACAAATAAGTTATAGTTTTACTATACAAAAATGATGGTAATTGAAGTTTTATGATTTAAGCCTTTATTTTGATAATAAATTATTCAAACTCGGAATATCATTGTCATCGTATCAGAATCAAATCAGCAAAATCCTACAACTCCAGTACCAACCCTCTTTTTTGACTAGTACCAAACCCGCTTTTTGACGAAAGCTGCTTTTTAGGGCATATCATTTCAGCCCTCCCCAATCACCTTCATCTATCTCCATTCTCGTTCTCAACTCTGAACTTGCCCTCTCTCTCTCTCTGCAACTGCAAACTACAAAATCTATAATAATCAGAAGTTCAAAACCCATATATTTAAGTTTATGTATCCGAATCAAAAGTTCAAAACCTATTACCTATATCAAAACCCTCGTATCGGCATATCATTTGAGATTGTTCAAAAAATCGAAACCCATATCTTTCAGTTTCCATCGCCCACTGCCCCAGTTCGGGTTCGCCGTCGCTAGCTTCAGCCGCTGTCTCTCAACTCTCAAGCTTCAGCCGCTGGCCCGCTATCTCTCAACTCTCAAGCTTGCCCCCTTCTCTTTCTACAACTGCTAACTTGTATGTATGGGTTTTTGTAATGACCCGGTCTTTTTTCTTCCTTTCCCTTTTCTCGGATTTTGACGGATATTTTTTTTTCGTTGATCTTTTCCTTTCTGAGTTTAGTTTCTCGTCGCTTAGTGTTGTTTCGAGTGCTCTGGAGTGATTTTTGAGACTCTTTTCTTTGGATTGACAACTTTCTTTGAGGACCGAGTCAATTCCACATTTTTCGTTTTTCGACATTATTCACTTTCGTCCTTTTCCCTATTTCGTCATTTTCCCTATTTTGTCTTTTCCTCGTGTGCTACCTTGTTGCATAACCTCACTTCTTGTGTTTGGAGTTGGTTTTTGACTTCATATATCTTCATTCACATATCTTCATTCTAAGTGGTTTCCACGAAATACGTATCTTTACTTTTGCAGTAAAGTACTCTGGTTGCTCCCAATATCCATAGGGGCATGGATGTATAGTTCTTTGGAAACTTTTTCTTTTCTTAGGGTGTTTTTCATAAATATCTTTTGAAGATACTTTATTTCAGGGGTTTTTAAGAAAATATTTTTTGAAAGATATTTTCATTCTAAGCCAATGGTGCAGTTTTCATTTTTTAGAGGGGCCATTGTGCAATTAATGAAAGTTATTGCTAAATACCTTATTTTGAGCCTGGATCCTCGTATGGAATTCCTTTTCACTTTTCATCAAGTCACGTACTCTTAGAATTTTCTCCTGGTCAATGTTTCCCAGTTTTAGGGTTTTTAGCCCCAGCTTGTTTGGGGCATAACTTTCTGCTCGGGACTTAGTTTTCGATGCCGTTTCTTCCGTTGTTTATATTTTCTTATTTTAAATTTTTTCGTTCATGGAGTTTCACTGTTTGAGTGCATATGCTCAAATTCCACTTTTCCAGACTCGGCGGGGGCTGTCCGGGGCACTTTTTGAGATTTTCTATAAATAGGGGACTTAAAGTTAAAAAACCAGATTTTTTTTTCTCTCTCTCTCCTCTCTCTTGGCTGGATTCAATGGCAGCCATGGGCTGCCACCACCTCTCTCCTCTTTTGAACTTCTTCCCTTTGTTAAAATATCATCATGCCTTTATGTTTATTGCTCGTCTTGACGACGCGCATCTTTCACCCTTATTAGAACCCGTTTTTGGCCAATTATTAAGTTCGGGTTTGAGGCCAAGTTAGGATTTTGGTAGGTCCTCTTTGGAGTTTAATGTTCACGGCGTTGTCCCCGACAAAACCCTGAAGTATCGTCAGATTCGAAGCCATTTCATTTTGGTGGCTTTTGAGATTTTCATCTCAAATTGAGGTAGGGGATATTTTAGGATTATGTATGTGTTGTATTGAGTGTTTCCCATGATTATAAACTTGGTTGTATGCCTTGTATCAAATCTAGAAAGTTAGTAATATTTATTTCTTTGTATGAGATTTAAATTACAAGGATGTATATAGTTTAGATTTGAATTGTGACATGATGATAAATTAGGCTTTAATATGTTTGTTAACATATATTAAATTGGGATTATTTGAATAAGAATTGCACTTTTTATTTAATATTTTTCTTTTGTGAAAGATTAATTCCCATGGTCGTACCTTGCATGAAATGAACTTGTGATATGCTTTTAAATTAAGTCTTTGCATGTTCTTTAACATACTTTAATTTGAGAGCATTTGGATAAGTATGAAAATCTAGAGATTTTAATTAAAATGATTAATTAAAATTTATTTAATGATTCTAGTGGCCTAATTAAGTTTTTAACTTGATATTTATAATGACTAGGACTTGTATACTAGCATATGTTAATTTGGGACCATTTGATGTTATTTTAGAATTTTGGGGTTTGATTACTATGATTTAATTGAATTCCATTTTGTTGTTCAAATGGCCTAATCAAGTTTTTGAATTGATATATGTAGTGATCAAGTTATATTGTATAACATGTATTAATTAGGGACCATTTGATTGAGATTTGAAATCTAGGGAAATTAATTAGTTATTTCATCAATTTCTGTTTCTATTGCATTATTGATTAAATCATGTATTTGACATTGATAATATGTTTGAAGCATGATTTTAGACTTGTAATGGATGCATGAGTTTATGTTTCAATGTCGAAATATATTGTGATAGTGTGTAACAAATCGCACACTGAAGATTCGACATATGATGTTATTATAGCGCGTAACGAATCGCGCTCAGAAGATTTGACATTGTCATCCTATAGTAGTTGTGGATTTAGAGCATGTATTGTGTGGTTTCAACCTACTTGTGCATGGAATGTAGTTTCGTGCTGCATATATATATTTCGTATATATGTTGTTAACTTATTTATTTTGGAGTTTTGGGACATTGTTACTGTGATATGGCTAGAGTTTGGCTCTAGTGCGGGAGGTATGAGTTCTCCCTATTTGAGATAGTGCGCACTAGGGTGGTCTTCCCAGCGGGTTAATGCTCGGAATAACCATTTTGTTCTTGGTTTAGTCCAAGACGTGATGTCCAAGCCTTCCACTATTTGTTTTCGCATTCAATTCCAAGTTGACAACCAATGTTTAATTGTGACTTGTGGTTTTGGTTATTGGCAATTTAATGTTGTTAAGTACATTTATGCATTGTGATTTTGAATGAATCATAGTATGCTTTTAATGTTGTTAAGTACATTCATGTTTTATGATTTATAATGAATCATTGTGAACTTTGATATTGTTAAGTACATCCATACTATATTGTTCAAATGTAAATTAGGAATGATCCTATAGATTCATTTGGAACATAGACGTTAGGTGGCATGATCCACTTTTGTCATTTTTGTATTTTAGATTTCAAGTTGATGACTTTGAGAATCTATATTTTGTCGCTCTATATAACATGCTCCTATGTTGTGTGAATTGCATGAATGATGTGATTTATGCTAGAAATGATCTAAGATAGCTTAGGATGCTCCATAAGTCTCACCTTTGACATAGACGCTAGGTAGAATGAATCACAATAATTAAATCATGCAAACTTATAAAACGTTAGGTCGATGTATGCTCATTTTCTACGAGTAGCTTTATGTTGCTCACCCCAAAGTTACTGGGGCATATTTTAGGTATAGGATTCCAGATTGGTGATTTGCACATGCCTTGGGTGATTTGCAGAATTGAAGTTTCCTTAGATGCATTCTTGTTCACATGTAAGTGTTAGCATGTTTGGGTTTTGCCTATGAAATGTAATTTTTCTAACTTGGAGGTTTGACATGTCAAATGTTGTAAATGAATTGTAAGAAGGGCATAGGTCATTGTAATATGCTTAAAACACCATATTACACTTACGTGTATGTTAACATTATCACACAATAGCATATAATGCAATTTGATCATACTATGGGGGATCTATTTGAGACTTAGGAATTTATTTTCAGTTTTGGTGCATAACAGGTACATTCTTTCCATTTTTACCTGTTTCGGTCGACTGGTGGCTTGTTTTGGTCGACCGATGGCCTTTAAATTTTAATTGAACAGTAAAAGTCCAATTCCAGTAGCCTTTTTCAGTTTCGAGCCATAAACCAGTCGACCGAAATGAAGGCTCATTTCCTTTCTTTCTTTGGCTCACTTTGGCAGACCGAAGCTCTATTTCGGTTGACCGAAATAGAGTTGTCTTGTAGGTTTTGTTTGGATGATTATTTCTTCAGGCCTCTATCATTTCGTTCGTTCCTACTTGATTTTGTTAATCTTGTGTAAGCCATTTAGTGGTGTTCTTAGTCTAGTTTGAACTAGATCTTGTTCCTTTGGTTGTCATTAGTGCCATAGGGTATCATTCAACCCTTTCATTCTAGTTTTCGCTTTCACATTTCGGATCCGTTATCGGGTCAACTTTAGTTCATCACAGGACGCACTGGATTTAAAAATCCAGGGTCGTTACAGTTTTGTTTTTATTTTTTTCCTAAATCAACTAATCAGGCTCCATAATTCTTGGTTTGCAAACTATATCCTATTTGGTGAAATTTTTTATGATCTTTTATATATATATATATATTTTGCAATATAAAGTTACAAAATTTGCGTTGCATTTTGAGGTAATCACTATAATCTACATTTTTTTGTTGAACAAAACATATATATATATATATATATATATATATATATATATTTATTTATTTATTTATTTCTATAATTTCTAATTCTGATTTTATTTTATTTTATTTTATTTTTTGTCAATTATGTCTACAAGAAAATTTGAATTTGGTCATGAAAAAAGGAAAAAAAAAATATATATATATGAATTGGATTAGAAATCTGCAGAGATTGAATCTGAAACAATTTTTATCAATATGCCAAGCTTTTTGAAGATGGAAATCTTTTCAGAACTAAAAAAAAAAAAAAAAAATCACAACGAGAACTTTGACAAGCAAAAGTAGTTAATATAGGGTAAAGCTCTAAAGTTACTTGTTGAAAATTAAAATACTTACAAAAAGCATGCTTTTGAGTGAATTCCATAGTGTTGGAAGGGGCTTGCCATGAACTACCTCACACACTACTTCCACTAGTAGATTCTCAAATAGGATTAGTAAATTGGTCAAAAGAAGAGAGAGGGTACTGAGTGGTGAATTATTCAGAAATAAATTGGTAATTTATTATTATTATTATTATTAATTACCCCAATAGGATTTTCTATGCCTTAATCAGTCAATTGTCTAAAGAAACGTTGTTAATTAACTAAAATTGAATTAAACAACAGTTGATTTTGGTTGATATATTTTTATTTAGCCCACTCCATTGAGAAATCCAGGATCCGCCCTTGAGTGACATCCCTTGAGTGAGATTGTGAAACCTATTCCTGACAACTTCAGTGTTTTCTTATTTTTAGATTAGCATGGAGCCTTAACAACTAGCAAGAAAAAGGGTCAAGACTCAAGAAACATGCCTCCTCAGTCATCAGGTAACAAACTCCTATTTTTTCTAAAATTTTGATTGGCAATTTTCGCTATTGGTTATGTTTCTTTATTCATGTTTTACATACTGATTTTTTCTTATTTTTGTTTCTACACAAATATATATAATATTGTTATGAGGTGATACTCGAACAATTTATTAATGGAAAGGACTTCGAAATGTTAGTTCAATTTCAGATTGTGTGTTTTACAAGTTTGTTAAGGCATTTAAAACTTTCCCTCTTTTGTCCTAATAATATAGGTTCCTTCCACGAAAGAAGAGAGTTAATGGGAATGGGTGGAGTAGGCAAAAAAGAAAAAAAGGTATGTTATTATTATTAATTTTTGCTTAACTGAATACTTTCTTTTGATTTTCTATGCAAATGAGGCTTTACTTCCAACTTTCAAAAGGTTAAATCATTTTATTCTTCAGATCGTGAATCAATTTTTGGATGTTCTCGAAAATGGATTTTAAGAATTAGTCATGTGAGTTAAAGTCATTTGATTATTACAAATTAACGACGATAATCATAAATTAGTCATGTAATTTATGCTTCCAATGTCTTGCAAAATCATAAATCTGTTTGTAACAATTTCATCACTCGGCTAGTATTAGGTCGAAGTTCTAACTCCACGGCCTAAACAGCATTACCCTCTATGAATTCACTACTTCCACTTCACTTGATCTTATGTTTTTATTTCTTAAACTTAAAATAGTTCATACCAGACCACATGTAATATAATAATTAGAAAAAAAAAAAAGAAAAGTAAATTGAAGCAAAGGAAATAGCTAAATGCAGATTTGTGGTTTTGAACACCTTCAATTTGGGTATTTTTTTTAGGGTTTAGTTTGAGAGGGGACACTCTTAATTTTATTTTCATATTGACTAAGTGCAATTATTTGTCTTAATTTAATGATTTTTCCTCATCGAATCACCAATCTAAAAACTTAAGTCCACATATATTGCTCTAATTGATGCTCATAATATATTGGTAAGTTCTCTATTTTTATTTGATGTAATAAACATACTATTTCACTTTTTAGTGTCATTAAGTCCTAAATGGTTGATTCAAGAAGTCTTGAAGAAGTGTTATCCGGTTTCAAAGACTAATGCCATGAGAACTTCAATTAGAGAATTTTCACAAGGGGATGGGGAAATGTTTCATGAGGCATGGGAAAGATTTAATGACTCGCTTAGGAAGTGCCCACATCATGACATACCTAAATGGCAATTAGTTCAATATTTTTTTAAAAGTTTACTGGATAATCACAAGGGTATGGTTGATGCTTCTATGGGTGGTTCTTATCTTGACAAGCATAAAAATGATGTTTGACAATTGTATGAAAGCATGAGTGAGAATTCAATGCATAGATCCTTGTCTTCTAAAAATGGTAGAAATCTAGGTGGAAGGAAGAATGTTGGCTTATATCAAGTTGACAATTCCAATGACATAGCCGCCGAGGTGAAATCTTTATCTCAAAGATTTAATCAATTTTTGATCAACCAAAATTCGGCGAATCAAATGTCTTCCTCCCCTAACCATTCTCATTATAACTCTAATGAATCATGCATGACTTGTTCAAGTATTTTACATTCTACATCCAATTGTCCCCATGGACATATGCTAAATGAGAACCATAAACAATTAAATGCCGTATTTGTCAACCAAGGGACTAATCCCTATGGCACTTATTACAATCCTAGTTGGAGGAACCATTCAAACTTCTCTTGGAAAAGTCAAGGGGAAGGCTCAAACCCTCCCCAAGGTGGTTTTCAAGGCAAGTATGTTCCGCCCCCAATGCAAGGCCAAGGTTCCCAAGGTTTTAGATAATTATTTCAATCATAGGGCAACCAATTTTCTAACTCTCATTTTCTTAATCAATTATCTTATTCTTAAAGAAATTCTAGGAATCTCGCTTTTGAGGAAAAAGTGTTGACTGCATTAGGTACTTTGGAGGCAAACACCCAAATACTTCATTCTCATTCTCAATCCATTGCTAAGCTAGAAACCCAATTCGGGCAAATAACTAGTACTTTGAATGCTAGGGAGAAAGGGAAAATACCTTTAAATGCCCCACTAAAGCAACAATGTGTTGTGGAGACCCATTCCTCATCGGAAGGTCCCACAATTGAACATGTCAATACGATGACAACCTTGAGAAGTGGGAAGATTATTGACAATCAAGTAGGTATTTCCAATGAAGAGAGTGAACCGGTGCAACCAAAAGTTGACACCTATCCCGTTTCACATTTTATTCCTCTTTCATTGCATGTGCATGATCAGCTTGTTGAGAAAATTGTGAAACATGATTTGAAAAATGATTTGAAGAATTCTTGTGTTGAAAATGATTCAAAGAAAGTTTTTTAAAAAAACTTTGAGCCAAGTGCTCCATTTCCAGATGTCTTGAAAGGATCCATTGCTCTTAAAAAGCAAAATACTAAGACCAACAAAATTATTGATGTGTTTCAGCAAGTAAAGATAAATCTTCCCCTCTTGGATGCAATTAAGCAAATTCCGGCTTATGCCAAGTTCCTAAAAGATCTTTTCATCCAAAAGAGGAAGAACAAGAGCCAAGCACCAAAGAAAGTTATCTTGACCGAGCAAGTGAGCTCTATTTTGCAACACAACACTATACTAAAATTTAAGGATCCCGGTTCACCTACTACTTCTTGCATCATTGGTGACCATGTCATTAATGTGGTTCTTCTTGATTTAGGAGCAAGCGTTAACCTTCTTCCATATTCAGTGTATGTTAAGTTTGGCTTAGGAGACTTAAAACCGATGTCAGTGGTTTTGCAACTTGCTGACTGATCCATCAAAAAACCTCGGGGTATTATTGAGGATGTATTGATTAAGATTGACAAGTTCTTCTTTTAAGTTGATTTCGTTGTCATGACATGGAATCGGTTCCAAATCCCAAGAGCCAAATTCCCATTATCCTTGGCCGTCCCTTCTTGGCAACCGCAAATGCCAACATCAATTGTAGGACGGGAATAATGGAAATTTCATTTGTTAAGTTAAGATATATAATTCAGAATAAATTACATGAATCTATGCAAGTGATAATGCAGCTAAGTATAGACAATGACTATTTTAATAAAGTGAAACATGCTAAATATGACAGAGCATAATGCAACCAATGTAGAAAATACAGGCATTGGGCATAAATGAGATAGCATGGAACACAAAAGAGGGTATATGAGGTCTATATGCAAAGCAGTGAAATTTGATCGATCATGAAAAAGATGGGATCGATTTAAGTTGGATAGATCATGACATAATTGAGATCGATCGTGCTCTGATCGATCGGAGCACTAGTGTGATCAATCGAACTTGTAAAAAAACATGAACAGTCACGTATCTGTGACGTGGACAACATGGGGGAATCCGAATATACTCGTAGACCCCTATACACCTCAACAAAATAAGAATGGTCACTTAAATCGGCACATGATCCCCGAAATCAAATTCGGAAACAAAATATATATACAAATATATACATATATATACATGTGCTTAAAAACTCAAAAATGGCAACAACAAATCATGGGAAGCTCTAGATCTACTTTAGGGAACATGAAAATCACTAGATTAAGCTCAAAAATTGAAAACAAAATTAAAAACTTACCAAAAAGAGAGTAAGAGAAGTGGACCAAGAGAGATGAGATGAGAGGAGATTGGAGATGGAGTTGAGAAGTCTTGGGAAGTCGCCAGAGTGTCACCGGAAGTGGGAAAAATGATGGAACAGCGGTAGGAGAGAAGGTGGGTCTTGGATCAATGTGTAAATCGATCTAAGTGACCCTTGGGTCATTTTTTTAAAATGGCTTCCAACATGTTAGATCGATCATGAAGATACTCAGATCGATCGAACCCACAAAACGATAAAATATCTTCGAATTTTTTTTTTTAAACTGAAAAATATCTTTAAATTTTTGGAATAAAAAAATTTATTTTTATTATTTTATTATTTTATTTATTTTGAATTTTGAAATTTGAAATTAAAAAAGAAGTCAAAGTCAACGGAAGTGCACAGATTGATCGAATATTGATCGATCGGAACTCGATCGACCGAACAGGTGAAAACCTGTAGAGATCTTCGAACGATTCATAGAGAGTTGATTTTTCATGGTTTTACAAAATTTTCTAAGCATGGGACACAGATCGATCTGGAGGAAAGCTAGATCGATCAGAAAGAAAGATTGCATGATACATAAGTGATGAAATATGCAGAGATTTTTGCACGATGGGACAGGAAGATGGGAATATGCAGGGATGATTGTTCAATTGATCGAACTTCTTCTCAGATTGATTGAATAGACACTAAATGTCTGATTCGAAAATGAAAACACATGCATTCCCTATCAAACTCCCAAACAATGTTTATGATCCTAGAATATATCTAGACAACGCAAGGAATGCAAGTAAAATATAAATGAGGGAGGAATAGGGTTGTAAACCCTATGAAGAACTAGTGTTTAACATCTCTAGCAAGACGTGGGGCTCTTTTAGCCCGGATCAAAAATCTTGTTGGGCATCCCCTCTTTAGCGGGGTGAAAAACACTATGAACCCTACCCAACAAATTGTTCCCTAGAGAACTCATTGGATTTGATTCAATAGAGATTGATGGTCCTTGATCAAAATAATTTTTGGGCCTCCATACCCTTTTAACATTTGGTTTGAAAACATTTTTCTTTGAAGTCTTTTTTGAAAACAAACCATGGGAATGTTCAACATCAATCAAAGACTCAAATTTTTCACATTCATTTTCAATGCATTTTTTAACAACAGAAACCTCTTTATGTTTGTCCAAAGAATTGGGGGTCGGATTGAATATGTTTAACTTCACCTTAATATGCCTAAATGAAATTTTTATTATCCCCGTCCTACAGTTTATGTTGGCATTAGTGGTTGCCAAGAAGGGATGGCCAAGGATAACCAGAATTTGGCTCTTGGGATTTGCGATCGATTCCGTGTCAATTACTACAAAATCGACCGGGAAGAAGAACTTATCAATTTTGATCAACACATCGTCAATTATACCCTAGGGCTTTTTGATGGATCGGTCGGCTAGATGCAAAACCACCGACATCGGTTTTAAATCTCCTAAGCCCAATTGAACATATACCGAGTATGGAATAAGGTTCACACTTGCTCCTAAATCAAGAAAAGCCCGGTTGATGACATGGTCACCAATGTTGCAAGAAGTAGTAGGTGAACTCAGGTCTTTAAATTTTGGGAGAGTGTTGTGTTACAAAATGGAGCTTACTTGCTCGGTCATAACAACTTTCTTTAGTGCTTGGCTCTTGTTCTTCCTCTTTTGGGTGCAAAGATGTTTAAAAAATTTGGCATATGCCGAAATTTATCTAATTGCATCTAAGAAAGGAAGATTAATCTTCACTTGCCTAAACATTTCAATGATTTTATTCACCTTGCCTTGTTGTTTTTCAAGAGAACTGGATCCTTTTAAGGCATCCGGAAATGGAGCCTTTGGCTAAAAAACCTTTTCAAAATCCTTTTTCAAAACATTTTTAACATATTTTTTTTTAAATCATTTCTCAAATCTTTCTCAACAAAAGGATCATGCACATGCAATGAAGGATGAGTAGGATGTGAGACGGGACGGGTGTCAACTTTTGGTTGCCCCGGTTCACTCTTTTCATTTGATTCCTCAACTTGGTTGTCAACAATTTTTTCACTTCTCAAGATTGTCACCGCATTGACATGCTCAATTGTGTGACCTTCCAATGAGGAATTGGTCTCCACAACAAATTATTGCTTTGGTGGTGGATTCAAAGAAGAAGCCCCATCAATCCCTTTTTTCAGGTCAATATGGTTCAAACGAGCTAAAATCTATTCATTATAGCCTTTTTGAAGTCAAACAATCTAAAAAAAACCTAGAAAAAGTCCAAATTTTGCCAAGGCAGGGCTTTACGATCGTTCGTAGATCTTTATGAAAGTTTATAAAGCCACGTCTTCGTTCGTCCACGTTAGCAACTGGATAAGGCTGTCGCGTCATCATCGGTTCACTGAGCAATCGTTCGTAGATCTTTTCAAACATTCATAATGTCACGTCAGTGCCAGCTCAGTGGATAAGGCAGCCAATTGTCAAGATAAGAGTGCCACGTCAGAGCGAATGATCATAAATCTGAGTGATCACTTGTAAATTCCAGCAATCGTTCGTAAACTGCCAGGCTGTGAGCGGTTTTATTCCCGGTTTCGCTCAAACTTCACCTAACTTTTGGCTGCGGGATTGGATCAATTTAAGGCTTATTTCTGACCTGTTTTGAGCTCCAAGGGTCTTGTATAAAAGGGTTTTTGAACCATTTTGTAAGGTGACACATTGGGTTAGCCAAATTTAGTTCGCAATCACTATTAGATAGTAGTTTTCTCTTTCTAGAATTAGGGTTTTGGGAAGAAAAGAGGCAAAAACTTCAAGGTTTCTAGGGTTTCTACCTTGAAGATCAAGAAGAAAAAGATGATGCCATGTTTGGAGATTGACGTTGAGGGCTTCATGATCACATCCTCCTCCTCCATGAATGGCTAAACATCTCCTTAATTAGGGCTTGGATGAGCCCTAAGTTTGTAATCTAAACCCTAGCACTTTTACTCTTTGGGAATTTATTGTTGTAATGAATGGTTGGTCTTGTGAATATAGTGGATCTTTGGTTTTTCCTTGATTTCTGTGGCTCAATTCTTCTTACTAATTCTCTATTTTGCATGTCTATGTGTAATTAAAGGAGGATCATACTTTACACTAAATCCTTGTTATACTTGTGTTTTAGTGATGGCTAAGCATGGTTTTTAATGGATACACTTGTAGATTAATTTGATGGATTATAATTATACTTGATGGATTGCATTACACCTTTACTTTAATTGTCTTAGTTTAATTGTAGTGTAATTACATTTAAATTCCTAGTTAGGTAAATAATCCATGCTTATGGTTGCAAGTTGTTTGATTCTCTAGATTAATGTGTGCTATAATTGTCACTTAATTTAATGGTGTATTCTTATACTTGATGAATTGCAATACACCTTAGTTTACTTCTTGTTAAGTAGAGAATTCATGGTTGAATTTGATATCCATGCTTATTGGTGTAATTAGTAGCACATTTTTGGTCTACAACATGATAATTCCCAATTAGAAGAAGGCTAGCAGTTTAGTGAACGAGGTCAGTGGTGATTCCTATGCCCTAAGATTCCTCTCCTACTTTCTAATCTCTACTCAATTTAGTTAATTTATTTGCATATTTTAAAGTTCAATTTAGTATAATCAACCAAACAAACTTCCTTTACAATCTCATTAGCACTAAGATTAGATTTGACTCCAACTAGGTGTTCAATCTCTTGGGATGATCCGTACTCAATTCACACTCCGTAGTATAAGTGTTTAGTGGCTTTTATAAATGTAAAAGGTGATGCCCACTTGACACATTGTTTTCTAAATCTCAAAGTTGTACACAATTTTGTGTGCACAATTAAGGTCGCATCACGTTTTTGGTGCCGTTGTTGGGGATTGACAGTTTTTGTTGGAATTGAATTAAGCATTAGTGATTCTTTGAATGCTTGTTTTAAATTTTTTATTATTATTACCTTTTTACTTGTTACTTGTTCATTTGGGTACTTGAATAGAAGGAGGACAAGCATTGGATTCTAACATTGTTGCTTGGGACCTTTGTGAGAATTTCTTGAACCTCTTGTAGCCTAATTATTGACTATTATATGTTTAAGGGATAATCCTTGTTGAGGCTACCATTTATTGTTTTATTTCTATCCAAGCATGGGTCCTTGTTGAGGCCGTTTACTTATTGTTGAAAGCATGGGTCCATGTTGAGGCCACTTATTTTATGTCTTGAAAAACATGGGTGTATGGGAACATCATATGTGGAGGAAGTGAATTGTTGTTGATTATTTTTGTTGTTGATTGTTGTTGTGGTTCTTTGTGCATGCATGATAGAAGATCACTTAATCGTCCTCTTCATCCTTAAAATCCAAATCTTGAATATTTTGTTCGTAATCCAAGGGGTAGAGGTAGTTCTAATAGAATTCCTCATATACTTGATCGGCCTCCCCATTACTTGAATGGAAAATCAAGTTGAGGATCTCGGTTATGTGGATCCATAAGGTGTCTATAATCCAAATAATGTGCAACAACTGCCTCTTGTCCATGTCCCTCTAGGAATACCTAGATTGATTTTGGTGCCACCACCTAATGGGGTGCAACAATAAGGGTTTGTTCTACCACTTCCTCTAGGTTAAATCCATCTTGGAGCTCATATAGAGTAACCCATTCCTATTCTTCAAGGGGCTTTTCGTGATCACTATACTCCCAATGAGTATAATGCCCTAACTTGTATCCGGCTTCCTAATTTTAGGGCTAATCACTCTGAGATCAAACCCTTTACCATCCAAATGCGTCCACTTTTTTATGGGTTAAGCAATGAGAAACCCTGCAAGCATTTAGAAGAGTTTTTGGAGGTGTGATCCACCGTGAAAATCATGGATCTCCCTGAAGAAGTTCTTAAGTTAAAACTCTTTCCTTTCACTCTTCGGGACAAAGCTAAATATTGGTTTAATTACTTAGGGGTGAATACCATTACAACCTGGGCCTAATGTTACAGAGAGAAAAGACAGAAGAAAAGTGAAGAAATCAAGACCTTAGAAATGGTGATGGTAGATGAAAATATAAAGTGCAAATTAAACTGGCACACCATGAGGTTAGGTTAAATTTTACATAGATGGACATTTTGGTTTTAATTTTCAATTACACCTTAAATTACTTTTTAACCTCTGGCATATGCGAATTGACATATTTACCCCTAATTTTTTTTAATACAAATTAATATAAAATATCGATAACTTTAAATAACAAAAATTCCCCTTTTTATTAATTAGACAAAACCCATCAAATCTCTCTCTCTACCTAATGGGTTATCCCACACAAAAGAGGAAGAAATCCCCACAATTCTTCCCCACCACCACCAATCCCACACACCCCTCTACCCCCTCCAACCACCCACAGGTCGCCACCACTCTAAGCAACCAACCACCACCATCCCCATATATATGTGTTTATATATATTTATAATAATTGCAAAACAAAAAAAAAAATAATAATTAGAAAAAAAGAAAGAAAGAAAGAAGAGCGCTACCACTATACTTCACCATCAGCAGTACTGTTTCCAACACACCCATTAACCACTCTAGCACCCAAACCTTTAAAGTGGGTTTAAGAATTCCTATGAAAATTTAATTATGTCATTGTATAGTTTACCTTACACATAATAGCTCACAAACTAGCATTATCATATTCTGACATTATCACGCCAAACCATTAAAATAAAGACAATGCCAATAGTTAAACTGTTGGTCCTAAGGTTCCCTAAGTAGTGTTTGCCTATTTAATGCCAAAAAAAAAAAAACTTGTTCTTTAGTGGCTTCAAAGGGTTTACTCTTCTTCATTATTGTTTAAAATAAGATACAAGGGCAGTATGGTCATCTCCTTTCTAGTGTCAAATTCTTCTCAGTGGCCTTAGTGTGTGTATCTCAGTGTTATTACCTGTTTCAATAGAATTTGCTTAGTTAATTGAGGTTCAGCTCTTGCAAAGTTACTATAAGTGTTCTCAGGGGTAGCATTGTCTTTTCTCAATTGTATTACATATATATGCGTATGTTCAGGTAGCTGTATTGCACTGAAGTGTCTTGATTGGACCTGTATTGTGAGGAATACAGTCTCAGGTCTGTCACAGTGCTAAGAAGAGTTAAATATGTTTTGAGGGCATTATGGTCTTTCCTAGCTATGCTTAAGAATGTGACACATTTCAGTGGTCCTAGAGAGCTGGTATATGCAAGAATATTACATTTCTTGGAGGCTAAGTCTGGAGGAAAATGCAAATTACAGCAGTGTATTGTCTGTGTATGATTTTTGGTATGCAAGGTGACAAAATAGCTGAAGTGGCTTGCTGTGATCGGTACTCTCTCCTGAAAATATCTAAATTATGCTCTATCAATCATTGGCTGAAGGTGACAAGTGTATGCTCTAGGTGTATGAAGCTTGGTGTACTCAGTATTACTATTGATATGCTGTTATAGAGCTTTTAGGGTTTCAAGCCTCTTGAGAATTGTTAAAAGGTGAGCTGCAGTGGGGATTCTCTCAAGAGCATTGGATGAACTTGTTTTTTTTAGTGTTTTAATGATGATTTAAGCTTAGAAAACTCATTGATTCAAGCCTTATTAGTGTATTAGCTGAGGAGAGATGCTGTTGCCGTTATTTTACTACTGCAAGGGCTGCACTGAGTAGTGTTTTTGAGTTCCAAGGAATTGTGGTCTATTCTGAGGGTTTACGTAGGTATAATTCATCTTTAGACACTTGCTCAATACAAAGTCTTGTTGAGAACATGCTAAAATTGAATTTGGATAGTGAGCTCACCTGTTATGCTTATTTTACTAGTTTATTCTTGGATTCAAGCACTAATTAACTATACCTTGCTATTTTATGAGTTTTTAATCTGCTAGCAAGTATATTTTGATGAATCAAGATTGTTGAAGTTGGCCTTGCGACAGAAAATTGGTTAGCTGTGATTTTCAGTATTCAAACCCTAATGCTTGAGCTGCGTTTTGCTAAAATAAGGGTTGTAATGAACTTTGTGATATTCTCATGCTATACTTCATTGTTTAAAGCTATGATCATGAGTAATATAGTGAATGAAGATTGTAAAAGGTGCTGGTGAGTTGATCTAGAGAGGAAATTCCCATTTTACCCTTCAAACCCTAACTGCAGCAGACTGAGGTTTTGAGGTTATATCTTTGAGTTTTGAGCTGTCTGACCTATTTCAATTTTTGGAAGGACTTATTAATATTGTTTTACATCTACTATGGTGTATTTGGTGAGCTTTGAAAGCTTGTTTGGTCCAAGCAGGGTTACCTAGGACAGGGGGAGTGTGTGTTTATACTATTTTAAGCTAGTGTGTGAGTAGAGTGTGTGATAACTAGTGTCTACTTCTGTGACAAGGGTGTGTGCAGAAAGTGAGATAGCTGAGTATGTAACAACTTACTTATAGCTAGTGGATGATTGAATTGGCATAGACCAAGAACCAATATTTCCCTAATTGAGTGGGTTTCCTTTTAAATACTGTTGTTTTACCTATTGCTTACTTGTTTTGATTGCTGTTGAGTTTATATAAGAAAAGGTTTTGACCAATTCACCCCCCTTTTGGTCCAACATAAACTACCTCCAAATAGATAAATAGACTAACAAAATGTTGAAATTGACATATTTTAAATCAAACTAAAACATATTTACCTTCCAAAAAAAAAAAGAAGCTAATAATGCAATTTCTTCTTCTGCTTCTTTTATTCATTTATTTATGGCTATAAGGGTTATTTTCTGGGGCATTCAAACACCTCATAAGGCCCATCAGAATGACATTTCTTAAATTTAAACAATATCTTCAGGTAGAATCTATCCAGATTATATTTGTTCTAACTGTAAAATATTTCTACAGAAAATCGTTGTCAGTTTTCATAGAAGTACAAAACATATCTATAACAAAATAATATATCCCTTCTTTTACACCTCCATTGTTTAAGGATGAAAATATGAGTGCATGAGTAGGAAGGAAGTAATTTATTGTGCATAACAATCCATATTCATTGAACTATATCATGAACAATATATCTATTTTCTTATGGAAGTGAAGAAAATAAATTTGGCAACAACCAAGTTGAGGGAGATGAGGAGGATGACATTTGTTAGCGAGAGACTAAGATATATATATAGTTAGTATGACAAGAAGAGAGATTTAATTTTGGGGCATTTTGGTAATTTAAAATGATTTATTGGATAATTGTGTCATTTTGTACCTAAAATGAGTCCATAGCAAGTCAAAAGGATAGTATAATCATTTTGCATGTAAAAAGTACTTTGACCCATCTGAAAAGTGGCATTTAGGGCGTGAGTGAAATACGAATCAACTTTTCATAATGTGAATAAAAGTTAAAGCCAAAATGTCCATTTATGTGAGATTTGACCTAATCTGAAAGGTATCAGTGTATTTTACCATATATAGATAGGGTCTTTTTTTTTTTTTTGGTTAAAGGTATATAGATAGGATCCTTGGTGTACAAGATATACATGATAAATAGAAAATATATATATATAAACACACTAAATTCAAGACATTTGGTTATAGAATTAAGTACACTTAATTCCATTATTAATTAAGGTTTACAGGAACTGCAACAGTAGGATATCCATATGCATGGTTTTAATAGATCTTCATTTTCTTTATTACGAAATTCTTTCCCATCATCTGGTAACCACAATAAGAAACGCGGCAGGACTCAAACCTGTGGCCGGCCGTGCCCTGACCTGGGTTCGGACATTTTAGATTTATTACTATCTTCACCCCCACCACCACCATCATCACTGCTGCCACCACCATCACCACCACCATCACCACCGCCATCACCTTCATTTTTACTCTTTTTCTTCTTAAATAACTTGCCTACTTCTTTACCAACCTTTTTCCATGGAACTGCACTAGCCACATGGGCGGCCGGAACAATATATCCCACTACTTGTGGATGAGCATTTTCTACAACCACGTTAAGATGTTGTTCCTTGAGTGCACGAGGAAGAGGTTTGTGTGCGTACCCATGAAGAAATAAGAGAGAGAGAACAAAGAGAAGAATGGTGACTCTGAACAAGACCGCCGTAAAGATTAATTCTTTCTTGGAGGTTCTTGCCAAAACCCACTCTGTTTTTTTTCCCTCCATCTTTATCTCTCCATTTATACTTGCAATAAGGTGGTTACATGTTCCGGAAACAATGCCTAAATAAAGAAAATACTCCTAAATTAATGTATGTTCTCTACAATACATGCCAAAATAATTGCATGTTAATAGGATTGTGCATGGTTGAGTGCTTTTTAGGACTAAAAACAATGCCTAAATATGGAAAATGCTCCTAAATATATATATACACAAACTCCATGTACGGTACAAGCCAAAATAGCTATTTGATTCATGGGAAAAACAGAAAAAGTTAGCTGTTTGATCTTTGATGCATAGTCGTGGGAACTATGAAAAGGATGAATTTTTTTTTTTTAAAGTAATTTATTAATTTTTTTTATGAATATAATGTACTAAAAATAAGTTATGGTTAAAAAGTTTAAACCAAATATAATAAATTTTATTATTAATAGTAAAGTTTTAATACTTATAAGTTAATCATTTTAGAAAATTGTAGTTACAACTCTATTTATTTATCCAAAAAAATCTATTTATTTTTTCATTGTTATGATAAATTGACACTACTAATAAAATGGTAATTGGTTTAAATAGTATTTTAGTAAGAGAAATTTAATGAGAAATGACAACTTTATCTACAAGAAATGTGACTTTTAACAAGGAGCAAAAAAGATTTCTACAATTGGTATGGCCAGTTTTGAGACTATATTTTAGAAACCACAATAGTTTTCATTGATTATTATTTTTCCTTTAATGCTTTGCATTTTATTGAATTACATCTGAGCATTACTTATTGCTAATTATTCATCATTAAAAAAATAATGTGCTTTGAAAACCCAGTGTATCTTTGGGAATATATGTTATGTATCTTTGAATGTCTTTTTGAGTCTTAAGGAAGTGGCTTTGTGATTATCGATGGGTCAAAGGAAAAGTATGAGATTCCTACAAAAACTTCAAATTTAGAATTCTACTTTATTGACGACTTTCCAAATTGTCAAAAGGGCTGAAAGATAGTGAAGAGTGAAGATCCCCATGGCTCACCAGCTGCAGTATTGGTATCACTTGGGATTGAATTTCGCAGTTTTGAGCGCATACTAGAGAACCTGCTACAGATGATCCACAAGTTAGAAGGACTATTTGAAGGATCTTAAACCCCATTTCTTTTTGCATTTTTCTCTGGAATCTTAGAGCTAAAAAACAGTGATGGCATTCACTATCCCAATCTCTTTTTAGGCTCTTGAATATGGGAGAGTTTGTTAAGTATGACATGTATTCAGTTTACATAGGCTGAAACTGGCAAACTTATTAAACAAGAATAGAAGGTCCAGAGCTTTCATCAATATAGTTGTATCCTGAGGGGGGTTGAAAAGTAGGAAGATAATAACTTTTGGATTTAAAGCCACAAGAATCGATAAGCTTGCATGATCATAATTCTTGTCATAGTTTATTTTATTAAAAACCTCTTTTTATTTTCAGGACTCAACCACTATGTAACATAAAACCTATTTGGGACTTATCTGATGCATAATTGTTGCTTGTATTCATTCAAATAATAATTGTTTTTTTCTAATACGTTAAATGTTTTATTTCAGGTTAAATGTAAAAAATGATGATACTTGGAGGATAACAAAGATGATAAATGTGTGAAACTCATTGTTAGTTGTCTAGATCTACTTGTTGATTGATAATGCCAATCTTGTCTTCTGGTTTTTAGTTTGAGCGGATGCCGACACATGGTTTAAACGGCAACAACAAGATGAGGAAATGCAATGTCTTCAAGCAAAGAATGGGGCTGCAATGCAGGAGGTAGAGGAACTGCACAGAAAGAAAATGGCCCAGGAAAGAGAAGGGGAAAAGGAAGAAGAAATAGAGACTAAGGATGACCCCATGGCAAGGGCTGAAACAGAGGTTTTGAATGAGAATAGTTAGTTCCTATTCAAATGGTCTCTTCTATCAAATTAATATTCTGATCAAGTGGTCTCTTCTATAAAATTCATATTATGATTTCACAACTTGACTTCCTTCCTCGGATACAATATGACTGATTACAACCACTAAATATTAGACAATTACAATTTGATGCAAATCCTAAGGATTCAATTTATTTGGTCTGTAATTTTGGTTTATGAATGTATAACTACAAGAAAAATTGTTTTTAACCACGGTGGAAAGCACTTTAAACCACGATTTTGAACCGTAGTGGTATTAGCTGTGGTAGCAAATGTATGACTTTTAACCATGGTTCTTTACCGTGATAGAAAACGTACTTTCTACCACGGTACTAACCGTGGTAGAAGACCTACTTTCTACCATGACATTTAACCGCGGTAGAAAACATGTTTTGTACCACGACATTTAACCTTGGAATAAAACTCACTTTCTACCATGGCTTTTGACCGTGGTAGAAAATATTTTGAATATATATTTATATACACACACACACTCCACATACAATACAAGCTAAAATAGCTGTTTGATTCATGGGGGGAAAAAAAAAAAGAAAGAAAAAGTTTGCTGTTTAATGCATAGTTGTGGGAACTATGAAAAAGATGACTTTTTTTTTTTCTTTTTATTTTTATTTTAAATTTATGTATTTTATTAATTTTTTTTATGAATATAATATATGAAAAATAAGTTATGGTTACAAAGTTTATACTGAATATAATAAATTTTATTTTAATAGTAAAGTTTTAATACTAATAAGTTAATCATTTTAGAAAATTGTAATTACAACTCTATTTATTTAATTTTTTATGTACCCAAAAATATCTATTTATTTTTTCAATGTTATGATAAATTGACACTACTAATAAAATGGTAAATGGTATAAATAGTATTTAAATAAGAGAAAAGATAATAAAAATAATTTAATGAGAAATGACAACTTTAGCAACAAGAAATATGACTTTTAACAAGGGGCGAAAAAAAATTTCTACAATGGGTATGGCCAGTTTAGAGACTAATATTTGAGAAACCATAATAATTCTCATTGTGAGATATAATTTTTGTAATCGGCTAATTTCGGTGTCAAAACAAGTCCAATCGAGTTGTAATTTCAAATTATCAAATCAAGATCGAGATTGGCTACAAAAGTGGAAAGTTGTTCAAATTTGATAAACTATGATCTACAAAAACGGTATAAACAACACTTTAGGAAGTTGTTTCCCACTTAGAACACTATACATACATGGTATGTTTTTCGAAGTTACCAAAATAGGGATTTTTCCAAGTTTTAAACATTCCTTCAGAATTCTGTCAAGTGGGAACCGGTTCGAGAACCTGTGCTTTGTACATTCTGTCCTTTAGGATCCGGTTCCAAAGTTGGCTACCAGTTCCACATGCTGATACAGTTTAGGATTCTAGTTTCTAGTTCTGTCTAAACTTCATATTTGGTATAGAATTCTTTCCAAAAGTTTTATGCATGAAAATTACCTTTTCCTATGCATATCTAGGTCTTTGAAAATTTTTATATAAACCTTGATATTCATCTAGGTTGATATGACTTTTGCATTACATCTTCTGATTCATAAAAGCCTATCTGAGAGATATTTTGTAGAAAATTAAATATGATTTTTTTATCTTTATTTCTAGAACACACACATAAACACAAGTGTGATTTTAGAGTGTTGTTCAAATTCATGATCGTGTCCAAAGTTTATTGAATATTGCATCTCCAATGATCAGAGAAGTAAATCTACTTCTTCTACATCAAATTCAAATCTTAAAGAACAGAGGTAAAACAACCACACTTTGAAAGGGTCAAAGCATTCGAGGAGTGTTGATTCATTTACCAGCAATCCTTCTATAGAGATCAAGAGTAAGCTTGAGGTTAAGAGCTGTTGGACGGGACGTCGCAAAGGCATAAGATTGTCAGCGATTGGTGTTTGGTAGAACGATAGGGTGTGAACCTGAGTCAAAGTCCATTGTACTTTGTTTTAAGCATAATGGATCGGCTTACTTTGGACTACACAGTCCACAAGTTTTCCAATAACAGATACTCTATTCTACCAATTGGGGTTTCCACGTCAAAAATCCTGGTGTTATCTCTCAACTCTCTTTACTTTACTTTATTTTATCTTGCCTGAGATTAATTGATTAATTGCTAAAATAAGTGAAGTTGTTTAAAATAGAAAAACACAAATCTATTTTTTAAATCTAAATCTTTTTACATAAGTAATATTCCGCTACACAATTCTCAACTTTGGGTAGATGCTTCATGTAGAGGTACTTATTGGGAGAAGTATGAAGATCAACTCTGGGATCCTTTTAAAAGAATGAGTGAAAACTCCATGCATGGATATTCATCTTCTAGGGGAGGTAGAAATTCTAAGGAGGAAGAAAAGAAAATTCTTTATCGACAATTCCAAAAAAATTGCCACCAAGGTTGACACACTCTCTCAAAGGTTTGACAAATTCCTATTGAGCCAAAATTTGGCAATTCAATCAACCTCTTCTCCTCATCAATCTCATGAAATGTGTATAACTTGTTCGAGTTACACTTACACTACTTCCAATTGTCCTCATAAATATGTCCAAAGTGAGCAACAAGAACAAGTTAATGCCGCTTTTGCTAATCAAAGGAATAACCCTTATTCAAATCAATACAATCCGGGGTGGAAGAATCATCCTAACTTCTCTTGGAAAAACCAAGGAGATGATGCAAACCCTCCTCAAGGTCAAGGTTTCCAAGCGAAGTATGTGCCCCCTTATTTACAAAATTTCATTTCTTAAGGGTATCGTCCTTTCTAGCTTTCTCAAAATGTGAATCAATACTCTCATCCTTAAAATTCCAACTCTTAATCTTACTCTCAAGCACCTCATATGAACTTCGCCTTTGAGGATAAGGTTTTGCTGGCATTGGCATTGGGCAGCTTAAAATTCCAACACTTAATCTTACTCTCAAGTACCTCACTGATAGGCTACTCACCCAGTGTGGTAGCCTATCAGCGTCTCGCACCCGCCCAAGACACACCTGCACACAGGGTCATCACAGGAAGTGTCCCAAAAAACAAGGCTGGTTTTATTGCTGGTGGTGGGATAACAAGGGTATTGCACTTTACACCTGATGACATATAGAAGTTGAATTAAATTGCAGCGTGTTTAAACAGTTGATAAGCGCCGAATATTGTATATTCAAGCGCCCTAAATTGCATTAGTAAAGTCCGTTGCATGTTAATTTATGTAGATTATCTTCATTTCTATGTTTTTATGCATTTTCAGGTCCATTGGCCAAAATGGAACAAGAATAAGGCCTTGTGGAATCTTGAGCAACAAAAGGTGCCAATGCTGAATTCTGGCAGCAGTAGAACCTGGACTTTGCTTGCCATTTTGACCTTCCAAACTCGAGAACTGGACTTCCCTCATAACATAAAATATTTAGGGCTCTGAATTAGCTTTCTAAATCTTCAAACAGTTTGTCATTCGGAGCTCCGAGCAGAGAGTTATGGCCTTATTACCAGAGGTGCGCAGAACTGCCTGGCAGCAATGAAATTCTGCCTTGATCTTCATTTTAGACCAACCATCCTTGAGAATTGGATCTCCACTAAAACATGAAATATTTAGAGCTCTGAATTAGCTTTCTAAATCTTCAAACGGTTCATCATTCGGAGTTTGGAGCGCAAAGTTATGGCTGTTTAACCAAAGTAGGTCTGGGCGGAGCAAGTGAAGCATGGGCATTTTTACACTAAATTCGAGTGCTCGAAGCCTTGCTTAGAGTGCTCGAATTTTGGGCAGAATGCCCTTCAGAAATGGCTCATTTCAGCCCACTTGCACCTTGGTTTCTTCATTTTGCTTTCCTCTTTAATGAAGTGGTTGGAGATGTTGGTTGGTGGCCTTTTGGTGGTAGATAAGAGGGATATGAGCCACACAATAGAAGGAAGCTTCATTCTACAAGATTAGAGGAGAGAGAAGAGAGCAAAGGAAGGAGAGTTCTCTAAGCTTGAAGAAGGGAGCACGAAAATGGAGGAAGTCTTCAAGCTTCTTCTTCATTCTAAGGCTCCAATGGGTAACTAACTCTTCTTCTAGGGAGGTGATGAAGTCCCTCCCTTGTAAGCATGTTCTAGTGTAGATTTTATTATGGGATTTCAATGTATAACCTATGGTCTTTTCATGGTCTAGAGCATTTTGCTTCTTGTAATGGATCTTCATGTATTTTAATGATTATTGTTGAATTAATTATCTATCTTAGATGGTTTATTCTTTTAATCATAGTGCTTGCACTCTCATGGTGACAATGGTAGTGAGATCATGGAATAGTTTTAATGGCATGAAGTTAGAGAAATTTGATAGTCCATTGCTTAGGTTCCCCCTTTGATGGTCTATTCTTGATTCCTAACTTTATGTGCTTTTATCATTCAATTAAGGGCTTGATAATCTTTGGCTTAGGGAGCATGTTGAAGACTACACCCTAGTTTAGGTAGTTTAAGCATGTATTTCTTTGATGGATTATTCTTGTTTTTGATTCAATGAACCTCTTGAGGATATTATAGCAACCAAGGGTTGTTATGTATCATGACCATCGTTTATGTTGATTTCCCGAATTTAAATTTAGCCTAGCATGTGTATAGGGATGGAGACGGATTCACTTCCTTAGTTTTTCTTACTCGTATCTTATCTCGCTTCAATTATTGCAAGTTTCTATTTCATGCACTTCACATATTCAATTTAGTGACAAACAAACAACTCCTTATTTCCCCTTCATCATTCTAAGAACGATTCTAGACATTTAGGTTGCCTTAGACTAGCGCAGTCCCAGTGGTTCGACTTACCCGACCAATAGCCCTATTTTACAATGATTCGTGCTATTGCGAAGGTTGATGTTTAATTGACCAACCGATCAATTTTTGGCGCCGTTGCCGGGGACTGCAAACGGTTTAGCGACCAAAGTTCTAGGGTTAATTTTAGTTTGATTGTGAATATTGTGTCTTGTGAATATTTCTTGTGTGTTTTGACCATCTCAATGTTTTAAGTGTTGTAAGTGAGATCCTAGGGACTCGAATCTCGCCGTGGGAACGCTAGCAAAGCGTAAGTCTAGAGGACCCCAGGTAAGTTTCTTGACCTTTTAGTTTCACATTGTAAGATATTGTGCATGTGTTAAGTTTAGAAGTAGTTAATTTATTTGCAAGCCCTTGTTGAGGCTATATTATTGTTTTAATTCTGTGTATAAGCATCGGTCCTTGTCGTGGCCATTTATTTTCTGTCTTGATAATTGAGGAGAAAGGGAACATCGTTTGTGGAGTTGTGGATAATGAATTGCTTTGTTGATTATATGCTGTGCTGTTGATGTTCGGTCGTAGGTCACTCTCTCTACCCACAATCGATTCGCCCATTGATATCAATTCTCTTGAAAGAACTCTTAGAAGAAACCTTAGGGAATTTACTCTTACAAGGGATCTTGAAACTCAATTTAATACAATGGGAGATAATATAGGAAATCCGGGGAATGAAAGGGCTAAAATTCCAAATATCGAGCCAATGACTCTTAGAGATCATTTCATCCCTACCACCTATGCTTCTCCTTCTTGCATAGTAATGCCAAACATCGATGCAGCTCAATATGAGATCAAATCTAGTACCATCCAAATGCTTCCATCTTTTCATGGTTTTGATAATGAAGATCCATATAAGCATCTCGATGAGTTCCTTGAAATCTGTTCGACCATCCGGTTGAGAGGATTTTCTGAAAATGCACTCCACTTACATCTTTTCCCATTCTCCCTAAAGGATAGGGCAAAATATTGGTTAAACTCCCTCGCTCCCAACTCTATTACTTCTTGGGCTCAATTGCAACAAGAATTTCTTAAGAAGTATTATCCGGTGAGTAAAACCAACCAAATGAGGCGTTCCATTCTAAGCTTTTCTCAAATTGATGGAGAACAACTCCATGAGACTTGGGAAAGGCTACAAGATCTTCTTCGGAAATGTCCTCATCATTTGATCCCAAAATGGCAACTAGTGCAAGCTTTCTATGCCGGCTTGACCGAAACCCATAGATTCATGGTTGATTCTTCTTGTGGTGGGATGTTCATGTCCAAGAATGCGGATGAGGCTTGGACCCTACTTGAGAATTTAAGCGAAAATTCACTTCAACATAATTCTCGTAGGGCTCCGGCCTCAACCAATGCAAAGAACACCAACCTTTCTCAACCAAAATCTATAAGGGAGGAATCATATCAAGTGGATGCCATAGCTCATAAATTCTACCAATTGATGGTACCACATCTTCCTCCTTCATTGTCTCAAAATTCGGCAAGTTCGGTTTGTGCCTCATGTAATAGTCCATTTCATCTCTCGGAAGATTGCCCCACACCGGAGCAATTTCCCAATCCCAACCAAGAGCAAGCTAATGCCATGTTCTCACGGCCCGGGAACAAT
Source organism: Cornus florida (assembly GCF_030987335.1). Lineage (NCBI taxonomy): Eukaryota > Viridiplantae > Streptophyta > Magnoliopsida > Cornales > Cornaceae > Cornus > Cornus florida. The sequence goes on from NW_026775574.1 coordinate 19,032,577, forward strand.
CCATATTCCAACACCTACAATCCGGGTTGGCGAGACCATCTGAATTTTTCGTGGAGGCAACAAGCCCCACAAAATTCCTAACTTCAAAATCAAGGGCCTCAAAATCAGCCCTCTTCTCAATATCAAGGTAGGCCTTTCCAAGCCTCTTCAAGCTACCAACCTCCATACAATCCAAATGTCTCCACTCAACCTCCTGTGAATCCAATTGATGAGATAGTGGCTGCAAACAAGCAAATGATGGAATCATTAAATGTGCAAATGATGGAATCATTAAACAAGCAAATCATAGATTCCAACAAGCATCTCTTGACATCCTTGCAACCTACTCTCCAAATGGTTCACTCCCATACTCAATCCATAGCTAGGCTCGAAAATCAAATGGGACAAATAGCTAACCAAGTGAACCAACTTCTTCAAAAAGACAAGGGTAAGCTTCCCGCTCAACCATTTGAAAATCCTAGAGGAATGCATGTGATTGATGAAACCCCTCCTCCGAGTGGGCCGACTCATGAACAAGTTTAAGCTATCACCACCCTTCGGAGTGGTAGAGTGGTTGACAACAAGGTTGATGGAGACACAAGTGAGAAAAACCCTCCGTTGAAAAATCCAAATTCAAGCTCTTCAAGTCCAAATCCAAGTTCTTCTTGTCCAAATACCATTCACGGAAGTCCCACGCATGTCACCCCAAATGTGGAAACTACTTATGAGCCAAAAGCTCCATTCCCTCAACGTCTTCAAGAGTCGACACATTTTGGGAATAAGAATTGCAAAATTCAAGACATGTGGGAGGTCTTTAGGCAAGTAAAGATCAATCTTCCTCTCTTGGATGCTATCAAGCAAATTCCTCCCTATTCAAAATTCCTTAAGGATTTGTGCACTCAAAAGCGCACTTCCAGAAGTCATTTACCAAAGAAAGTAAGGTTAACCGAAAATGTTAGTGCGATCATTCAGCACAGCACTCCTCCGAAGTATAAGGATCCGGGTGCCCCCACAATCTCTTGTGTCATTGGTGACAACAAAATCGAGAGGGCCCTCCTTGACTTAGGAGCTAGTGTGAATTTGATTCCATATTCGGTTTACCTACAACTTGGTTTGGGAGATCTAAAGCCAACTCCGATAGTGTTGCAATTTGCTGATCGATCTATTAAGTAACCACGGGGAATTATTGAAGATGTGATCATAAAAGTGGACAAATTCTACTTCCCGGTAGACTTCGTGGTTCTTGATACGGAACCAGTCCATGATCCAAGAAAACACATTCCCATAATTCTCGGACGTCCTTTTCTAGCTACAGCTAATGCTTCCATTAACTGTAGATCCGGATTGATGGATATCTCTTTTGGGAATATGAATGTTAAGCTCAATATCTTCAATGCTGTGCAACTTCCCTCAGATGACAATGAGTGTTTTCAAATCACTATTGCTGATGAACACATTCAAAATCCAATCCTACCTCCTTCAACGGAGGATCCCCTACATGCTTGCTTGGTCCCTTTTGATTTTGAGGATTTTGGTGTGGACAAATCCATTCGGGAAGTCAACTCCTTGCTTGATATTCCATCACCATTTTCCTCTCCTTTATGGGAAGCACCAAATCCATCTCTATCGTGGGATTGTCCATCTCCTTCCATTTCTTCACCGGAGTTACCTCAACATTTTGAGGGTGAACCACCGGACAAAGGTAAGGAGAATGTTGACAAGTTGCTGAAAATTCTTCCAATCATTCCAGCCCAATCTAGAATCATTGTCCATGATACTCAACCTGCGAACAAACCATTTGCGTACAATGAGGTATATGACTTGGAGATTGCAAATATGAAAGGTCATGATCCTACCATTGTTAGTCAAAACAATGACATTCAACAAGCCTCCATAATCTCGAACAAGCAACACCTTTGCTTAAATCTGAAAAGAAAAGAAGTGAGATTAAAAGCGATGCTCAAATCCTCTAAGGCCAAACTTGTTTCTCTTCGGAAGGATCAATATCCCTCACCATTCATTGATCCAAGTTTGAGACCATATGAAGGAGGCAAGTTGCATACGGAGCGTTAAGGATCCATCTCTCCAATGGATCCTGATCCTGGTTCGTCTAGCTATCGACATTAAATTTAGCAAAGCAAGGGAAGAAATTCTTTCGATGTTCCAAGCTTCCCTACCTTCTCAAATTGCTCGTGCCTTGAAATTTTCTGGGAAATGGTTTAGAAAAGCCAAAAATTTGATTTTTCTGAAATGGTCTTCAGTTGCGTTCCGCAATTTTAGACCGGCCTCTTAGACCTTCTCAGCTCTAATTTTCATTCCCGGAAATTTCCATTGCTTTCGAGCAAGTTCATAGGATCTTTGGCATGCAACTCATGTGCACAACCTCTCATTTTCAACGCATTGTTGGATCATGGTTCCCCAAATTTTCCATGCATTGGAGATGAAATGCAAAGTTTGACAATTTTTCATCTAGGCATTAGAAATGTTGAGCAATTTGACAATTTTTTCAAAAATTTTCCATCCATGCATTGGATTGGAATTATCTTGCAAAGCTTCAAAAATTTTCCCTACATTAAAATTGGAATGATGTTGTGATGCAAAAGTTCAAAAATTTCTTCTATGCATGGGAATGCCATGCAAAGCTTCAAAATTTTTCTATGCATAGCTTGAATTTAGGTTGCCGCATGCAAAGTTTAAAACTTTCCCCATGCATTACATGGAATGACATGCAAAAATTTTCAAAATTTTTTCCATGCATGGGAAGGTTGCATTCATGGAAAAATGTTGCCACATTTTCAAAATGCATATCTTAATGGGAATGAAGTTGCCCCTTTCTAATGCCATGCGAGGTTTACAATTTCCATCTCAATGTTGCAGTCCAGTTTAATGATTCCATAGCATGCATTCATGCAATGCATAAGAATACTGCTAGCACACCATGCATGAAAATGCATCCAATGCATGCAATAGTGCTCATTGTCAACCCACAATGAAGATGTCCAGTTGAGTGCTCGAAACCAAATATCCTGAGACTACTGCTATGATTTCGAGCAATCTACCTTCCCTGTCGAGTGCTCGCTGCTGCCTCCAATCTTGCATGCACTCACTGCCCAATTTTAGAGCACTCTAAATTCCATTTGGAGTGCTCTAAATTTTCAGCCCATCATTCGCAGCTACTGCCTCTATTTCGAGCCCTCGAATCCCAATTTTAAGTGCTCGAACCTCCTCCACATCTTGCCAATCTCTCTGCCCCAAGCTCGAGCACTCTAGCTCCCATTTGGAGTGCTCGAGCCTAGCCAACATGCCCACCATGCAACAAACCCAGCAACCACCACGCATCCATCTTCACCCTCCACCATCAGCCCCATGTAACACACCACCCAACTCCAACCTCACCACTGAACACTTCTCTCTCTCGGCATCCCTCCACCAAACCACCACCCCTCAACCCCATTCGAGTGCTCAAGTTTCCTTGCTCTATTTGCCGAGCTTGCTTGAAGCCCTCACCCGAGCCCTCTCACTTCCCTCTTGAGTGCTCAAGCTTGTTTGAAGCTCACACCCGACCTCACTGCCACGACTTCGAGCACTCGAAGTCCCATTTCGAGTGCTCGAAGTGTGAACCAACTTCTCTTCCTCCCTCACCCGAGCCCTCATCTCTCACAACTCACCTCACCAAACCATCACCCTTACCACCTCTCGGCATCAACCATCTTCCCCATCTCCCTCACCTGCAAACCACCAACTCAACCTCAACCCCACGCACCACCCTCCTCCCTCTCGGCAACTCCTAAACCAACCCACATCAACCCTCAACCATGCATGCACAACTTTCATCTCAAACGCATCAACCTCACCTCATGGCTCTAAACCCTCAGCCTCAACACCAACCACTCATCCCTCTTAACCGAGCCTCACCAACATCCACACAAACCAACCAACCCACACACAACCTATCTTTCCCTCTCTGCAACTCAACCACTCCATCCCTCCCTAACCAAACCACCACACAAGGAAATGCATTCATGCATGCACCACCACTTCCACCCCACATTTCCCACCATGCATGCATGCATGCACCTCTCCATACATGTTTATCCATTTCCTTCTACTCCCTATGCATGCTTACCCACCCATCCATCAATCTCTCATCCATATCTTCCATTAACCACAAATAATGGGCCTTGTGTTCTCTCTAAATGCACGGCTTTTGGCACTTTTTTGTTTTCCATTTTAAACTTATGACTCATGTGTGCCAATTTGTATTTTGTACGGATTTTTACCTTGCAATTACATTCGTCTTAGTGTTTTCATTTCTGTTTTGATTTTTCTTAAGAGTCCTATGCTTTTTCCTGTGTCTATTAGTGCTGTTTTGACAGGTCTTCCTGTCCAAGTTTGGGGGACGCGTTTGCGCATTCACATCGATGGATATTTTTGCATTCGTCACTCCACTTGGTAATATTGTTCTTTTACCTTCTTTGCTCTTATTTTGTTTAACTTGTCTTCACACATTGAGGACAATGTGACATTCAAGTTTGGGGGTGCAATAGGACATTTTTGGTTTTGCATTTAGACATTTTTTTATTTTTATTTTTGCTAAGCAATGAGAGTATAACTTGGAACTTGTCAGAGACGAAGCATATGTTTAATACCTTGTGTATAGAAGCAATTGACATTTTTGAAAATAAAGAAAAAAGAAAAATTTGAGTTGAAATGATCATGTAGATTCAAATTAGTCTGTATAAATGTCTCAATTAAATTCTCGCTGGATTTGACACTCTTTTAAGCTTCACAATGCACAGATGCACATTGGAAACTTAATTGTGAGGCATGCAACTTGATCGACCTTGACCTTGGCCTAGTTAATTTGATTTGATGAACCTGATAGATGAATATCTTTGGCATGATTTAAGTTGTCTAAAAAAAAAAAAAAACTGAAAAGGAAAGAAAATAATGACCAGTTGACGTTCGTAGCCTTTCCAACTTGAGCTATTAAGCCCTAGGAGTGTCTCTACACTTAACACCCTAAAGCCATCTGGTTTGGGAGTTGTTGGCCTAACGCTTGCTACAAGGGTTGGTTAGAAAGCTTAAGGGACTTAAACATTGCACGGTCATTCAAAAAGATTGTAATAAGCATGGTTCGTTGGAGTTCGTAGCCTTTCCAACTTGAGCTATTAAGCCCTAGGAGTGTCTCTACACTTAACACCCTAAAGCCATCTGGTTTAGGAGTTGTTGGCCTAACGCTTGCTACATAGGTTGGTTAGAAAGCTTAAGGGACTTCAGCATTACACAACCATTCTATGTTTCGCTTATGAGTTGTAATAAATTGTCAACAAGCAACAAAAGTTGTCTTGTAAATAAAATCATGCCTTAGGGACCTTATTTAAAGGGGAATTCAATGATTTGAAAACTTGTGCTTGGGAATTGGAAAAGAAAGTAAAAGCCGCATGTTGAGAATCCAATTCACTTTCACTGAAGCTAGAGTTGATTTCCATTCAAGAGATGATAATTGAGTTATTTATATAGACTTTGATGTTGATGCATGTATGTGGAAATGTATTTAGCCAATTTTTGTATCAATGCTTCATATATGCAAGGTAGTCTTCCCAATGACCCCATCTCCAGCTCTTTTTCTATTTCAAGTTATTTTTGAGCAATGTATATATCTTATTTTACCATGGATGATATTTTTGTAGTAGCAAGCCCATGGTTGTCTTTTCATTAAGTTTTTCATTGTAGTTTTGCTAAGGGACTAGCAAAATGTAAGTTTGGGGGTGTGATAAGCGCCGAATATTGTATATTCAAGCACCCTAAATTGCATTAGTAAAGTCCGTTGTATGTTAATTTATGTAGATTATCTTCATTTCTATGTTTTTATGCATTTTCAGGTCCATTGGCCAAAATGGAACAAGAATAAGGCCTTGTGGAATCTTGAGCAACAAAAGGTGCCAATGCTGAATTCTGGCAGCAGTAGAACCTGGACTTTGCTTGCCATTTTGACCTTCCAAACTCGAGAACTGGACTTCCCTCATAACATAAAAGATTTAGGGCTCTGAATTAGCTTTCTAAATCTTCAAACATTTTGTCATTCGGAGCTCGGAGCAGAGAGTTATGGCCTTATTACCAGAGGTGCGCAGAACTGCCTGGCAGCAATGAAATTCTGCCTTGATCTTCATTTTCGACCAACCATCCTTGAGAATTGGATCTCCACTAAAACATGAAATATTTAGAGCTCTGAATTAGCTTTCTAAATCTTCAAATGGTTTATCATTCAGAGTTCGGAGCGCAAAGTTATGGCTGTTTAACCAAAGTAGGTCTGGGCGGAGCAAGTGAAGCATGGGCATTTTTACACTAAATTCGAGTGCTCGAAGCCTTGCTTAGAGTGCTCGAATTTTGGGCAGAATGCCCTTCAGAAATGGCTCATTTCAGCCCACTTGCACCTTGGTTTCTTCATTTTGCTTTCCTCTTTAATGAAGTGGTTGGAGATGTTGGTTGGTGGCCTTTTGGTGGTAGATAAGAGGGATATGAGCCACACAATAGAGGGAAGCTTCATTCTACAAGATTAGAGGAGAGAGAAGAGAGCAAAGGAAGGAGAGTTCTCCAAGCTTGAAGAAGGGAGCACGAAAATGGAGGAAGTCTTCAAGCTTCTTCTTCATTCTAAGGCTCCAATGGGTAACTAACTCTTCTTCTAGGGAGGTGATGAAGTCCCTCCCTTGTAAGCATGTTCTAGTGTAGATTTTATTTTGGGATTTCAATGTATAACCTATGGTCTTTTCATGGTCTAGAGCATTTTGCTTCTTGTAATGGATCTTCATGTATTTTAATGATTATTGTTGAATTAATTATCTATCTTAGATGGTTTATTCTTTTAATCATAGTGCTTGCACTCTCATGGTGACAATGGTAGTGAGATCATGGAATAGTTTTAATGGCATGAAGTTGGAGAAATTTGATAGTCCATTGCTTAGGTTCCCCCTTTGATGGTCTATTCTTGATTCCTAACTTTATGTGCTTTTATCATTCAATTAAGGGCTTGATAATCTTTGGCTTAGGGAGCATGTTGAAGACTACACCCTAGTTTAGGTAGTTTAAGCATGTATTTCTTTGATGGATTATTCTTGTTTTTGATTCAATGAACCTCTTGAGGATATTATAGCAACCAAGGGTTGTTATGTATCATGACCATCGTTTATGTTGATTTCCCGAATTTAAATTTAGCCTAGCATGTGTATAGGGATGGAGACGGATTCACTTCCTTAGTTTTTCTTACTCGTATCTTATCTCGCTTCAATTATTGCAAGTTTCTATTTCATGCACTTCACATATTCAATTTAGTGACAAACAAACAACTCCTTATTTCCCTTTCATCATTCTAAGAACGATTCTAGACATTTAGGTTGCCTTAGACTAGCGTAGTCCCAGTGGTTCGACTTACCCGACCAATAGCCCTATTTTACAATGATTCGTGCTATTGCGAAGGTTGATGTTTAATTGACCAACCGATCAACAGTCATGATTCATACTAATGAAATAAATAATAAAGTATTTTGTAAAATCTAAGTAGGTTATGTTATTTACCTGCACGAAGAGCACGCATCCAGTATACTTATGCTTTATTTTCCTACCTTCTTCACCTTCACCCAAGTGATCCATTAAAGTTTGAAGCACATATGTGCTCCAATTGTAAGACTTTATTTCATTCATATTGTGAACAATCTTTAATTCTTTTACATTTGCACTGTAACGTCCATTAGGTGTTTGAAAAACGGTACATACAAAAAGCACAAAGCTCTTTTAAAATCTTCGCTTGGTTTAGATTGTTCTACCCTTTCCATCAAAGCATTTACATGCAAACCATTGTGATATCCACCTTCACTTATCCAATTGGTATCTAATTGTTGAGATGTAGGCATTGCCGTGATTCCAGCAGGTAAGCCGAGGATGTTATGGACATCAATTGCATTAATTGGGAGATATTGATTATCATTAAGTTTAATGCATCATTTTTTTAACTCCAAATGCCCAATGATGCAGTCAAAGAGTGGGGTAGACAAATGCTCACATTATAGGTTTAACAAATTGCCGAAACCTACATCTGCAACATCCCTCCTCTTTTCCTCTCCAAGTTTGGATATTGTATTAATGAATTTGAAGATTGGGCATTTGTTTCACCCTGTTTTAAGTGCATTCTTATGATGTGAATATTGTTTACAATGCTTCAATAATAGTTCTAGTATGATCTCTTAGTTTCACCCTTGAACTAGATGTTAGGAGGCATGTTCCACATGTTATGATTTACGTTACACTTGCAAAGCCAATAAAAACCTTAGGTTATCCTCGTAACGCACTTTCTTACAGAGTAATTTAAATTACTCATACCCATTGATAAATGTTTTTCAGGTAAAGGATTGCTCTTTCGGGATGGTCATCATCCTTTGCTTGGCTTAGCCATGATATCGTAGATAACTTTGGTTTTATACACATGCAATGTGTTTAGCATGTTTCGTTTAATTTTTGGGATGTTGATATGTAAAATAACTATGGATTTTTGGCCTCTCTTTCGAACAGAGGAAATGGACTTAGAACTTGTCAATCTCTTGAATGAGTTCTAAGGTCATTTTCACTCTACTTTTGTCTTCGGTATACTTTGAAATCTATGTAATGAGGCAAGGGCCATTTTCTTTCAAAGCATGTCATATGTATCAATTTTTGTATTAAAATGTTTATTTATGGTATCCATTGCATTTGAGGGACATTTTCATCATTTCATTTGCCTTATTTTTCTTAGGATAATTATTTAGGACCTTAGGAACCATTTTGGGGCAAAGGGGATTAAGTTACAAAAGTTTCATTTTTTGCATTTTGGCATTTTTTACTTACATTCAGCAACCTGTTACTTGTAGCAGCTTGTTAGGGTGCTGTGCGCACGTAGCACCCAGGATGCCCTGCTACAGGTAACAGCATCTTGCTACCGGTAGCACCCCCTTTCTTTTTTGCCTTAACCCCTTATTTTCAACTGTTTTTACAACTATCATAACTCACTCTTCCCAAATCCGAATGAGGTGGTTCTTGAGCCTAAGTTTGTTAATTTTTCGTTGGCTATCCAATGGTAAACATCATAGCATCCAGTTTTGTTGTGAAATGAATATTTTACCCATAGCCTCATATTATGACCATTTTGACTCTTGAACCTACTTATGTACCTATATGTGTCATCCATGCTTAGCATTAATATATAGGAGTGTCTTGAGTTCATATAGTTGATTCTACCTTGACCCTTTTACCCTTTTGACCTTAGCTTTCGCATTCATCTTCCACTTGAGTATCGTGACTTCTTAGGAGGTCACTTTGTTATCTTAAAGGTAATATCTAACTCTAGTGACCTCTTATTTTTTCTTGCTTTCGTGTTTTGGACTCAATATCGGGTCAGTTTTTGGGTTACTCAGTAACGTACAAGGTTATGGAAATTCGGGCCATCACATAAGCAAATATATGTTTATTCAAGATAGTATAAATAATATAACGTGGGAGAGAATCATTATGCTCTCTCATTCTTTCTACCATCTCATTCTTTTCTTTTCTCTCTTTCTCAGTTTTATTATTTTGCTTCTTTTACCCTGATATATATTTTTCAATCTCATAAATCAACGAAAAAGTGCATAAAGGAAAAATGCAAAGATGTAAATGAAGGGATACATGTAAAATGTACAAAATAAAAATGAGAAAGAAGGGGTAGAAATATAATGTTTATGAAGAGTCTTCAAATATCTTTATTGTAGAGAAAGGTTAGAGGTGTATGATGTGTGTATTATCAATTATAAAACCATTCGCAATAAAATGAATCCTTGTAGGATAGGTCTATATTGAGGGTGTCGAACCTCAAGGACGGTGGTGGATTGTTAAACATAAAATTATTCCTAATTTAATTCAAGAAGAGAGATGATTTTATGTTTAGCTATGTCTAAAGTGCAATAAAATTGAAAATAAACTAAATTAACAAGGATTGAGATAAAGGGAAGAAGAACTTAGGGATTGACTTCACCACTACCCTCATAACATGGTCAATTGTCTCAACTATGGGGAAATTCAAACTTATGTATATTCGGGAACCATGTGGTTACAAGTACACCATAATTCAATTAAAAAGATTTATATGAATAATCACTAAGCCATAACTCATCTTCGGTTAGCACGAATTGTCTACCTAACTACTCTAATTTAGGGTGTAATACAACTCGTCTTCCCTAGGCATGAATTATCAAAATATTCATTCACACATTCGTTAAACACTATTGCAGAATCACTACTCCAACCGTTAAGAGAAGCCATTAACCACCAATCTCTCGCAAAAAAAGAAGTTTGAATTCAATTATAATAAAATATATTCTAGGACAAGAGATTAATTTTATTAAAACTGATTATAATCATTAAAACCCAATTGTTTAGTACAACTAAATCAATTGTTCACAACCATGCAATTAATATACATAATTCAGAAAAATTCCCAAAGTTAAGAATAATCAAAGCATGCTACTCGAACTAGGGTTACATCAATTCCTTAACGAATGCTTTAGCTACTCATGGAGAGGAAGAATATCATCATTGTTGGTGTAGAAGTCATCTCTATGGACCTCCAATTGGAATCTTCAATCTTCCAAACCCTAAAAGCCGCCAAAACTCTCTCTTGTATCCTCCTCTTATATATATATGTATATGTGTGTGTGTGTTATAGGGTTTCTTCCCAAGGAAAGGAAATAGAAAAAGCCCGGCAAAAGAAAGAAGCCCAAACAATTTTCTATATTTTTGTCAATTTGCAATGCTATTTTGACCTATTTAGAGTACAAATCTCAAAACTGCTATTAGACACAAAACAACGGGCTTCGAGTCGTCTTTCCATAGCCACTGAGTTTGCCCAATTTGGAGTTTTAAGTAAAACGTTATACCAAAATATTGAAGTGGGTCCAGAATTTCGAACTCAAGTTGTTTCCTTATTGGAATAACAAACCTTATTTTCTTCATATAATGACCCAAAAACAAATTTAGCTTGTTGGAAAATCCTTTAAAGTCTTCTAAAATTATCCTTGAATGATCTTGACCATTGTATCACCTTGGATACTTTCTCTCTCACGGTATCCATCCATTGATTGATATGAAATACTCAAAAAGTAACAGAATTGACTGAATTTCTGGAGATTATCTAAAAATAACATAAATAATATAAAATAAAACTTATCAACTTATTAAAATATGCAAATCTAAGGACTCGAATGTGCAACATTCAGCGCTTATTACACCCCCAAACTTATATATTGTTGACCCTTAACAAAATAAAACAAAAATTAGAATAAAGCAACTAAGATAACTTCCTCTTTCGTGGGAGAAACGATTGCATTTAACATATGCAACAAGCCTTTAAACCCCTAGGTTACCCCTAGTGGATAAGTTATAGTCTCGTGAGGGTTTCTAGAGATGATACCCCCAAACATCTAAAATTTGTGCTTTTAATGCACTTAACTCATCACAACCTGTTTAGCTTAGCAAAATATCCCAACAATCTATAAACAAAAAACTATAACAAGTATGTAAATTATGCACATTCAGAAATAACTTCTAACCCTCAACATCGTGCATAATAATTATGGTTCCCACAAAAAGTTCAAATCCACATATCAAATAATCTTGAACTCTAGCATCCTTATAAAAGTGAACTTACATCCATCTATATTGCTTACCATCCATGCTCATGTATATTCCCTAGCATTCCTCAATTTGCTAGCAAATTTTGATTTCCAAGACATAAATAACAATTCTAACATGTGTATGCATTTATTTCAAAAAAAAAAATTTCTTCTTTTTTTTTTTTTCAATCTTTTTTTTCTTTCTTTTTTTTTTTCATCAAAAAGAGTTTTGTGCAATGTTCGGATCCCTTAAGCTTTCTAGAAAACCCATGTAACATATATTGGGTTAATGACTCTCAAACCGGATGGTTTTAGGGCATTAGGTGTCAAAACACCCCAAATGACTTAATCACTCAAATTAACTATGCTACGAATCCAAACCATCTCTTCAACTTCCTATTTCCTAAGTTTTTCACCTTTTGACGTGAAATCTTAATGCTTACTAAGGCAAGAGTCCCAGTTACTCGGTGGAAAACAATCTAGCATTGCATACATTCCTATAAGTATGCCATAGTCCTCAAATTTTCCAAACCTTCCAACTCATTTCAGTCAATTACAAAATATAACGAGATATCAAGTTTATACCTCCACGGAATAAATGAAAGTGTGCTCATGTGCAAAGTGAAGTACTCTACAAGTCAGAAATCACGAGAATGTGAAAAAACCAATAATGTGGACCACTATATGCAGACACGATGTCAAAAATTTTAAATTTATCCCCAAAATAGCATTAATTCCACATACATGGAGTATTAATCTATGACACCCTCAGATTTCTGAATGTGGGTTGGTCAGGTCTATGCCTGAATACCCATGGACATAAAAAACAATATGGCAATAAACGAATACAGAATACAAAAGGATAAATAAGAATAAATAAAATGCTAAAATAAAAACTGAATAATAATATTAAATCCTCAAAATAACTTTCATTAAATAATATTCTCCTCTGATACCAATAGTCCTCCAGAATATAACTCGAGAATTCAAACTATGCAGACCCCTAGAAAATCCTAAACTGAAATAAATAATAGTAATAACTGTTTACATCTGAATACTGAAAATATAAACTAGAATCCTATGTAAATAACCGAAAGAATGATGATGACTGGTCTCTGCTCTACACGAACAAATCTACACCTAGTATTGACATAGACCTAAAAAATAAATGGTTGTTTAGGCCCACAAACAAGTTCTTTCTATTACATCTCACAGAGACGTAATGAAAAAATACATACTAGTCAACTCATGCAATAGCTACATAGTCCATATATACAAATAGATACATACTAAAGGACTTTCACTGGACTATAGGGCGGACTTCACTGGGTAGTAGACAACATGCAAAACCCATCACTAGTAGGCATGTCAAAGGATCAGATTGATCTGATCTGATTAGTCAGATATGGATTGAGTACAAAATTTGATAACCCGATTATGATCCGAATCCGATAATCCGATAACTTAACAAATCAGATTTAGATTAGGAATGATCCGATCCGCTAATAATTCGATCCAATTAAAATTATATATAATTATATTTATATTTTATATATCAACAGATTTCCACTATTAGATTTGTTTAGATTACATATAAAAGACCAATCATAATGTTATATGTATAGAAGTATAATGTTCTCATCCACACAATAATATCTCTCTTAGTATATACATATCACCTAAGCTTTAATTAGCCATAAACTGAAAGCTCCAAAACCCTCCCTTTACGAGAGTTTCAGGTTGGAGAAACTCAATGACCAAGAGAAAAGGTGTTCATCGATCAGTCGAAACCCTTGTTCAGTGAGTATTTTGTTTTTATATTCTCTGATCTCTCCTTTTCCTTCTCTTATTCTCCACTACCCAAATTTTTTATGCCCTAATTTTCTCTCTTTCACAACTTGTTCAGCGAGTAGTTATTTCAATTTTTTTTTTTCTCTCTCCTCATCATCATCTTCTTCTTTCTCCTCTCTGTCTCATTTTTTTCCCACTCTTTATTATGATTTTATTTCTATAACAAACCAAGTGATATTATTTCAGTCATAAAAAAAATTGTAATACTCTTCGTTCTACCTTCAAATAATTTTTTGTAAACATATTGTCAGTGAACTTGAGATTTTGTTTTGGTTTTTGAGTAGTTAAGAATGAGGAAGTTGTTTGCCCTAATTGATTGATTTGTGCAAAAGTGTGTAATTTAATCAGATCAGATATCTGATTAAGTGTGGATCGGATATGGATCCGTCAAATGAAAATCTGTCGGATAATCAGATCAGATCGGATCGTGTGTTATGCTTATCGGATTTGGATCAGATCAACAATGATCTAGTCCGTGTTTGATCCTTTGACAGGTCTAGTCGGTAGTCATGAGTACCATCAATCTACCAAGGCACACAACAATATAATATATCCAACTATGCATCTTTAGGGCAATATACACTCCCTAACCACCAATCACGAGGACTCAAGCTCATATCATGGCACATAATCATATATATATATATATATATATATATATATATATATATCCTATCCAAAAAAATAAAATAAACTATCTGACATAGTCTTTCAATAACATGTCATCCATATAGATCCGTGACCTGACACGAAGAATGAGACTAAACTTATTAGCCAGCTCATCTATAATATGCCTTCATATCTTGACAATGGTGCATAAATCCGAAACCATATCCTGATAATGGTTCCCAATCCAATAAATGATGCAATCATATATGTAAACAATATAAACAGTAATTCTAAACAGTATGTAATTAATTTACTAAACAAGTAATTAACTTATATCTTAATTAAATTGCATAACTTCTCCTAGTCCACATTAATCCAGTATGGTTAATACCCTAATCCTCAATTGTAATCACATGATGGTTATTACCATTTATAACACAAGTAATAACATAAATCTCTGCAAGCTACCTTTTATGATTAATAATCCGATTAATATCATGAATCATAAATACAACTCCTATTGACCATGAACACACTATGCTAACAATTTATTTAGTCGAGCCTGGGGGTCCAAGAGGCCAGAAAATACCACTAAAACACTTAATTAAAAACGTCTCGCTCCAAAGACTAACTTATAATTTATATTAGTCAATTCCAGCACTTATAATCACATATTCCAGCATATTATTGTATACTAGGCACTATGGGATTTTAATCCATCCATATTAATCATTTAATTTATTAAATCAAGCTATAACTTCTTTTGTAAACCCAGATCCAAGATTCAAACATCTTGATCAACTAAGTCAACTTGGTTCCTAACTAAGTCGACTTCTTTCCACAGAAGTCGACTTAAACAACAACTAAGTCGACTTAGTTGGAACTAAGTCAGCTTGTTCTTGCTGCGAGTCGTCTTCTCCGTTTTCCCAACCTCTACAACTCCTCTAAACTCCATTGTTATGGGTCCTAAGCTTCATTCTAAGTTCCATATGTCCTTAACAATTTATTTTAGATGATTAAGCATGTATAGATTCAATTTAAACAACAATCCATGCATTATAATTCAAGATCAACACAAAATATCAAACCATATATATGAACATGTAACTTTCTTATTTTAATATGAATTAGCATGCATACAAGTTCATTAATCTTGCTTAAACATCCTAAAGCTATCCTAGACATGTATTAGACACTAGATTAAAGGAGAGGAGTAGAATATATAACTTATCTTTAAGGGTTTTGGAATGAAACCCAACATCTTCCTTCTCCGGTCAACTCCTCAACACCGGCAACCTTGGATGTCATAATCCTCCACTCTACTGCTCTGGTTCGTCACCCACAGCAGCCCTCCTCCTCCTTCTTCCTTTGGCCGTGACATCACCTCCTCCTATGCAGCCTATTTCTTCCTCTCAACTCTCGGCTTCTCTTTGCTTTTTCTAACCCTCTGTGTGCTCTCTCTCTAAATCTCACACAAATAAACCACATAGCAAACTACACACACATACACATATATATATGCTACAATATCTAACCTAAACTAATCTTAATTTATCTCACGTAACTTAGGAAAAAAGAAAATAATAATAGTATGTATAATAATATGTATACACAATATATATATACATATATATATTTATATATACATATATAATATATTATTAATAATAATAAATAATAATAATACATACCATAGTAATACACGTATATACATATATATACACATTACTATATATGTGTGTGTGTGTGTGTGTGTTTAATTGATTCATTCATTATTAATAATAATAATATCCATATATATATATATGTATACACACATCAATACATATATAACTAATACCAATGGGTCGTAATCCTTACCCATCTAGGTTTCTTAACCCAGTAGTCCATAAGACCATTTGATTGGTCCATTACTACTATCAAAATTCATTCCTTTAAAATAAAAAATAAAATAAAATAAAACATACAATTAAACATTTATCTAACACATAATTACAAACAACTAAATAATTAAATCACATAGATCATATCACACAAATAAAACACATAATTCACATCAAACAATTTAAATCATTTAAGTACATAAAAACATAGCCACATAACCAATTAAAATGCAATTAAACATAATTAAATAAATCCTTTAAAAATCCTCAAAAAATTAAGGGAATTACATAATCCATTAAAAATTGCTTTGGGACATCAAACTAGCTTCACAGTTATAAAATCATTGCTAACACCACATCCATCTTTTAGTGATGCTGGTACATCTAAAAGAAATCATATCGCCTGCTTGAATCGTTAGTCCTTCATGTAACAAATGATTACCAAATTTTCGGGATGTATAACCCAGATTGAAAAGAATTACCCCAGTGGGCAAGACAATGAGTACAAGGTAAGTTATTTATTATATTAAATTTAATTAGTAGATATTTTAAATATTTGTCTTCTAATAATTATTGATTTTTATTTTTTAGATGATAGCAGCCAAAGAGTTGTTTGCTCGACAAAATAACACCAAAATTAAGTTTGACAGTTGTTAGAACATTTTCAAGAGCAACAATAAGTGTCATTTACATTGTTAAAAAGAATTGACATCCAACCAAAAAAAAAAATAGTCGAAGAAGAGGAGTGGAATCTACATTGATGATAGTAAGCCTATTGGTCATTCAAACCCATATGCTCCATCAAGTAATACAACAACGACACCAAGTTCGGTTAAAGGATCAACACATATAGGCGAAAATGATCCAACAGATGTTAAAGAATGTCAGCGACCAGAAGGACGAAAAGCAGCGATGCAGAGGCGAAATAAAGATAAAAGACAATCTGAAAGTTAGAATGATTTCATTAGCAAATTCAATCATGCAACAGCCCTTTATCAAAGACAATCTAAAACTCTTGAGGCTGCTCAAATAGCACGAGAGACACGCAAAGCAGATAAAGAAAAGACTAGACAACTTGAGCTTCAAAGCAAACTAATAGAGATTGAAAACAAACAAAGAGCTGAAGAGATGTTAATCATGCAAAAAGATCTAGAATTGATGCAAACACAAGCAGGGAAAACATGGCTAATTGAATGCCAAAATGAAATATTAGCATCTATACGCTAATATATAGTTGTTATGTTTTTAATTCCATGTCATATTGTATTGTTTTTATTTTTATTTTTATTGTATTGTTTAAATTTATGTCATATCGTATTATTTTTAATAATAAATATTGTATTGTTTAAATATTTTGTATGATATAGCCATTTTAAAAATATAGCTATTAGGAAAAAGTTAAAAAATAAAATTTATTAAAAATTTAAAAAATATTAAAATATTAATATTTTTGGAGGGCGAAAATGTACCATTGGAGTACATCCGATAGCTAAAATTTGGAGACTCCAAAACCGTGACGTAGCTATGACAAAACCCTGACGTGGCTATGAAAAATATTGACGTGACTATTGAAAAAAGCTGATGTGGCAAATTCGGAGAGCCCATTGGAGATGCTTTTAAAAGAGTATCCATTTTCCCATATTGGGACTTCAATCTTTACCATCTAATTTTAGAGGTTGATGAAATATCATTAGACCACAGAGCTTATTTTAGTATTGTAATAACTGTTTTTTATTTTTAAATAACTAAAAAGTAAAACAATACAGTAGTTCAAAATTTTCATACTTATTATTTTGAGGACTTAAATCATAAAACCCTTAATACTATCATTTTTTAATTATAAAACCTTTGTAAACACTCTAATAGTTCTAGTCTTCTATTTTTTAACATATGATAATTTAAACATTTAATAAATTCTTAACGGTTCATTAATAGAATTAGAGCAAAAAAATAACTTTATAATACAAATAAGTCATAGTTTTACTATACAAAAATGATGGTAATTGAAGTTTTTTGATTTAAGCCTTTATTTTGATAATAAATTATTCAAACTCAGAATATCATTGTCATCGTATCAGAATCAAATCAGCAAAATCCTACAACTCCAGTTCCAACCTTGCTTTTTGACCGGTACCAAACCCGTTTTTTGACGAAAACTGCTTTTTAGGGCAAATCATTTCAACCCTCCTCAATCACCTCCATCTGTCTCTATTCTCATTCTCAACTCTGAGCTTGCCCTCTCTCTCTCTGCAACTGCAAACTACAAATTCTACAATAATCAGAAGTTCAAAACCCATATATTTGAGTTTATGTATCTGAGTCAAAAGTTCAAAACCTATTACCTATATCAAAACCCCCGTATCAGCATATCATTTGAGATTGTTTAAAAAATCAAAACCCATATCTTTCAGTTTCCATCGCCCGCTACTCCAGTTCGGGTTCGCCGTCGCTAGCTTCAACCACTGTCTCTCAACTCTCAAGCTTCAGCCACTGGCCCACTGTCTCTCAACTTTCAAGCTTGCCCCCCTCTTTCTCCCTGCAATTGTTAACTTGTATGTATGGGTTTTATTTTTTATTTTTTCCTAAATCAACTAATCAGGCTCTGTAATTCTTGGTTTGCAAACTATATCCAATTTAGTGAAATTTTTTATGATCTTTTTTATATAATTTTTTTTTTTTTTTTTTTTTTTTTTTTTTTTTTTTTTTTTTTTTTTTTTGCAATATAAAGTTACAAAATTTGCGTTGCATTTTGAGGAAATCACCATAATCTACAATTTATTTCAGCAAAACATATATATATATATATATATATATATATATATATATATATATATATATATTATTTCTATAACTTCTAATTCTGATATTTATTTTATTTTATTTTATTTTTATTTTTTTTTTTGTCAATTATGTCTACAAGAAAATTTGAATCTGGTAATGAAAAGAAAAAAAAAAAAAATTGAATTGGATTAGAAATCTGCAGAGATTGAATCTGAAACAATTTTTATCAACATGCCAAGCTTTTTGAAGATGGAAATATTTTCAGAACTAAAAAAATATATATAGAACTTTGACAAGCAAAAGTCGTTAATATAGGGTAAAGCTCTAAAGTTACTTGTTGAAAATTAAAATACTTACAAAAAGCATGCTTTTGAGTGAATTCCATAGTGTTGGAAGGGGCTTGCCGTGAACTACCTCACACACTACTTCCACTAGTAGATTCTCAAATATGATTAGTAAATTGGTCAAAAGAAGAGAGAGGGTACTGAGTGGTGAATTTTTCAGAAATAAATTGGTAATTTTTTTTATTATTATTATTAATTACCCCAATAGGATTTTCTATGCCTTAATCAGTCAATTGTCTAAAGAAATGTTGTTAATTAACTAAAATTGAATTAAACAACAGTTAATTTTGGTTGATATATTTTTATTTAGCCAACCCAATTGAGAAATCCTAGATCCGCCCTTGAGTGACATCCCTTGAGTGAGATTGTGAAACCTATTCCTCACAACTTCAGTGTTTTCTTATTTTTAAATTAGCATTGGGCCTTAACAACTAGCAAGAAAAAGGGTCAAGACTCAAGAAACATGCATCCTCAGTCATCAAGTAACAAACTCCTATTTTTTCTAAAATTTTGATTGGCATTTTTTGCTATTGGTTACGTTTACTTATTCATGTTTTACATACTGATTTTTTTCTTGTTTTTGTTTCTACACACATATATATAATATTGTTATGAGGTGATACTCAAACAATTTATTAATGGAAAGGACTTCGAAGTGTTAGTTCAATTTCAGATTGTGTGTTTTACAAGTTTGTTAAGGCATTTAAAACTTTCCCTCTTTTGTCCTAATAATATAGGTTCATTTCACGAAAGAAGAGAGTTGATGGGAATGGGTGGAGTAGGCAAAAAAGAAAAAAAAAAGGTGTGTTATTATTATTAATTTTTGCCTAACTGAATACTTTCTTTTGATTTTCTATGCAAATGAGGCTTTACTTCCAACTTTCAAAAGGTTAAATCATTTTATTCTTCAGATCGTGAATCAATTTTTGGATGTTCTTGAAGATGGATTTTAAGAATTAGTCATGTGAGTTAAAGTCATTTGATTCTTACAAATTAACGATGATAACCATAAATTAGTCATGTAATTTATGTTTCCAATGTCTTGCAAAATCATAAATGTGTTTGTAACAATTTCATCACTCGGCTAGTAAGTTCTAACTCCACGACCTAAATAGCATTACCCTCTGTGAATTCACTACTTCCACTTCACCTGATCTTGTGTTTTTATTTCTTAAACTGAAAATAGTTCATACCAGGCCACATGTTATATAATAATTTAAAAAAAAAAGAAAGTAAAATGAACCAAAGGAAATAGCTAAATGCAGATTTGTGGTTTTGAACACCATCAATTTGGGTATTTTTTTTAGGGTTTTGTTTTAGAGGGGACACTCTTAATATTATTGTCATATTGACTAAGTGCAATTATTTGTCTTAATTAAATGATTTTTCCTGATTGAATCACCAATCTAAAAACTTAAGTCCACATATATTGCTCTGGTTGATGCTCATAATATATTGGTAAGTTCTCTATTTTTATTTGATGTAATAAACATACTATTTCACTTTTTAGTGTCATTAAGTCCTAAATGGTTGATTCAAGAAGTCTTGAAGAAGTACTATCCGGTTTCAAAGAACTTCAATTAGAGAATTTTCACAAGGGGATGGGGAAATGTTTCATGAGGCATGGGAAAGATTCAATGACTTGCTTAGGAAGTGCCCACATCATGACATACCTAAATGGCAATTAGTTCAATATTTTTTTAAAGTGTACCGAATAATCACAAGGGTATGGTTGATGCTTTTATGGGTGGTTCTTAACTTGACAAGCATAAAAATGATGTTTGACAATTGTATGAAAGCATGAGTGAGAATTCAATGCATAGATCTTTGTCTTCTAAAAATGGTAGAAATCTAGGTGGAAGGAAGAATGTTGGCTTATATCAAGTTGACAATTCCAATGACATAGCTGCCAAGGTGAAATCTTTATCTCAAAGGTTTGATTAATTATTGATCAACCAAAATTCAGCGAATCAAATGTCTTCCTCTCCTAACCATTCTCATCATAACTCTAATGAATCATGCATGACTTGTTCAAGTATTTTACATTCTACTTCCAATTGTCCCTATGGACATACGCCAAATGAGAACCATGAACAATTAAATGCCAGATTTGTCAACTAAGGGACTAATCCCTATGGCACTCATTACAAAACCTAGTTGGAGGAACCATCCAAACTTCTCTTGGAAAAGCCAAGGGGAAGGCTCAAACCCTCCCCAAGGTGGTTTTCAAGGCAAGTATGTTCCGCCCCCAATGCAAGGCCAAGGTTCCCAAGGTTTTAGATCATCATTTCAATCATATGGCAACCAATTTTCTAACTCTCATTTTCCTAATCAATCATCTTATTCTCAAGGAATTCTAGGAGTCCCACTTTTGAGGAAAAAGTGTTGATTGCATTAGGTACTTTGGAGGCAAACACCCAAATGCTTCATTCTCATTCTCAATCCATTATTAAGCTAGAAACCCAATTCGGGCAAATTGCTAGTACTTTGAATGCTAGGGAGAAAGGGAAAATGCCTTTAAATGCCCCACCAAAGCAACAATGTGTTGTGGAGACCCATTCCTCATCGGAAGTTCCCACAATTGAACATGTCAATGTGGTGACAACCTTGAGAAGTGGGAAGATTATTGACAATCAAGTAGGTATTTCCAATGAAGAGAGTGAACCAGTGCAATCAAAAGTTGACACCTATCCCGTTTCACATTTTATTCCTCCTTCATTGCATGTACATGATCATCTTGTTGAGAAAATTGTGAAACATGATTTGAAAAACGATTTGAAGAATTCTTGTGTTGAAAATGATTCAAAGAAAATTTTTGAAAAAAATTTTGAGCCAAGAGCTCCATTTCTGGATGCCTTGAAAGGATCCATTGTTCCTGAAAAGCAAAAGACTAAGACCAATGAAATTATTGATGTGTTTCGACAAGTAAAGATAAATCTTCCCCTCTTAGATGCAATTAAGAAAATTCCAGCTTATGCCAAGTTCTTGAAAGATCTTTGCACCCAAAAGAGGAAGAACAAGAGCCAAGCACCAAAGAAAGTTGTCTTGACCGAGCAAGTAAGCTTTATTTTGCAACACAACACTCTACCAAAATTTAAGGATCCCGGTTCACCTACTACTTCTTGCATCATTGGTGACCATGTCATTAATCGGTCTCTTCTTGATTTAGGAGCAAGCATTAACCTTCTTCCATATTCAGTGTATGTTAAGTTGGGCTTAGGAGACTTAAAACCGACATCGGTGATTTTGCAACTTGCTGACAGATCCATCAAAAAGCCCCGAGGTATTATTGAGGATGTATTGATTAAGATTGACAAGTTCTTCTTTCCAGTTGATTTCGTTGTCATGACACGGAACCGGTTCTAAATCCCAAGAGCCAAATTCCCATTATCCTTGGCTGTCCCTTCTTGGCAACCGCAAATGCCAACATCAATTGTAGGACGGGGATAATGAAAATTTCATTTGTTAAATTATGATATACAACTCAGAATAAATTACATGAATCTATGCAAGTGATAATGCAGCCAAGTATAGACAGTGACTATTCTAATAAAGTGAAACATGCTAGATATGACAAAGCAGAATGCAACCAATGTGGAAAACACAGGCATTGGGCATAAATGAGATAGCATGGAACACAAAAAGAGGGTATATGAGTTATAATGCAAAGCAGTGAAATTTGATTGATAATGAAAAAGATGGGATCGATCCAAGTTGGATAGATCATGACATGATTGAGATCGATCATGCTCTGATCGATCAGAGCACTAGCGTGATCGATCGAACTCGTGAAAAAACATGAACAGTCACGGATCTGTGACGTGGACAACACGGGGGAATCCGAATATGCTCGTGGAAACCTATACACCTCAATAAAGTAATAATGGTCACATAAATCGGCACATAACCCCTGAAATCAAATTCAGAAACAAACTATATATAAATATATATACATGTGCTTAAAATATATACATATATATACATGTGCTCAAAAACTCAAAAATGGCAACAACAAATCATGGGAACCTCTAGATCTACTTTAGGGAACATGATAATCACTAGATTAAGCTCAAAAATTGAAAACAAAATTAAAAACTTACCAAAAAGAGAGTGAGAGAAATGGACCGAGAGAGATGAGATGAGAGGAGATTGGAGATGGAGTTGGGAAGTCTTGGGAAGTCACCGGAGTGTCGCCGAAAGTGGGGAAGATGATGGAATAGCGGTGGGAGAGAAGGTGGGTCTTGGATCGATGTGTAAATCGATCTAAGTGACCCTTGGGTCATTTTTTTAAAATGGCTTCCAACATGTCAGATCGATCATGAAGATACTCGGATCGATCGAACCCACAAAACGATAAAATATTTTTGAATTTTTTTTTTAAAACTGAAAAATATTTTTTAATTTTTAGAATAAAAAAATTTATTTTTATTCTTTTATTTTTTTATTTATTTTGAAATTTGAAATTTGAAATTTGAAATTAAAAAAGAAGTCAAAGTCAACGGAAGTGCACAGATCGATCAAATATTGATCGATCGGAACTTGATCAACCGATTAGGTGAAAATCTGTAGAGATCTTCGAACGATACACAAAGAAATGATTTTTCATGGTTTTAAAATTTTTTCTAAGTATGGGATACAGATCGATTTGAAGGAAAGCTAGATCGATCTAGGAATATTCAGATCGATCAGAAAGAAAGTTCGCATGATACACAAAGTGATGAAATATGCAGAGAGTTTTGAACGATGGGACAAGAAGATGGGAATATACAAGGATGATTGTTTAATCGATCGAACTTCTTCTCAGATCGATCGAACAAACACTAAATGTCTGATTCGAAAATGAAAATACATGCATTCCCTATCAAAGTCCCAAACAATGTTTATGATCCCAGAATATATCTAGACGACGCAAGGAATGAAAGTAAAATATAAATGAGGAAGGAATAGGATTGTAAACCCTACGAAGCACTAGTGTTTAACGTCTCTAGCAAGGCGTTGGGCTCTTTTAGCTTGGATCAAAAATCTTGTTGTGCATCCCCTCCTTAGGTGGGTGAAAAACACTTTGAACCCTACCCAATAAATTGTTCCCTAGAGAACTCATTGGATTTGATTCAATAGAGATTGATGGTCCTTGATCAAAGTAATTTTTGGGCCTCCATACCCTTTTAACACTTGGTTTGAAAACATTTTTCTTTAAAGTCTTTTTGAAAAGAAAACCATGGGAATGTTCAACATCAATCAAAGACTCAAATTTTTCACATTCATTTTCAATGCATTTTTCAACAATAGAAACCTCTTTATGTTTGTCCAAAGAATTGGGGGTTGGATTGAATATGTTTAACTTCACCTTCATATGCCTAAATGAAATTTTTATTATCCCCGTCCTATAGTTTATGTTGGCATTAATGGTTGCCAAGAAGGGATGGCCAAGGATAACCAGAATTTGGCTCTTGGGATTTGTGACCGGTTCCGTGTCAATGACTACGAAATTGACCAAGAAGAAGAACTTATCAATTTTGATCAACACATCCTTAATTATACCCTGGGGCTTTTTGATGGATCGGTTGGCTAGTTGCAAAACCACCGACGCCGGTTTTAAATCTCCTAAGCCCAATTGAACATACACCGAGTATAAAATAAGGTACACACTTGCTCCTAAATCAAAAAGAGCCCAATTGATGACATGGTCACCAATGTCGCAAGAAGTAGTAGGTGAACTGAGGTCTTTAAATTTTTGGAGAGTGTTGTGTTACAAAATGGAGCTTACTTGCTCAGTCATAACAACTTTCTTTAGTGCTTGGCTCTTATTCTTCCTCTTTTGGGTGCAAAGATGTTTAAAAAATTTGGCATAAGCCAAAATTTGTCTAATTGCATCCAATAGAGGAAGATTAATCTTCACTTGCCTAAACATTTCAATGGTTTCATTCACTTTGCCTTGTTGCTTTTCAAGAGAACTAGATCTTTTAAGGCATCCAAAAATGGAGCCTTTGGCTCAAAAATCTTTTCAAAATCCTTTTTCAAAATTTTTTTTAAATCATTTCTCAAATCTTTCTCAACAAAAGGATCATGCACATGCAATGAAGGATGAGTAGGATGTGAGATGGGACGGGTGTCAACTTTTGGTTGTACCGGTTCACTCTCTTCATTTGATTCCCCAACTTGGTTGTCAACAATTTTTTCGCTTCTCAAGATTGTCACCGCATTGACATGCTTAATTATGTGACCTTCCAATGAGGAATTGGTCTCCACAACAAATTGTTGCTTTGGTGGTGGATTTAAAGAAGAAGCCCCATTAACCCTTTTTTTCAGGTCAATAAGGTTCAAACGAGCTAAAATCTGTTCATTATAGCCTTTTTGAAGTCAAGCAAAAGTCTTAGAAAAACCCAAAAAAAGTCCAAATTTTGCCAAGGCAGGGCTTTACGATCGTTCGTAGATCTTTATGAAAGTTTATAAAGCTACGTCTTCGTTCATCCACGTCAGCAACCGGATAAGGCTGTCGCGTCGTCGTCGGTTCACTGAGCAATCATTCGTAGATCTTTTCAAACATTCATAATGTCACGTTAATGCTAGCTCAGCAGATAAAACAGCTTGTTGTCAAGAAAAGAGTGCCACGTCAGAGCGAACGAATTGTTGCTTTGGTGGTGGATTCAAAGGTATCTTCCATTTGTCCCTAGCATTCAGTGTACTAGCTATTTGCCCTACTTGGGTTTCTAGCTTCACAATGGATTAGGAATGAGAATGAAGTAATTAGGTGTTTGCCTCTAAATTACCCAAAGCGGTCAACACTTTTTCCTCAAAAGCAGGACTCCTTGAATTTCCTTGAGAATAAGATAATTGATTAGGAAAATGAGAGTAAAAAAATTGGTTTCTATGTGATGATTGAAAAGATGATCTATAACCTTGGGAACCTTGGCTTTACATTGGGGCGGAACATACTTTCCTTGAAAACCACCTTGGGGAGGATTTGAGCCTTCCCCTTGGCTTTTCCAAGAGAAGTTTGGATGGTTCCTACACCCGGGATTGTAATGTGTGCCATAGAGATTATTCCCTTGGTTAAAAAATACGGCATTCACTTATTCATAGTGCTCACTTTGCACATGTCCATGGGGACAATTGGAAGTAGAATGTTAGACACTAGAACAAGTCATGCAAGTTTCATTAGAAATATGATGATAATGGTTAGGGGAGGAAGACACTTAATTCACTGAATTGTGGTTGATCAAAACTTGATCAAACCTTTGAGATAAAGACTTGACTTCAGCAGCTATGTCATTGGAATTGTCAACTTGATATAAGCCGGCATTCTTCCTTCCACCAAGATTTCTACCATTTTTGGAAGACAAGGATCATGTATCACTCATGCTTTCATGAAGATGCCATACATCATCCTCATGCCTATCAAGATATGAACCACCCATGGAAGCATCTACCATTCCTTTAAAATTATCCGACAAACTTTCAAAGAAAAGTTGCACTAATTGCCATTTAGGAATTTCGTGATGTGGACACTTCCTAAGCAAGTCATTAAGGCATTCCCATACCTCATGAAACAATTCCCTATCCCTTTGAGAAAACTCTCGAATTGAGGTTCTCATTGAATTGGTCTTTGAAACCGGATAATACTTTTTTAAGAACTCTTATTGCATTTCTGCCTAATAGTTATCGAAAGAGGTCTTAGATTGTTGAACCAATATTTTGCCTTTTCTTTAAGGGTAAAAGGAAAGAGTTTGAGTCTCAAAACCTCTTTTGGCATGTCCGTGTATTTCATGGTGGAACACATTTCAAGAAACTCATCTAAATGCTTGTAGGGTTCTTTACTTGGAAGTCCATGATAATTGGGAAGCATTTGAATGGTTTGTGGTTTAATTTTATAATGGTTTACTCTACATAAGGGTAATTGAATACATGTCGGCGCATTGTACTCATTTGGCACGTATCGATCTCTTAGAGCAAGAGGAGGATTCACAATTGGTGGCTCAACACGAGCACCATGATTCACTTGAGCAACGGGAGGTGGGGGTGGAACAAAAATTGGCCGAGGCATTCCCAATAGGACCTGGCCTTGTTGTTGTGGAATGAATGGTCTTGGCATGTCTAATGGTGCTTGAATGTTGTTATGATGTATATTTGGGTAGAGGATACCTTATTGGTCAATGTGACCAAGGTCCTCCACATGGTCCTCATTGTGTTCCTCCATTGATGAAATGAAGTCACTATACCTACCCCTTCCCTTTGGATTTCGAACAACCAATTCAAGATGAAAATTAAATGGGACAAGAGTAGGATTTAATGACCTACGACCATGCTTGCACAAACAAAACAACATCAAGCAACAAGTAATTAGCAATCACTTCTCCTCCGCAACAAATCAATCAACAAACCTCCACAAAGAATGATCCCATACTCCCATGCTTTGAACAATATGCAAGAAAAATAAATTGCCTCCACGTGGGCTCACGATCTATCTAGGAAATTAAAAATTGCCTCCACACGGGCCGACGATTTAACTAGAGATAGAGTTAGAAAAGCTCACAAAGGGTCCTTAAGTAACTTCAAATTATTTTTCAAGTTTTGTTTTGCTTTGCAATTTTTATATTTTTGCACTTTTACTTAGTTTAGCTTGGCTCTTGGCTTTTGCATTTCCCTTTGCTTCACTTCCCTTGGCTCAATTCACCTAGCCAATCAAGAACAAACACAATAAATAACCAAAGTAAAATAAAATAAAGACACGATCAAAAGAGTACTAATTCTTAATTGTTTCCAAAATACGAAATTGCCTAATTCCCGGCAACTGTGATACATCTCGGATCCGAGACACGGGTTGATCAGGCCCAGGCCCAAACCCAAGGGATATCAAACAATTAATATGTAAAAATGAACACGGAATACAAAGTGAATAAAAGAAACAATAATAAGCTGAAATAAACTAAATTAAAAATCCTCAAAATATAATTGTTAAAATCCGATAATCCAAAGCCTCCCTAAATTTAACAACTCGGGAATCCATCGAGTGGACCCCTTATTAAAATTCCAAACTGAAACTGAAATAACTGAAATAAAGTCTTAAGCTACATATAGATAGTATTCCTATATAGTCGGAGGAATGAGTGTCTGTATCTGCTTTGCACGTCCAAGCTCTAACCCTAGAACTGACGAACACCTGAAAAATAAGAGAGTGGGTCAGGCCCACATTCAAGTCCAATTGTACTACGATCCATACAGAAATCCGATACGCAGATACATCCTAGATAGCTCAACAATATCTAGAGTAGTCCATATATTTATATATTACACACTATAGGACACTCACTTGTCCAATAGGTCTGTCTCAGCCTGAGTAGAAATACCATGCAAATCGCACATAATGTGGTCATGTGTACCTAGACCAACCAGGGAACATCACCTATGTCCAGTTATCCATCCTAGGTGATATACGCACCCTAACCATGATCTTAAGACTTAAGCTCATACCATGGCACCATATCATAAGTATATAAAGTCCGTATACTCCTAATACAACATATCATCCATCTGTATAGTGGTCTGATATATGTATAGCAATCCATCCTGAAACCAAAGTAGTCATTCAATTATTTTATTGACATGACACAAGTATGAGATGGACTTAACCCTTTATGGTTAATCCATACCTCAATCCAAATTAGGTATGACTTAATGTTTGAAAGGATCCATCCCTAGTATACCACCGTCCCATACTGGTGTATACGATCCTCCAATCCACATAATTGATAAAAATAATAATAGGTATTTATCAACCATTTCCCAAGATATGGATAGACAAAGTTTCATACATATATGATGATATTAGGCTTTCATTAAAAGACCTACAAATCATATCTCAAACCCTTTAAACTGCTAAAAACAACTTAAGCATTTAAAGTCTCCAAATTATCCATAAATTGATATAATGAACATCAATTCAAGTATCAATTAACTCCGAGTAAAGTATAGTTAATTTTGGTTAATTCACAATACTTATATCCCTGTGGAAATATGATTTTACATAATTAAATCATGTATAAAACTTGCTAAGTTCTGGTGGATACAACAGTGTGCAATTGCCTAAGTTTTTCTTAAACTTTGTATTGCTCTGTTCCTTAATCCAATTATTGATTAATGTTCCTCTATACTAGATTTTAGGTCTATAACAGTCCCATACAATATTTAAAACAGTTTAAACAAAATAAAAATACACAGAACAGTCAAAACGACGCACTAAAACCATACAGTATGCAATTCTGGGCAAGAGCAGGCTCCAAAAATTTGAGAGCCTGCTCTTTTAAGGTGAGAGCCGGCTCCCCACCCTTGATAGCCGGCTCTTGAATGTTGGGAGCCGCCTCCCTACATGTGGGAGTCAGCTCTTGCTTTGTAAGAGCTGGCTCTATGGCGACCCTGGATTTTTCAACCCAGTGTGTCCTATGATGACCCGAATCGGATCCAAGATGCGGAAGCAAAATAAGGAAAAATAGCCTCAAGAGATGTACGTCATCCCTAAGGCACCTAGATGACTCCCCAAGAAGCCATAAAACTCAAATGAGCTAAACAATGAACCAAGGGCAAAATGGTCATTTCACACTAAAATGGGTGACACCGTGCACACCATTGGAAAGACAACAAAAAATGAATGAAGATAGACTCAAGAATCACCTGATTCTGAGTCCGAACGGAAAAGATAGGAGTTTAAAATAAATGGCCTTCGCCGTTTAAGAATTACCATGAACCTACCATACTAAAATTGGAATAACTCTCAGCATAGATATAGTTATGATGTGTGATTGTTACCATTGGACAGCTAACTCCAAGCTCTTGAATTTAGAGTCAAGAATGACATAAATCGGATTCGAAATGAAAAAGATATGAACTCCCAAAGTTGGAACAAAAAAGCCATCCAATAGATGCTAAGAGGGAGAGGGTTCCAGGAAGGATCGGTCGACTGAAATGCAATGGTTAGCCCGCCAAAACTTAGCCATCGGTCAGCCGAACCCCAATCATCAGCCAGCCGAAACAAGGGTTTTTCCTAAAAAGCCAACTGGAATGGTCTCGAGGGAATCGTCAGCCGACCGATGGAGCTTCATCAGCCGACCGAAACTCCTACTGCTACTATGCAAAGCTGCAGTAATGGTGTATGTGATGCTAGGTTCATTTCTAAGGCTCTCTAAGATTTATACATGATCCAGACAAGTTTGAAAACATCTCTTAACATCATTGAAGTATTCAAAACATGCTAAAACAAGGGGAACTCAAAATGACACCTCGTGGAGGAATTTTTCATAAAAAATCAATAAATCCCCCAAAAATAGTTCAAAGGTTGAAACTTAAGAGTTTTGTGAAATGTGGACGTGCACACAAATGTAAAAAGACATTTAAGACGCGTTCCAATGCTCCGCGACTTCAGAATGTCAAGAATGCAAAATATGACCTCTCAACGGCCAAAAATGCCAAAAATGGAATAAATGGAACCTCAATGCAAAACCTAGAATGAAATGGTGTTTACCCTTGGCCACACCTCATGCATGATCATAGAAACCCTATGAAAAAGAAAGAATGGAATTTCCACACCCAATGCAAAAGTTATGAAGCAAAGACTTATGAATTTTCAATGTTTTCACAATAACTTTGACAATAAAAGTACATAGAATACAAGTTACATCTCATTGGCCTCCGGCCTCATCATATACATGTTGAATATAATGAAAAGGAGTGTACTTATGTACACTTTACATATTTAGAATCAAAGAATATAAGTTACATACATTAGACTATGAAATGGAAACTGAAAAATTAGAAGCCATCCCACTGAACAGCAAGCATCACGAACCAAGTCTTCGTACTTGATCAAATCCCCCAGTAACTTCGGGGTGAGTAAACAAGTTTACTCGTAGAGAATGAGCATGCATCGACTCGATTTCTTTAGAGATTTTTAGGACTAACATGATATAGTTCAAAAGGGATCATGCCACCTAATGTCTATGTCAAAGACTAGACTCAGGGATCATCCTAAGCTACCATGGAGTATAAGCAACAAAAATCATGATATATATACATATATGAAACAAGTCAAGATTGGGATAATCCAAAGACACGATAGGAAGGATACTAGAACATAGATTAATATGAATTGAATTATCAATACAATTAAGCAAGGTTTACTATAATCTGTATAACACGATAAGGAGGATACTTAAATACAAGTTTACAAGAACTACATTATCGATGCAATTAACATGATTAGTACATACCAATTAACACGACGAAAATAACACACGAAACCAAGAGCAAGGCATAAAATCTATGTAACTTAACATGATTGGAGCATTCCAATTAACACAATAGGAATAATACATGAAGTCAAGAACAAGACACAATATCTATGTGATTAAACAAGATTAGAGCATTCCAACTTACAAGATATGAAGTATACATAGAATCAAGACCAAAGCATAAAATCTATGCGATTTTACAAGATTGGTGCATTTCACATAACACGACAAGTTTAAATATTCAAGGAATAGCAACTTGAAATTTAAAGAGCGAAATCAACCAATGTGGAAACCCGGATATCGCCCGGATTAAAACCGTACTCTTGAGATTACTTTAGGTCTACTAACCTATGGGTACTTTCCCCTAGTGTGCACTATAGTGTAGGAGGACAATCCCCCGTACTAGAACCAAGTCCTAGCCATGGCAATTCTTGATTGATATCCCAAGTCTCAAAATTAACAAGTTGTGCAAGTCAAGATTGTATCAAAATACAAGAGAATGCAT
Organism: Cornus florida; assembly: GCF_030987335.1. Classification (NCBI taxonomy): domain Eukaryota; kingdom Viridiplantae; phylum Streptophyta; class Magnoliopsida; order Cornales; family Cornaceae; genus Cornus; species Cornus florida. The sequence goes on from NW_026775574.1 coordinate 19,064,485, forward strand.
TAACCACATTTCATGCACAACCAAGATTTTGGAACACACAAGTCATGCCCTAAGTTCTCAACTATGATGGCATGTGAAACGTCAAGAAATTATAATGTGCAACTATATAGACAACAACCAAGATACATAGAACAAGGAGTTCATTGAAGTAAATATACCACAAGTATAAGATACATGATTTAATTACTTTCTAAGCAACACATGTGTAATTAAACCATTCTAAGACAAATGTGCATGTTTGTTAAGTACATTAATGAGATTAAGATACAAGTGTTCATGATGGTTGATAAAAAGAATAAGGTCCATGGAATTCAAGTCAAATTCACAAGTCTAACAAGAATTCACTAACAAGGCATGATTAACTCGATGAAAGCATATAAGGAAATTTAATCTACCCAAGGATTAAATTATCAAGATTTCAAGGTGAGTCAAAATGTTCAACGAACAAGTTATTTCAAGGATCATGTCAAGGCCAAGTTCATTGTCAAGTTACAAGTCCATTACATACAAGATGCAACCATGTGAATTAAATTCCATACAAGGGAATTAATTAAATATAACTTTGAAGACTTATCCGATTATTCTTGATTTAATACACTGAAGGAACTTGCCAAGGAAATCATGAATACAAGGTTAGAAACTTAATCTAGCTCATGGAACCATTGAATGGATTTTAATTAATGCATTAATTAAAATCTCAAGATTTTAAAAGTCATCCAAATGACCTCAAATTAAAGTAAGTTATACAACATGTCAAGACTTATTTTAAAACCATGATACAATTAAGTTCTAAGCAAGATACTACCTTGAGTATTAAACTTTAATACTAAAAAAAAAATTATAATTGAAAGGTTTCAAAACCTAATCAAATATTCTAGATTTAATATATAAAAAACTACATGCCATGCACATCAAGAATTTCAAGTCAGAATTCCAACGGGATGAATTGTACACTTGGAGCAATTTAATTAATCTAATTAATTAAATTTTACTAGATTTCAAAACACTTCCAATTTCTCTCAGATTCACCTATATTGAAGAGCAAGCCAAGGCCTAATATAATATGCTAACACATATTGATTTCAAGCTAGTTAAGGCCACATGATTTAATTTTTTATTCAAGATAAATATTAAATAAAATCTTCAATACTTGTCCAAATGATCTATATTTATATTATGTCAATCAACATATCAAAGGGTAATATATTATCATGCCACATGATTAAACAAAGCTATGGATAATCGAAAAAATTAAATCCTTTATAAGAAAAATAAATAATAAAATCTCTAGATTTTACATCCAAGCATGTAATCAAGTTGTATAAGCATCATAAGCATGCAATATAACAAGAAAGTAAATTATAACCCCCCCTACCTCAATTTGAGATGAAAACGTCAAATCCCCATCGAAAAAAAAGTGCTCTGAATCTGCCGAAACTCCTAGGTTTTGTCGGGGACAACACGATCTACATGAATCCAAATCAAGCCCCATGAAAATCACAACTTGACCTCAAACCCAAACTCAAGAAATGGTCAGAAATGAATTATATTAAGGGGGAATGGTAGAGCATGTCGAGGGGAACAATAAATGTAAAGGTCGAAGAATTTCTACCATGGAAATCAAGTTGAGGAGAAGGAGAAAGGGTGGCAGCCAAGGAGCTTCCATGGCCGCCGGCCAAAAGGTGGAGAAGATGAGTGAAAATATAATTTTTCACTCTGAGTCATCCTATTTATAGTGAGTCTCAAAAAGTGCCCCGCCGGGTCCGAAAAAGTGAAATTTGAGTAAACGTGCTCAAATGGCAAAACTCTATGAACAAAAAGATTCAAAATGAGAAAATATGAACAACGGAAGAAACGGCATTGAAAACTGAGTCCCGAGCAGAGAGATATGCCCCAAACAAGTTCAACGGCAACTAGGTCCAGAAACTTTAAAACTGGAGAAATTCTATGAATTTACGAGTCAACGAAAAGTGAAAATGAATCCCATACGAAGATCCAGACTCCAGACGAGATATTTTGCAATAACTTTCATTAATTGCACAATGGCCCCAACAAAAAAGGTTAACTGCGAAACTGCCCCAAAATGAAAATATCTTCCAAAAGATATTTTCTTAGATACCCCTGAAATAAAATATCTTTAAAAGATATTTATGAAAAACACCCCAAGAAAAGAAAAAGATTCTGAAGAATTGTGCATCCATGCCCCTATGGACACCAAGAGCAACCAGAGTACTTTCTTGCAAAAGTAAAGATACGTATTTCGAGGAAACCACTGAAGATGAAGACACGTGAAGTTAAAAACTGACTCCGAGCATGAAAAGTGAGGTTGTGCCAAAAACTGACAAATGTGAAAAAGACAGAATAGGGAAAAGGACGAAATAGTGCATAGTGTCCAAAAAGTGAAAATACAGAAATGACTCGGTCCTCAAAGGAAGTTGTCAATCCATATGAAAAAGTCTCAGAAATCATTTCTGAGCACTCGAGATGACACTAAGAGACAAGAAACAAAGCTCAGAAAAGAAAATTAAACGGAAAAAAATTATCCACAAAATTTCAAGAAAAAGGAAAGAAGGTAAATGATCGGGTCATTACAACCTACCCTCCTTAAAGAAATTTCGTCCCCAAAATTTGGAACATACCGTAAGGAGAGCAGAACACGGACCGAACAAAAGTTGAACCAAAGACAGCTCATAAAGCACTGAAGGACAACTCCTGAAGTCCAAGATCAACTGAAGGAATGCGAAACCATGAACTAAGACAACACCTCATAAGAATCAGAACGTTGACTCAACATCAACCACTGAGAGAATCCCATGACAACGAAACGTTAGAATATGATAGAAGAAGAGAGTGACAAAGCAGTAAGAACAGTAACCAAAACCCGCCCACACTTACTCGTCAGCAAGGTAGCATGACAGTATAAGGCACTAGTCCATAACATGCCCCAAACCAGGTCAATTCTGAGAAACCTATTGATACTGATGACATCAATGTCGAAGATGATCATTACCAAAAGTACTACGGGAACCAGACATCTACGAGAGTTGGGGTAGCAAATCCTAAAACTCTAATAACAATGTCACTGGCACTGCTACGCTTAAGGCCTTAGATCTAGAAGCCACGAAGGAAAAGGAAATGAAACGGTGCTGCCCTGGCCCACGTCTCACTCCACCAGACAAGGAAAAGGAAATGAATCGCAATCCTCTACGCTCACATGAGCCTTACTCGCATCAATCGACAGAACAAACAAGAAGACATACAAGAAAGTTCCTGACGTAGGTCCTAATAGAATGAATTTCTTCTATCCAAGGAAGAAACTCGCGAAACAGGAATGCATCTAAGGGATGCGACAGATCCTAAAAGACAATGTCAAAACCTGACATAAAAGTAAACAACTAGCATGCAACATAGCAACAGACTACCTACTCAAGGTGCCACATAAGCAACTAGACATGTTATCAAATCAAAACATGTTATCAAGAAACACGTATGTAAATGGTACGAAGATACACGTGAATGAAAAACGTAAGGTATGCCGATATACGTCGCATACAGTCTTGCTAACATAAGCACACAGACATGATGTCACACCAAGACATAATAGTAACGCAGACATGTTATCAGGAAGCACATAAACACACAAAGCATGCTTAACAAATAATAGATGTCTCAAAACACCTGAACAAGACATGTTATCATATAAAACATGTTATCAAAATACAATGACATATCAAAGCATAACAACGTGAGCATGATATGCACCCAAAATCCGTTATCCAAGGTATTCGAACTCGGACGCTCTGATACCACCTGTGACGACCCTAGATTTTTTAACCCAGTGTGTCCTATGATGACCCGAACCGGATCCAAGATGCAGAAGCAAAAGAAGGAAAAATGGCCTCAAGAGATGTACGTCATCCCTAAGGCACCTAGATGACTCCCCATGAAGCCATGAAACTCAAATGAGCTAAACAATGAAGCAAGAATGCCAAACTCAAAAAAAAAATGAACCAAGGGCAAAATGGTCATTTCACACTAACATAGGGGACACCGTGCACACCATTGGAAATACAATGAAAAATGAACAAAGATAGACTCAAGAATCACCTGATTCTAAGTCCGAACGGAAAAGATATGAGTTAAAAACAAATGGCCTTTGTCATTTAAGAATTACCATGAACCTATCATACTAAAACTAGAATAACTCTCATCATAGATATAGTTATGATGTGTGATTGGTACCATTGGATAGCTAACTCTAAGCTCTTGAATTTAGAGTCAAGAATAACCCAAATCGGATTCGAAAGAACTCCCAAAGTTGGAACAACAAAGTTGTCTAATAGATGCTGAGAGGGAGAAGGTTCCAGGGAGGATCGCTCGACTGAAATACAATGGTCAGCCGGCCAAAACTCAACCGTCGGTCAGCCGAACCCCAATCGTTAGCCGGCCAAAACAAGGGTTTTTCCTAAAAAGCCTACTGGAATGGTCTCGAGGGAATCGTCAGCCAACCGATGGAGCTTCATCAGCTGACTGAAATTACTGCTGCTGCTATGAAAAGTTGTTGTAATGGTGTATATGATGCTAGGTTCATTTCTAAGGCTCTCTAAGCTTTATACATGATTCAAACAAGTTTGAAAACATCTCTTAACATTATTGAAGCATTCAAAACATGCTAAAACAAGGGGAACTCAAAATGACACCCCGTGGAGGAATTTTTCATAAAAATTCAATAAATCGCCCAAAAATAGTTCAAAATTTGAAACTTAAGAGTTTTATGAAATGTGGACGTGCACGCAAACGTAAAAAGGCATTTATGATGCGTTCTAATGGTCCGCGACTTCAGAATGTCAATAATGCAAAATATGACCACTCAACGGCCAAAAATGCCAAAAATGGAATAAATGGAACCTTAATGCAAAACTTAGAATGAAATGGTGTTTAGCCCTTGGGCACACCTCATGCATGATCATAGAAACCCTATGAAAAAGAAAGAATGGAATTCCCACACCCAATGCAAAAGGTATGAAGTAAAGACTTATGAATTTTCAATGTTTTAATAATAACTTTGAGAATAAAAGTACATAGAATACAAGTTACATGTCATTGGCCTCTGGCCTCATTATATACATGTTGAATACAATTAAAAGGAGTGTACTTATGTACACTTTATGTATTTAGAATCAAAGAATACAAGTTACATGCATTAGGCTATGAAATGATAGTTCATGCTAACATTTGCATGAAATGGAAACTAAAAGGCTAGAAGCCATCCCACCGAATAGCAAGCATCACGAACCAAGTCTTCGTACCTGATCAAATCCCCCAGTAACTTCGGGGTGAGTAAACAAGTTTACTCGTAGAGAATGAACATGCATCGACTCGATTTTTTCAGAAATTTTTAGGACTAACACGATATAATTCAAAAGGGATCATGCCACCTAACATCTATGTCAAATATTAGACTCCGGGATCATCCTAAGCTAGCATAGAGTATAAGCAACAAGAATCATGATATATATACATATATGAAACAAGTTAAGATTGGGATAATCCAAAGACACGATAGGAAGGATACTAGAACATAGATTAACATGAATTGCATTATCAATAAAATTAAGCAAGGTTTACTATAATCTGTATAACACGATAAGGAGGATACTTAAATACAAGTTAACAAGAACTACATTATTGATGCAATTAACATGATTAGTACATACCAATTAACACGACGAAAACAACACACGAAACCAAGAGTAAGGCATAAAATCTATGTAACTTTACATGATTGGAGCATTCCAATTAATACAATAGGAATAATACATGAAGTCAAGAACAAGACACAATATCTATGTGATTAAACAAGATTGGAGCATTCCAACTTACAAGATATGAATTATACACAGAATGAAGAACAAAGCATAAAATCTATGCAATTTAACAAGATTGGTCCATTTCACACATCACAAGTTTAAATACTCAAGGAATAGCAACTTGAAATTTAAAGAGTGAAATCAACCAATGTGGAAACTCAGATAACGCCTAGATTAAAACCGTACTCTTGAGATCACTTTAGGGTTGCTATCCCATGGGTACCTTTCCCCTAATGCGCACTATAGTGTAGGAGGACAATCCCCTATACTAGAACCAAGTCCTAGCCATGACAATTCTTGATTGATATCTCCCAAAATCAACAAGTTATGCAAGTCAAGATTGTATCAAAATACAAGAGAATGCATTAACCACATTTCATGCACAACCAAGATTTTGGAACACACAAGTCATGCCCTAAGTTCTCAACTATGATGGCATGTGAAATGTCAAGAAATTATAGTGTGCAACTATATAGACAACAATCAAGATACATAGCACATAGAGTTCATTGAAGTAAATATACCACAAGTATAAGATACATTTTTAATTACTTGCTAAGCAACACATTTGTAATTAAACCATTCCAAGACAAATGTGTATGTTCGTTAAGTACATTAATGAGATCAAGATACAAGTATTCACGATCCTTGATAAAAAGAATAAGGTCCATGGAATTCAAGTCAAATTCACAAGTCCAACAAGAATTCACTAACAAGGCATAATTAACTCGGTGGAAGCATATAAGGAAATTTAATCTACTCAAGGATTAAATTATCAAGATTTCAAGGTGAGTCAAAATGTTCTATAAACAAGTTATTTCAAGGATCATGTCAAGGCCAAGTTCATTGTCAAGTTACAAGTCCATTACATGCAAGATGCAACCATGTGAATTAAATTCCATACAAGGGAATTAATTAAATATAACTTTGAAGACTTATCCGATTATTCTTGATTTGATACACGTGAAGGAACTTGCCAAGGAAATCATGAATACAAGGTAAGAAACTTAATCTAGCTCATGGAACCATTGAATGGATTTTAATTAATGCATTAATTAAAATCTCTAGATTTTAAAAGTCATCCAAATGACCTCAAATTAAAGTATGTTATACAACATGTCAAGACTTGTTTTAAAACAATGATACAAGTAAGTTCTAAGCAAGATACTACCTTGAATATTAAACTTTAATACTAGAAAAAATAATAATTGAAATGTTTCAAAACCTAATCAAATATTCTAGATTTAATATATATGAAACTACATGCCATGCACATCAAGAATTTCAAGTCGGAATTCCAACAAGATGAATAGTACACTTGGAGCAATTTAATTAACCTAATTAATTAAATATTACTAGATTTCAAAACACTTCCAATTTCTCTCAAATTCAACTATGTTGAAGAGCATGCCAAGGCCTGATATAATATGCTAACACGTATTGATTTCAAGTTAGTTAAGGCCACATGATTTAATATTTTATTCAAGATAAATATTAAATAAAATCTTCAATACTTGTCCAAATGATCTATATTTAATATATGTCAATCAGCATATCAAGGGGTAATATATTATCATGCCACATGATTAAACAAAGCTATGGATAACCGGAAAAATTAAATCCTTTACAAGAAAAATAAATAGTAAAATCTCTAGATTTTACATCCAAGCATGTAATCAAGTTGTATAAGCATCACAAGCATGCAATATAACAAGAAAGCAAATTATAACACCCCCTACCTCAATTTGAGATGAAAACCTCAAATCCCCACCGAAAAAAAAGTGTTCTGAATCCGCCGAAACTCCTAGGTTTTGTCGGGGACAACACGATCTACATGAATCTGAAGGAAGCCCCATGAAAATCACAACTTGACCTCAAACCCAAGCTCAAGAAATGGTCAGAAATGAATTCTATTAAGGGGGAATGGTAGAGCACGTCGAGGGGAACAATAAATGTAAAGATCGAAGAATATCTACCAAGGAAATCAAGGGGAGGAGAAGGAGAAAGGGTGGCAGCTAAGGAGCTTCCATGGCTACCGGCCAAGAGGTGGAGAAGATGAGTGAAAATCTGATTTTTCACTCTAAGTCATCGTATTTATAGTAAGTCTCAAAAAGTGCCCCGGAAGGGCCCCGCCGGGTCTAGAAAAGTGAAATTTGAGCAAATGCGCTCAAATAGAAAAACTTTGTGAACAAAAAAGATTTAAAATGAGAAAATATGAACAACGGAAGAAACGGCATCGAAAACTGAGTCCCGAGCAGAGAGATATGCCCCGAACAAATTCGGCGGCAATTGGGTCTAGAAACTCTGAAATTGGAGAAAAACGACCAGAAGAAAATTCTATGAATTTACGAGTCAACGAAAAGTGAAAAAGTATCCCGTACAAGGATCCAGGCTCCAGACGAGATATTTTGCAATAACTTTCGTTAATTGCACAATGGCCCCTACAAAAAGGGTTGACTGCGAAACTGCCCCAGAATGAAAATATCTTCCAAAAGATATTTTCTTAGATACCCCTGAAATAAAATATCTTCAAAAGATATTTATGAAAAACACCCTAAGAAAAGAAAAAGATTCTGACACCGGGAGCAACCAGAGTACTTTCTTACAAAAGTAAAGATACGTATTTCGAGAAAACCATTAAAGATGAAGACACGTGAAGTCAAAAACCAACTCCGAGCATGAAAAGTGAGGTTGTGCCAAAAATTGACAAACGGGGAAAAGACAGAATAAGGAAAAGGATGAAATAGTGCATAGTGTCCGAAAAGTGAAAATGCGAAAATGACTCGGTCCTAAAAGGAAGTTGTCAATCCACATGAAAGAGTCTCAGAAATCATTTCTGAGCACTCAAGATGACACTAAGCGACAAGAAACAAAGCTCAGAAAAGAAAATTAAACGGATTTGCAAAATTTCAAGAAAAAGGAAAGGAAGGTAAATGACTGGGTCATTACAGGCTCCCTCTTTTTGGGAGCCTGCTCTTTCACCCGTAAGAGCCGTTGTTCGTCTCTTCTTTGTCTTCCTTGCCTCCGATGAATCACAGAGCCTTTGTAATCTTTTAAACACTTGTTCAAGAGTTCAATTTACATCTCAGATTTATTTCAAGACATCATTAACCATCAATGATCTCAATTATACACATATAAACATAAAGAAAAAACATGCATCAGTTATCAAACATGCATCAGTTATCAATACCCAGATTAATTCACAAGAATTAAATATAGATTTAAACATGCATAAACACTTGTTTTAACATTTATTAACCTCCTGGAGTCTACCTAGGCACGCACAGAACACAGATTTAGGGGAAAGAGTTAGAATAAAGACTTGCCTTGAGTTTCAGTTTTGAAACTCTAAACCACCGTCTCTGAATTTTCCTTCAACGTCTTAGGCTGCCGTTCAACACCTCTGGTGCTCTTGGCTCAACCCAGAAGCACTCCACTCCTTCGTCCTTGAACCTCTCTGTTAATCTCTCAACTGCACTCTCTGTGTTTCTCTTTAAATTTCACTCTCTGTATTCGTGAACTCTGTTTATGTTGCAAACCCTAGACAAACATAATACGCTAGTATATATAGACGTCTCAGCCAACCCTAGTCCACATATAATTAGAGGCTGAAAACCTTAATTAAATTCTAGTCGGCCTCCACGTGAAACCTAAAAACTAAAAACCTAAATTAAACATTAACCTAACCGTAATAATAAACCAACTCAAATAATTAGATTATTAAAATAATTCAGGCTACAATTAAGTCAAACAAAACAAATAAAATACAATTTAATTAAAACAATTAATATAATTAAGTCAATTAAAGAAAACAAAATCCAATTAAGCAATTAAAAATGCAATTTAAACAGTTACTTAAATAAAAATATAATTTAAACAATTAATTAAATAAAAATATAATTTAAACAATTAATCACACAAAAATACAATTTAAACAATTAATTAAATACCAAGACTATCCTTTTGAAAATAGGGGTATTACATTCTTCCCCCCTAACAAAAGGAATTCCGTCCTAGGAATTCGCTTTTACCTTCTTCCCATAATTCAGGAAACTGCGAGCGAACGACATCCTCCATTTCCCATATGTACTCAGCCTCATTGTGATGACTTCACTGAACATGCACCAAAGGAATAACCTTATTATGAAGAATTTGATCCCTACAGTCAACAATACGACACGGTGACTCCAAATACGTTGCATCCGGCTGTAACTCAATCTCCCCAACATCGATATGCTGATACCGATCCTTATTGCGCAGAAATTTCCACAACATGGAATACATTGTGTACGCTATCCAAATTATCCGGAAGTGCCAACCAATAAGCAACAGCTCTAATGCGATCCGTAATCATGAATGAACCGATAAACCGCGGTGACAACTTCCCTTTCTTCCCAAAGCGCATGACACTTTTCATAGGCGACACTTTGAGTAGAACCAGATCTCCAATCCTAAACTCCAAAGCACGAGTACGCCGATCAGCATAACTCTTCTGGCTACTCTGAGCAGTCCACATACCATCCCTAATAAGAACAATCTTCTTAGAAGTATCCTTAATAAACTCAGGACCCAAGAATCTGTTCTCACCAACCTCCATCCAACAAACAGGTGATCGACACGGTCGACCATACAATACCTCAAATGGTTCCATAGCAATAGTCTTCTGGAAACTATTGTTATATAAAAACTCCATAAATGGCAAGTAATCCTCCCAGTGGCCCTTGAAGTCAAGAACACAAGAGCGAAGCATATCCTCCATGATCTGATTAACCTTCTTGGTCTGACCATCTATCTGAGGATGATAAGCAGTACTAAGATGCAACTCTATACCCAAAGCCTGCTAAAAACTCTTCTAGAATCCTGACATAAAGCTCGAATCCCTGTCCGATATTATAGACAACAGAATGCCATGTAGCTTCACCAACTGTTCCGAAGTGAAGTCAGTGTGAATAGGCAAGAAATGAGCTGATTTAGTCAACCTATCCACGATGACCCAAATGGAATTATGACCCTTGAAAGAATTGGGCAATCCCTCCACAAAATCCATAGAAATGTTCTCCCATTTCCACTCTGGTATCGGTAGTGGCTGTAGAGTTCCTCGCGGCCTTTGATGATCAATCTTGACCATCTGACATGTACTACACTGAGAGACAAATAAAGCAATATCCCTCTTCATACCTGCCCACCAAAACTGCCGCTTCATATCCTAATACATCTTGTCCCCTCTTAGATGAACAGAAAACTCAGAGTAATGAGTCTCAGTCATCACGTTCTTCCTCAAATCATCAGCAGAAGGTACCACAAAGCGTCCCTTGTACCGCAAACCTCTATCAGTCCCAACATAGTAAAAGCATTCCATTCAGTGGTGAATAAAGCAGAAAGACTACCAACAGGTCAGCGACTGAGTACATCTGCCACCACATTCGTTTTCCCTGGATGGGACTGTATAGAAAAATGATAGTCCTTTACAAACTCCAACCATCTGTGCTGTCTCATATTCAGCTCCCGCTGAGTGAACAAATATTGCAGACTCTTGTGATCACTAAACAATCTGAAAGACTTACCCAACAAGTAATGCCTCCAGATACGTAAGGCAAAGACCACAGCTATTAATTCCAAATCATGTGTTGGATAATTAAGCTCATGAGGCTTAAGCTTACGAGACCCATATGAAATCGATCGCTCTTCCTGCATCAAAACACATCCAAGACCTTGCAAAGAAGCATCTGTATAGATAAGATACTCAATCCCGCTCTGTGGAGTAGACAGAACTAGTGCAGAAGTCAACCTACATCAAAAGTTCTTTGACAGTGTTCATCCCACACGAATCGTACACCCTTTTTAGTCAGATGTGTGAGTGGTCCTGCTATCTTGGAGAACCCCTGAATGAACCTAAGATAATATCCTGCCAAACCGAGGAAACTCCGAATCTCAGTAGGTGAAGTAGGCTATCCCTACTCAACCACTGCTGAAACCTTGGCTGGATCTACTGCTATCCCCATTTCTGATACCACGTGACCCAGAAACTTCACTTCTCGCTGCCAAAATTCACATTTCTCAAACTTGGCATACAACTGATGTTCACGAAGCGTCTGTAACACTATGTAAAGATGTCTAGTATAGTTGTCCTCAGACCTAGAATAAATCAAAATATCATCAATAATGATAATGACAAATTGATCTAAGTAAGCCCTGAAGACTCTGTTAATAAGATCTATGAAAACTGATGGTGCATTAGTCAATCCAAATGGCATGACACGAAACTCATAAGATTCATATCTAGTGAGAAACGCTGTCTTAGGAACATCTTACTCCCTAACCCGAAGTTGATGATATCCAGAATGCAGATCAATCTTAGAGAAATATGTAGCTCCCCTTAACTAATCAAATAGATCATCAATCCTGGTTAGAGGATACTTGTTACGTACAGTAACCTTGTTCAACTCCCTATAATCTATACACAGACAAAGCGAACCATGCTTCTTCTTCACAAACAAGACCGGTGCTCCTCAGGGCGACGTACTCCTACGGATAAAACCCTGGCTGAGTAATTATTGAATCTGATCCCTCAGCTCTCTCATCTCCATCGGTGCCATCCTGTATGGTGCCTTAGCAATAAACGTAGTGCCTGGAGCTAAGTCCATCACAAAATCAATCTCGCGACTAGGTGGCAACCCTGGAATCTCCTGAAAAATATTCGAAAAGTCCTGTACTATTGGTATACGATCCAATGACACAATAACCTCCTCATCCGTTTGCTCTTCCACATGGAACAGTAAGTGCTAGTGACCTTGTGGGAACGTGGCATAGCGATGACGTACATATCCTGAGCAAGTATGGTGAACACAATAGACCTATCATAACAATTAACTTGGGCGTGGTAGTGAGATAACCAATCCATCCCAAGTATCATACCATAAGTGTGCATATCCAGGACCAATAGATTGGCTAAAAATTTGACTCTACCAATATTTAGTGTCATAGGCCCATCACTCTCATATAAAATGGCAGTATCACCCAAAGGTGTCGAAATACCCTGAGGTCTATCACATACCCTAGTCATTATCCCAGATAAAGCAACAAAAGATCTAGCTACAAATGAGTGTGTAGCACCCGTATCAAATAAAACACGTCCATGTAAACTATGAATAGAAAACTTACCCTCAACAGCCTAAGGGGCCTAAACATTCTGTGGCATGGGGTTGTACACCTTGCCATAATGTAACTGTTGCAGTGCCTGTCCCTAAGTTTGTGGCGGTACCGGTAAAGCTGGATATGTCTGACCCTGAATCCGTGGAACCTATGGAGCTGTTAAAGGTACTGGCGCCCTCTGTCCCTACTGCACATGCTGTCCCTGTCCCTGTCCTTATCCCTGTCCTACTTTAGAACACTGCCTGGTAGTATGACCATACTCTCCATAAGTGTAATAACTACCTTAGAAAGTACCAAATGGCCTCCTCTGTCGGTTAGCCTATGGCTGACCCTATCCTGTCTGTGGTCCCCCATTCTGCTGCATCTAAATAGATGCCCCATTCTGGTGAGCATCTGAACCACCTTTGTGCTTTTTCTAAGGCTGCTGTCCCTGGAATTTGCCCTTGTCATTCTGTCGGTGTCCATTTCCATTCTTTTTCTCAGCTGACTGATTAGCAGAGTATCGGTCACCCCGCTTTTCACCCTAAGCTTGTCTAAAGTCCACAGTCAACTGATACTACTGTAAAACAGCGTCCATCATCTGAGTATAGGCAGTGTAAGCTGGACTACCTATAATAGCTCACTTAATAAACCACATCAGTCTTTTGATGAAACTATTTCACTTATTCTCCTCTATATCCGCCTTCTCTAGAGCAAAAAGAGACAAGCGCGTGAACTGCTGCTCATACTCCGCCACTGTCATGTTCTCCTGTTCCAGATTGAGGAATTCTGTCTTCATAGCTGCCCTGACTACATAAGGAAAGTACTTATCAGCAAAGCGAGTACTGAACTGATCATAAGTCAATGACATCCTCTTCTCTGTGGTGGTAACTGACTCCCACCATTGTAGTGCATCTCCAACTAACTTGAAGGTAGCAAGCATCTGTTTCTGAACCGCAGTGCACTGAACCAGTCGAAGATGTCGCTCAATATCCTGTTTCCATTGGTGAGCTTCTTTCGCATCGGTGGAGCCTGAAAACACATGTGGACTCCCCTTTGTGAAAGAGCTCCTAGCCTTTTCCCAAGAATCCGTCTGAACAACCGGTGCTGGAATAGGTGCCTACTAAACCTGTGGTTGATTCCAGAGTGCAGCTGTTACCCCTGCATCTATAGCCTGAACAATGAGATCATTGATATGAGGAGGATACTCTGGATCCCTGCCCTGATCCGGAGTCTACTGAACTTCCTCCTACTCATCACTAAACTGACCATCATCATTCTGAAACCCAGGCATTTGCTGCTCTTCCTCCATTTGCTGACGCCGTAGGAGATCTTGCTGCCTATGTGCCTCTTCCCTCGTCGCTAATTGTTCCGTCTAGTTCTTGCATTAACCATGCTGTTAACACAGAAAAACAGACATCAGTACAAATTTAAACGGACCATAAAGGAATACAATGAATCCTAAACTTAAGCTCTAATCAAGAGAAAATGCTACGCGGAAGTCTTAATACGAAACATCCTAGAGACACTTGAACCTGGAGTGCTCTGATACCAACTGTGATACCCCTCAGATCCGAGACACAGGTTGATCAGGCCCAGGCCCAAACTCGAGAGATATCAAACACTTAATATGTAAAAACGAACACGGAATACAAAGTGAATAAAAGAAATAATAATAAGCTGAAAGAAACTAAATTAAAAATCCTCAAAATATAATTGTTAAAATCCGATAATCCAAAGCCTCCCTAAATTTAACAACTCGGGAATCCATTGAGTGGACCCCTTATTAAAATTCCAAACTGAAACTAAAATAACGAAAATAAGTCTTATGCTACACATAGATAGTATTCCAACATAGTCGGAGGAATGAGTGTCTATATCTGCTCTGCACGTCCAAGCTCTAACCTTGGAACTGATGAACACCTGAAAAATAAAAAAGTGGGTCAAGCGCACATGCAAGTCCTATTCTACTATGATCTATACAGAAATCCGATACGCAGATACATCCTAGATAGCTCAACAATATCTAGAGTAGTCCATATATGTATATATTACACACTATAGGATGCTTGCTAGTCTAATAGGTCTGTCTTAGCCTGAGTAGAGATACCATGCAAATCGCACATAATGTGGTCATGTGTACTTAGACCTACCAGGGAACAACAACTATGTCTAGTATCCATCATAGGCGATATACGTACCCTAACCATGGTCCTAAGACTCAAGCTCATACCATAACACCATATCATAAGTATATAAAGTTTGTATACTCCTAATACAACATATCATCCATCTGTATAATGGTCTAATATATGTATAGCAATCCATCCTGAAACCAAAGTAGTCATTCAATTATTTTATTGACATGACACAAGTATAAGATGGACTTAACCCTTTATGGTTAATCCATACCTCAATCAAATTAGGTAGGACTTAGTGTTTGAACGGATCCATCCCTAGTACACCACCGTCCCATACCGGTGCATACGATCCTCCAATCCACATAATTGATAAAAATAATAATAGGTATATATCAACCATTTCCCAAGATTGCATAGACAAAGTTTCATACATATATGATGATATGAGGCTTTCATTAAAAGACCTACAAATCATATCTTAAACCCTTTAAACTGCTAAAAACAACTTAAGCATTTAAAGTCTCCAAACTATCAATAAATTGATATAATGAACATCAATTAAAGTATCAATTAACTCCGAGTAAAGCATAGTTAATTTTAGTTAATTCACCATACTTATATCCCTGTGGAAATATGATTTTACATAATTAAATCATCTATAAAACTTGTTAAGTTCCGGTGGATACAACAGTGTGCAATTGCCTAAGTTTTTCTTAAACTTTATATTACTCCATTCCTTAATCCAATTATAGATTAATGTTCCTCTATACTAAAGTTTAGTTCTATAACAGTCCCATACAATATTTAAAACAGTTTAAATAAAATAAAAATACACAGAACAGTCAAAACGACGCACTAAAACCATACAGTATGCAATTCTGGGCAAGAGCAGGCTCCAAAAATTTGAGAGCCTGTTCTTTTAAGGTGAGAGTTGGCTCTTAAGTGTTGGGAGCTACCTCCCTACATGTGGGAGCTGGCTCTTGCTTTGTAAGAGCTGGCTCCCTCCTATTGGGAGCTTGCTCTTTCAACTGTAAAAGCCGTTGTCCGTCTCTTCTTTGTCTTCGTCGCCTCCGGTGAATCACAGAGCCTCTGTAATATTTTAAACACTTGTTCAAGAGTTCAATTTACATCCCAGATTTATTTCAAGACATCATTAACCATCAATGATCTCAATTATACACATATAAATGCAAAGAAAAAATATGCATCAGTTATCAAACATGCATCAATTATCAATACCCAGATTAATTCACAAGAATTAAATATAGATTTAAACAGCATAAACACTTGTTTTAACATTTATTAACCTCCTGGAGTCTACCTAGGCATGCACAGAACATAGATTTAGGGAAAATAGTTAGAATAGAGACTTGCCTTGAGTTTCAGTTTTGAAACTCTAAACCACCGTCTCTGAATTTTCCGTCAACGTCCTAGGCTACCATTCAATACCTCTAGTGCTCTTGGTTCAACCCAGAAGCACTCCACTCCTTCCTCCTTGAACCTTTCTGTTAATCTCTTAATTGCACTCCCTGTGTTTCTCTTTAAATTTCATTCTCTGTGTTCATGAACTCTGTTTATGTTGTAAACCCTAGACAAACATAATATGCTAGTATATATAGATGTCTTAGCCAACCCTAGTCCACATATAATTAGAGACTGAAAACCTTAATTAAATTCTAGTGGGCCTCCACGTGAAACCTAAAAACTAAAAACCTAAATTAAACATTAACCTAACCATAACAATAAACCAACTCACATAATTAGATTATTAAAATAATTCAGGCTACAATTAAGTCAAACAAAACAAATAAAATATAATTTAATTAAAACAATTAATACAATTAAGTTAATTAAAGAAAACAAAATCCAATTAAACAATTAAAAATGCAATTTAAACAGTTACTTAAATAAAAATATAATTTAAACAATTAATTAAATAAAAATACAATTTAAACAATCAATCACATAAAAATACAATTTAAACAATTAATCACATAAAAATACAATTTAAACAATTAATTAAATACCAAGACTATCCTTTTGAAATTAGGGGTATTACAGCAATGGCGCCAAAACTTGGTGGGTGCTGAATGCAACAAGCTAAATGTGCTTTGTATGGCTAAGTTTGAATTTGTAGAATGCTACTAGTACCTCTAACTACTAATATAGCAAGGGTGAGTAGGGATCGTCCCAAGAAAAAAGAAGCAGTATTGATATGGAAATAATGTTAGATTAGTAGGTTGAGTGATCAAAAGATGGTTTGTTAGTTGAGTTAAAATACAATTTAAGCTAAACAAGTGCACTATAAAAAAACTAAATTGAGTACAGTGTAAAGAATAGGAGACAGGAGTCTTAGGTCATAGAGTTCACCACTAAGTACCACCTTCCTAGATATTCAACTTTTGGTGGATTAAGGGGGAAATTGTGTTGTAAGTGAGAGTGTGTGCCATTGATTGAAACATTAGCATAGATGGCCAAGTAAGTATACATTGTCTAGCCAATCTAGTGAATAGCATAACATATCAAATTAAGCCATTAATCCTTCTATAAGCCCATAATCAATGCACATCATTAAATTCGAGAAATATACTACTTACATTCATAAGCATGGAACATCAAACAACAAGAATGGATTGTCCACCTATCTAAGAAAGTAAAGCAACTACACTACAACTAAGCTAGTGACATGGAAATTAAACTAATTAAACTAAGGTTATGGCACAATCTATTAAGAAATGAGTATGAACCATCAAATAAACCACAAGAATATTCCATTTAAGCACTATGCCCTGACCATCACTAGATTCATAATACTAACACATATAGACATGCATCAATGTAACAAAATCTAGAGATAAACACATGAACATTCATTCTAGCATATATAGACATATGAATAGAATTAAATGATCAATTAGAAGTATTAAACTACACAAATCATGGTAGAAACAAGATTTATATATATCAAAGGTCAAGACAAGAATTACAACTAATTCCTATTAATTACAAAACATCCAGGTCTTGGAGGCATGCTTTAGGCTAGATCTAGCCCCAAAAAGATGTTTAGCCACTCATTGATGTTATCGTCCAACCCTAAAGGGCTATCTCCATGCTAGAAATGATATCATTTTTCCTTGGTGGAAAACCGTAGAAGAGAGGAAAAACTTTCCCCTTTTGTGTATGTTGTCTCTAATCTCTAGCCTAGCCTCTTTTTAACTAATCAACCTCTTTACTCAAAATAGCCAAAATCCTTAAATAGGGAGCTCAAATATCACACCCACTGGTTAGACCTCGTGCATTAGGGCCTCCAAATGATTGCACCACGAGAACACCTTTTAATTGGCTAGAACTCTGTTTTTCTCGCACTTGAGGAGGTTCAATCAATCACAAGGGTGGTCGAATCAATCAAACCATGGTAGTACCTTTTTGGAATAATGACAAATCTGAGATATTTTTGGGATATTTTGGGAAAAGGACAAAAGTGGTAGGTGGGGATAAGATCGAAGAAGTCCGATCGATCGAAGTACTATTAGATCGATCGAAGATGGAAATTTTCTAAGGATAAGGACAAGAGGCTCAATCCATCTTGGCATGGTTGGGACGATCATTATAAGATCGATCTGAGCATGGTCTGATTAATTGAAGATTGTTATTTTTCACCACTTTGCTTCCAGTTTGCTCCTTCTTCCACTAAGCTTGAGATTATATCCTTTATACTCTAATTCAGCTGAATTGACTTATTTTGGGGATAAGTGCCTGAAAAGGGAAATAACATGAAATTAGACTAAAACAAAAAAATAAGATAGAATAAGGTACTAGAACGATCAAGCTTAAGGGGTTTAAATGCGTACTTTTCAGCACTCATCATAGTACTTTAATTGAGTAAGGGCTTCCTGCTGTTGAGGACCCCATATATCTTTATTTTTTTGACTTTATAGCATTAAAGAACGGTTTGTACTTATCGGACAATCGGAATATGAAGCGACTAAGAGATGCGATTCGGCCGGTTAGAACCTGTACTTCTCTTCGAGTTTTTAGCTTCTGATTCTGCACGAGGGCCTGAGCTTAAGTCGGGTTTACCTCTATTCGCCTCTTATTGACGATGTGGCTGAGGAATTATCCCGAAGCGACTGTAAAGGAACACTTGGAAGGGTTCAACCTCATATTATATTTCCTTAAAGTGTCAAAGACTTCTTGGAGGTGCCTGAGATGATCTTCCTTCTTCACACTTTTAACTACCATGTCGTCAATATAAGCTTCAACTATTTTTTCTAGCATTTTGTTGTAGATCTTGTTAATGAGATGCTGGTAAGTAGCCCCAGCATTTTTAAGCCCGTAAGGCATGACTTCGTAACAGAATGTTTCTTTCTCTGTGATGAAGGATGTTTTTTTCTTCATCCTTTGGATTCATAAGAATCTGATTATACCAGGAGTATGTATCGAGGAATGTAAGTCACTCATACCCTGTGGTTGCATCAACCATCTGATCTATCTTTGGTAATGAGAAACTATCCTTGGGTCAAGCTTTATTGAGAGTGGTAAAATCTATACAAACCCTCCACTTTCCATTCTTCTTTTAGACTACTACTACATTTGAGAGCCATTGAGGGTAATTTACTTCGTGGATAAATCCTGCTTGAAGCTTCTTGCATACTTCTTCAGCAATGATTCGATTTCTTTCAGGTGCGAACCTTCTGTGCCTTTGTTTGACTAGTTTGAATGAAAGATCCACCCTCAGATTATGGCATGAGACCGAAGGGTTGATCCCTGGCATGTCCGAATGGATCCAGGCAAATGTATCTACATTCCTTCATATGACATCTACTAGCACTTCCTTCTCTTCAGTTGTTGGGGAGGAGCCCATATAAGTGATTTTTTAGGGACCACTAAAAATGACTTCAACGATTTCAAGAGATTCTTCCGTGGGTTTTTGTAGCTTTAGCTTCTACCTCTATAATTGTTATTTGGAAATATTTTCGGGGGTCGTAGCTAGTTTGGGCGATTTAATCCCTTTATTTGCCTCATTTAATGTCAGCATGTAACATTCTTTAGTTGTAACTTGATCTCCCCACAAATTAATGACCTCTTTTCCGTCTGGAGATAAGTATCGCATTTCTTGATGAAAGAGTAGATGGGACTTCATTCATTCGGTGGATCTAACCTCTTCCTATAATGAGATTGTAGGAAGGATGAATTTATGTCAGAACAAAATTTTCTTTTAGTGTCCCCTTTACCACAGTGATTGATAAATCAACCACCCTAATAGGGTCCACCTTTGTTCCATCAAATCCCATCAAAGGACTGGAGGTGGCTTGAATTGATGATGATGGGATTTTCAACTGCTTGAAGACTGATTTCTTTATAATATTGGCACTCTTGCTTGGGTCTACCAAGACTCTTTTAATCATGCAATTTTCTACCAAAAGACTGATGACAAGTGGATCTTCATGGGGAAGTTGCACTTTTGATAAATCACCATCTCCGAAGCTGATACTGATGCTGCCCGAAGTGATAGTGTTGACCGTGGATAACTTCCTTAGCTTATGGACTGCCTTTAATCTAGAGCGGTACACCTCCTCTAATTCTTGGTCTTTCTTAGACTTCCTATGTATTGCATGAATGACATTTACTTGATTTCCTTCTACCTTCCGAGGATTAAGTTCCCTTAGCCTCGGTTGCTCCTTCGGTACGAGATAATCTGCTAAGTCTCCTCTGGCTATCATATTTTCCACCTGTCATTGATAAGTGCCGAATATTGCATATTCAAGCGCCCTTATTTGCATTAGTTAAGTCCATTATTTGATTATTTTATATTGATTATCTTCATTTGCATGTTTTTATATATTTTCAGGTTTGTTTCCCAAAAAGGAACAAAAATGATGTTTTGATGAGTTTTTGAAGATCAAAGTGTGCAATGCTGAAATTTACAGCCTGGCAGCAATGAAGTTTAAATTTTTTCTTCATTTTCGACCTACCAAACTCGAGAACTGGACTTCCATTAAAACATGGTGTACTTATATCTTTTAGTTAGCTTTCCAAATCATCAAATGGTTTGTCATTTGGAGTTTAGAGCAGAGAGTTATGGTGTTTTTTTTACCGAAGGTGCGCAGAACAGTCTGGTAGCAGTGAAGTTTGACTTTGCTCTTCATTTTTGACCCATCAAACTTGAGGATTGGACTTCCATTAAAACATGGCATACTTAGATATTTGAGTTATATTTCCAAATCATCAAACGGTTTTTCATTTGGAGTTTGGAGTAGAAAGTTATAGCCTTTTTACCAAAGGTGCGTAGAGCTGGCTTGCACCTGCGAGCACCCGCCAAGAACCCGCGGGCGCCCACCAAAGTGACCGGAATCTTTATGCATCCGCAGGCACCCGCCATTCTACGAACAGGCAGGCATGGGTTCCCTCTTTTCCCACCAAATGTTATCCCTTCAATTAGGGGATTGCTCTCATATTGTCTTGAGGGCTTGATAATCTCTAGCTTAGTGAGCATGTCTAAGGTTACACCATAGTTTAGGTAGCTCAAGCATGTGAAACTTTGATAGGTGATTCTTGCCTTGTGATTTAATGAATTTTTTGAGGATATTGTAGTAACCATGTGGTGATATGTATCATGGTCACATGTATACATTATTTCCCCAAATCAGTCATATATTTAGCATGTGTAAAGGGTTGGAGTGGATTCACCTTCCTAGTCTTCTATTTTTGAATTTCTTTTCTCTAAAGTTCTTGCAAGTTATTGTTTTATGCATTTTAAACTCTTAATTTTAGTGACAAACCAACAAAACTCTATATACCCTTTCATCATTCTAAAAGTGATTTTAGACACCTTGGTTGCCATAAGCTAACAGTCCCAGTGGTTCGACTTACCCGACCAATAGCCCTATTTTACAATGATTTATGATATTGCAAAGGTTGATGTATAATTGACAACCGATCAGTCGCCTGAGGGACTTGCAATCATTAGTTGTATGCCCATAATCCCTATGGTAGGCGTAGTATTTATTCTTGTCCATCTGCTCTAGGGGTTGTTGCATTGGTTGAGGAGCAGTGAATCTAACTTTGTTCTCTTAGAATAGTCGGGCTAATGCGGTACGCAGGGGTGTTAACTTCTCCTCGGTCTTCTTCCTTTTCTCCAGTATTTAGACGACTGGTGCTTTGGTATATTGGCTTCTTTGACTTTTGGAACTTGAAGCTTTTTTCCGAGGCTTATTTTCTACCGTGATGAGCGTGGCATGTTGTGCCCAGTGGGCTACATTCTGCTCAAGTCAAATTTAAATTTGTGCCTTAGCATTGAGAGTTTGCATGTCTGGAGAGGAATATTTAACTAATGAGGTATAAAACTTAGTTCCTTGGATCATACCAATCTTAAACATTTTTAGGGCAGTCTCAGGGTGATAATCTGCTATCTGTAAAGCCTCCATGTTGAACCTGGACAGGAAATCCTGTAACGTTTCTCCTCTCTTTTGTCTTATAGTGAATAGACTAGTAATAGTCTTCTTCTGCTTCTTATTTCCACAATATTGTGGTAGGAACATGGCGCATAAAGTTTCATAGTTCAGAATGGACTTGTGCGACCTATTCTTGAACCATTCCAATGTGGCTCCTGTTAGACTAGTTGGGAAGACTTTACACATGAATGTATTATTGTGATTATCTAGAGTGATCTTCTGCGAGTAGTGATCGAGGTGATGGGAAGGATCTCCCATGCCGTCAAACTAAGTAAAGGAAGGCATAGTGAATTTCTTAGGTCTGTCAATATAATATATATGATCAGTGAATAGAGTCTTTACCAACGAAACCTTATGCTCCCTGGCCATCTCGGCAGGTGTCTGAATCCTCAGGAGCCTCTTTTCGTCAAAAGCCTCCTGGACACCATCTAGAACACCATTCATCCATACTGTGAGTTTGCGGCTAGAGTCGGCCTGTTTGTCTTGTGCGCAATGAGGGTGATTGTCCAAAGCAACTACCTCGATTCTCGTCCTCTGCTCCTGCTGAACCTCATTGGGCTGAACCTCATTAGTCTGAGGTTTGTTAATAATAGGAATATTGTGTTTAGGAAGAGCTCCTGCTGCATCGCCTAGCAGTGGTTGTGGTGCTATCTGTGCCATAGCTTCCTGGAGAACATCATTCATTTGCTGTAGTAATGTAATCTGAGCCTTGCTAGCCTCGTTTGCTTGATGAAGAGTATCAAATTAATGTAAGAACTTTTCTCGCATCTTTTGCATTAGTTCCATCTGCTGGTCAGCTACGGCTGTGGCTCCTCCAATTAAAATCCCAGATCATAGTAACATAAAAGGTTTGAATCACTTATGGAAGTATAAAAAGTAGAAGAACAATTAATAAGAATAATTCAATGAAAAGCTTTTGTTGCTCCATGATCTTTATTGGAGGACTAAGCCTCTATTTATATACAATAAAATGGTAAAATTATAGTAGGACTCGCCTTGCTTGTCCTCTAATACTTTCCATATATAATTCTTTTCCTATAAAGTTCTTTTCTTCTATAATTCATTCCATCCTAGACTTTTCTTATGCAAGACTTTCTTATATGGAGAATCCTTTGTTGATGAGGATTTAATTACTCTGTATGGACTTAGATTATAATGTGAATGGGCCGAATGAACCCTTAACAGGTTGAGAGGTTAACACTAGTTTCCTTGGACCGATACTGATCTTGTCTGGGCTTGGTCATAATTGGTCTTGGATGGGCCACAAGAGTATAACTTTTCTTTTTAAGCGATGTGGACGATTTTTATTAGAGGAGGATTTTTCCCTCCACAAACACAATTCTAAAAATACATCCAAGTGTATGTAAGGATCCTCTGTTACAAACCCATGGAAGGTAGGAAGCATTTGAATCATAGCAGGCTTGATTTTATAAGGGGTTGCATCAACATCAGGAAATACAAAGCACGAAGGGGATGTATATGAAGTAGGAATAGAGTGATCCCTTAATTGTTGTTGTAAAGGAATAGGTGCTTGTGGCACTTGTCCTTCATTACCCGATGCATTACGTTCAGCAGCCATGTTATTATTAAAGGAACTTCCAATCAAATTGGAATCCTTTTTAAGTTTTCTAAGTTGACTAAGAGTTTTCTTTATTTCAGGATCATACAATATCAAAGATTCTGACTGAGAACAACGAGTTAACATGTACCAATTCCACTGATATAGATAGCAACAAAAACAAAAATTCCAAGTTAAAAAAAAAAAAAAGAAAAAAAAACAGAAGAAGCTAGAACTCAAATAAGGTTCTATAAGCCGAAGCTTTTTATCCCTTAAGCGTCTTTGTCCTCACTGCTAATTTCATGCACTTGAAAAGAAAAAGAATTAAGGTGAGATATCAGAAAGTTTAAAGATTGAAAAACCAAAAATAGACTAATTAAAAACTAAACAAATAAACAAATCTCCCCGGCAACGGCGCCAAAAATTGATGTTTATTTTATGTTACCACTCGCAATAGTACAAATCTTTGTAGGATAGGACTAGGGTATCGATCCCACAGGGAGATGAGTGTTCTTTATTTTGTTTTTGACTAATCTAATTCTTTTTATTCTACAAGTAACTGATTGGATTTGATTGATTGGTTGTCACGAACATAAAATGAAATTAAACTAAAATTAAAGTAAAGAGATCAGAGAGAGAAGATCTTAGGGCTTTGACTTCATCACGAACTTTGTACTATGGTCAATCATTTAACTCTATGGTTTTAACAATTTATATTTCAAATGAATTGAACTCAATAACATTCGTTTAATTCGATTTTAAAGAAAGATGTTTTATAAGTTTCAATTAACTATAACCTATCTGCGGTTAGCATAGACTATCCACCTACCTACTTTAACTACTTTAACTAATTTGCAAATATTCCATCTTTCCTAAGCATAGACTATAAAAATATTCATTTATAAAAAACATTGGAACACTATTACATGATCTCCATTCTTATGTCTGGCAAGGCTCCGCCAGATACCGTCCAATAAGAATGGGTTGAGAATAGTTTAAGAGTAGTTCTATCTAAGACAAGGTATTTACTATTCAAAAACTATTTAAAACATTAAAATCCAATTGAGTTGTCTCAATTGCTCAAAATCATGCAATCAAAAATATAATATATTAAAAATACCCAAAGTTGAAACAATCAAACCATAGTACTTAGATAGGGTTACATCAGTGCCCTAAAAGAGGAATTACCTACTCACTACGATGCAGAATATCATCTGTGTTGTTGCCGTCTTCATCGTCACGGACGACACTTCTTTTCTTAGGATCTTCACCTTCTAAGGTTATGGAAACCCTAAAAGTCGCCAGCACAATATCAAAACTCTAAATAATACGATAGAAAAAGGACGTCTTCTACTAAGGCCTTACGTCTTCTTTTATAGAAGAATTAAGGTTCTAGCAGGCTTTTAGGTCTTTTTACCTATCTAGAATGAATTAAAACTTAGAAAAGGATAATTCCCGTAACTTATAAATCCCATCTGTCATAAATAGCTCGAGCTTTAGAAGTAGGGCTCAAGCTATTTGGCATAGGCACGAGCTTTGAAAGCAAAGCTCGAGCTTTCTTAAAATATGGCTCGAGCTTCAAAGGATGGTGCTCGATCTTCACTTTTGTACTTAGCTGAATTTCTTCAACTATTTTTCAAAGCATCTTTTCCATTAACACTTAGAATACTTTTGGATTTTATTCCTTTTAAGATTGCTCAATCCTTTCTTCATAGTGCTCCAGCTTTAACTACAAAGCTCAAGCTTTTGGCTCAGGGCTCGAGCTCTGAATGACAGTGCTCGATCCTTTGAGGTCTGGCACAAGGCCCTGGGAGCTTGGCTTTCTTGAAACCAAGTCTTCAAATTCCGACACCTCATGCTCGAGCTTTTAGGTAAAGGCTCGAGCACCCTTGGGTAAGGCTCAAGCACTACTGTTGTGTAGGCCTCAAGCTCTGGAGGTCAAAGCTTGAGCTTTAATGCTTTGGTTGATTTTCTTCTTTTCTTGTAGAGCTCGAGCCTTAGAACTGAGGCTCGAGCCTTGGCACTTGAATTCCTCCAAACTTTACCATTTAAGCTCTCGGCTTGCTTTGAATGACAAGCAACGACCCTGTAAGCTTTGAAACTTGGCTTTTTAATTTCCTCTTTTGGGTGCACAAGTCTTTTAGAAATTTTGCATTAGCAAGGATTTGTTTGATAGCATCCAGGAGAGAAATATTGACTTTAACTTGTTGAAAGACATCTATCATGTCTTTGATTTTCTCTCTTTGCTTACCAAAGTAAGAGGGTCCCTTGAAATGTTCAGGAAAAGACACTCTTAGCTCATAAGCTATCTCAAGGTTCAGAGCAGATGAAGAATTGACTCCACCTTTAACTCTTTTTGAACTCGATGGAATGGAATGTGAGGGAACATTTGTAGGATGTGGATTATGAATGATTGGATGAATTAGAATCCTAAGCCTCCTTTTTTCTTCCTTATCCTTCTCAATGTGGATATAGCCTGGACCTGGTCATGATGAATACCTAAAGAATTAGTTTCACCAATTATGTAAGTTTGCCCTTTCGGGTTAGTGTTTGGCTGAGTAGGCAGGTTTCCTTCCTCTCTACGAGATAAAGTATTCGCTATTTATCCAACTTGCACCTCTAGCTTTGCTATGGCTTGGGAATGAGAATGAAGAATTTGGGTATGAGATTTAATTTCTTCAAGTGTAAATAACACTTTCTCTTCAAACCCATTAGAATACTTGGAAGAAGGATTAAAATTAGGAGCTTAAGCAGATTGGTTCCTAAACTGAAGTGGATGAAAGATGGAAGACTGGTTGAAAGAATTATTTTAGGACAAAGGATTGGATGGATTTTGATACTGTCCTTGAGATTGTTGAATAGCAAACCCTTGACTCTGATTTCTCCATGATAGATTTGGACGATTTCTCCAACTAGGATTATAAGTAGATGAATATGGATTACACGCTGGTCTAGAAAATGCTACATTTACTTGCTCCTGAGGAGTCTCAGATGACTGTCCCATTATAGGGCAAGTATCAGCAAAATGGGATGGATTAGCATAGATTGAACATACTTCCTTTGGCAAGGAAGCAGGTGGATTAGCAATAGGAACATAGCCAGATGACAAGACTTGGTCAAACCCACGATTCAATGATTCTATTTGAGTAGCTAATTCACTAGATTTTTTAACCTCAAAAAGTTTTTCAACCTTATGAATTACAGGAGTAAACCTAAACCTAGAAGAAGAAGCATGCTACATGGAGTTTTCACTTAAGGCCTCAAACAGTTCCAAAGCGTCAACTGCACTCTTATGAAGAAAAACCCTATTACTGGAGGCATCAACCATGTTCCTATTTGAATCAGAAAGACTATCATAGAAAATCTGTACTAAGTGCCATTTAGCAATATTATGGTGTGGACACTTTCTTAGAAGATCATTATACCTTTCCCATGAATCATGAAGTTGTTCGCCCGGGATTTGGGAGAACGCCATAATCTCTCTTCTCATTTGTGTGGTTTTACCCACAGTGTAGTTCTTTTTCAAGAACTCCTATTACATCATATCATAAGTAGATATAGAATTAGGTGGAAGGGAATGCAACCATATTCTTGCTTTGTCCTTAAAAGAGAATTGAAAAAGTCGCATCCTAAATGCGTCATCAGAAAGTGTAGTCAACTTGGTAGTTGAACACAATTCCAAAAACATATCCAAGTGCTTATAAGGATCCTCTATTGCAAACCCATGGAATATAGGAAGCATTTGGATCATAGCAGGCTTGATCTCAAAAAGTGGTGCATTAGCATTTGGAAATACAAAGCACGAAGGGGATGTATATGTAGTGGGAATGAAATGATCCTTTATTTGTGGTGGTGGTAGAGGAACAGGTGCTTGTGGCAATTGTACCCCATTACTTGGTGCATTAGTACTATTAGCCATGTTATCTATAGAGGAACTTCCTAAAAAATTCAAATCCTTTTTAAGTTTTCTAATTTGACTAAGAGTTTTCTCTATTTCAGGGTCATACAATATTATCGGTTCTAATTGAAAACAACGACCTAACATGCGCTAAATTAACTTGCACAAGCAGTAACAAAAACAAAAATTCCAAGTTAAAGAAATCAACAAGAACTCACAAAAGGTCCAAAAGCCGAAGCTTCTAATTCCTTAAGCGTCTTTGCCCTTGCTGCTAGATTCCTGCACTTGAAAAAAAAAAAAACAAAAAAAAAAAAAAAGTTGAGATATAAGAAAGTCCTAAAACTAAGAATCAAAATAAAACTAATTTTTAACTCAATAAACCGTTACACAGTCCTCGGCAACGGTGCCAAAATTTAATGTGTGTCAAATTATACCACTCGCAATAGCACGAATCTTTTCAAAATACGGCTATATTAAGGGTGTCGAACCACAGAGACTGTCGTAGTTTATTTAAGCATCCAATTAATATGATTTTGATTCAAGGAGAAAATTTGATTGATTTGATTGTTTGTCACGAACATAAAATAAAAACTAAATTAAATTAAAGATAAGATCAAGAGAGAGAAAGTCTTAGGGATTGACTTCACCGTGAATCTTGCCTAGACCACTTATTCCTCAACCACAAGGCCAAGTTCCACTTGGAATGCCAAGGCCATACTTTGTGCCACCACCACCACCCATTATCCAAGCTAATAA
Source organism: Cornus florida (assembly GCF_030987335.1). NCBI lineage: Eukaryota > Viridiplantae > Streptophyta > Magnoliopsida > Cornales > Cornaceae > Cornus > Cornus florida. The sequence continues at coordinate 19,093,296 of NW_026775574.1, forward strand.
TGGAGCTCATGTAGAGCCACCAATTATAAATTCTCCCATGGCTTTAAAGGATCACTATGTGCTTATTGAAAACAATGCACCCATATGCATTCATTTTCCTCTTTTTAGAGCACATCATTATGAAATTAAGCCACAAACCATACAAATGCTTCCAAAACTTTTATCGGCTAACCAATGAGGAGCCTTATAAGCATTTGGATGAGTTTATTGAAGTTTGTTCCACCGTAAAGTATACAGACATACTGGAAGAAGTTTTAAGGTTGAAACTTTTTCCCTTTAGATAAAGCAAAGTATTGGTTTAAAAATTTGAGACCTCTTTCCATAACTTCTTGGGCAGAAATGCAATAAGAGTTTTTAAGGAAGTATTATCTCATTTCCAAAACCAATGCTACACGAACTTTGATTCGTGAGTTTTCACAAGGGGATGGGGAGATGTTACATGAGGCATAGGAATAATTGAATGATTTGCTTAAGAAATGTCCTCATCATGACATTCCTAAGTGGCAAATTGTCCAACATTTCTATGAATGTTTGTCAAACACCCATAAAGGCATGGTTGATGCTTCAATGGGAGGGTCTTATTTGGATAAGCATGAGGATGATGTGCAGAGATTGTATGGAAGCATGAGTGAAAACTCAATGCATTAATCATTGTCTTCTAGAAATGGTAGGAATGCAAATATAAGAGGGAAAAAGAATTCAAGCTTATATCAAGTGGAGAATTCTAGTGACATAGTTGCCAAGGTAAAGTCTTTAACTCAAAGGTTTGATCAATCAAAATTTGGCTCATCAAGTGTCTATTTCCCCTCATCATCATCATTCTAATAAGTTTTGCATGACATGTTCAAGTGTGCTACATACTATTTCCAATTGTCCTCATAGACATGTGCATAATGAACATCATGAACAAGTCAATGCTGTATTTGTGAATCAAGGAAATAACCCTTATGGCAATTATTACAATCTCGGGTGGATAAATCACCCCAATATCTCTTGGAAAAGCCAAGGGGAAGGTTCAAACCCTCCCAAAGGTGGTTTTCAAGGAAAATATACTCCACCCTACTTGCAAGGCTAAAATTCTCAAGGCTATCGTCTGCCTTATCAAGCTACCAATGTGAATCAATTCTCAAATTCTCAAGGTCCCAATCAACCATCTTATTCTCAAAGTCATCATAGAAGTCCTGCTTTTGAGGAAAAAGTTTTATCGGCTTTAGGAACTTTGGAGGCTAACACTCAATTGTTTCATTCTTACTCACAATCAATTTCCAAGCGAGAAACCCAGGTAGCACATTGAATGCAAGAGAAAAAGGAATAATCCCTCTTAATCCTGCACCCAAGCAACAATTCGTAGTGGAAACAACTTCCTAAATGGAAGGCCCTTCACTTGAACAAGTTAATGCGGTGACCACTTTGAGAACCGGAAGCGTGATTGATAATGAAGTTGACGTTTCTAATGAAGAGAGTGAACCAGTGCAACCTAGTCAACCTTGTTTCACATCCTATTCCTCCTTCACTTAGTAAAAATGAACATATTGTTGAGAATTCATCACCAAATGCATTTGAAAAATCTTTTGAGCCAAAGGCTCCATTTCCAGATGCTTTGAAAGTATCCACATCTTTTAAAAGACAACAAGGCAAAGTGAATGAAATAATTGAACTGTTTCGGCAAGTTAAAATAAATCTTCCTCTCTTAGATGCCATTAGATAAATTCCGGCTTATACAAAATTTTTAAAAGATTTGTACACTCTAAAGAGAAAGAACTAGAGCCAAGTACCAACGAAAGTTATCCTCATCGAGCAAGTTAGCTCAATTTTGTAACACAACACTCTCCCCAAGTTCAAAAACCCCGGTTCACCTACTACATCTTACACTATAGGTGACCATGTCCTTAATCGGGCTCTTTTAGATTTAGGGGCGAGCGTGAATCTTCTTCTATACTCGGTGTATGTCCAATTGTGTTTGGGCGATTTAAAGCCAACGTCGGTAGTTTTGTAACTAGCCGACCGCCAAAAGGCCTCGGAGTATAATTGAGGATGTTTTGATAAAAATTGATAGATTCTTCATCCTGGTTGATTTCGTGGTCATTGACATGGAGCCGGTTGCTAATCTAAAGAGCCAAATCCCCGTTATCCTTGGCAATCTTTTCTTGGCTATCGCCAATGCCAACATAAATTACGAGGATAATGAAGATTCCTTTTCGCCATATGAAAGTGAAGTTGAACATATTCAATCCAACCCCTAATTCAATGGACAAGCACGAATAGGCTTATGTTGTGGAAAATGTTAAAAAAAAAAAAAAAAAAAAAAAAAAAATTGACTTGCTTTCTCTGTTGAAAAACCAAATATTTTACTCTTAAATGAATCTTCAAAGGATGTTGTTTTGAAATGCAATGTAAAAAGGGCATGGAAGCCCAAAAATCCTTTTGACCTAAAACCGTCAAGCATATTTGAGCCAAATCCAACAATTTCCTTAGGGAATGATTTGTTGGGTGGGGTTTGAAGTTCATTTTTCCCCATTGAGAAGGGGATGTCCAACAAATTTTTTGATTCGGGCTAAAAGAGCCCAACGTCTTGCTAGAGACGTTAAACACTAGCATTCGTAGGGTTTTCTAACCCTATTCCACTTTCATTTCTTTTTGTTATTTATTCTTGTGTCGTCTAGATAAGGTTCGAGATTACTTATTTCTACTTTGAGGTTTTGCATAGGACTCTTTACACTTTCATCTCAAAATGAGGCATTTAGTGCCAGTTCAATCAATCAAAGAATGTCTTCGAACGATCGAATTACTTTGTAATTGATCTCATCACTACACTTAGAAATTTTTTTGAAGTTCTGCAGATTTCTGTTCTCAATCCCATCGTGCAAACTTTTTGTTCGATCGTTCCTAGTGCACTTCGATCGATCTAAGTGTCCCTCATGATCGATCGAGATTCCAAACTTAAAAAATATTTGAAGTTCTGCAGATTTAGTCCTCTATCCCATCGTTTGAATTTTTGAGCAGATTTCAGGCCTCTGTCCATCGTTTGAACCATTGGATCGATCAGAGGTTCGATCGATCCAAGCCTGATCGTTCCGAGTCCCACCTTTGACTTTCTGTTGACTTTGACTTTTTATTTCTATTTTTATTTTTATTTTTAACTTTTATTTCAAAAAAAAAAAATTTAAATCAAAAAGATTTTTAATTTTCAGAAATATTTTTTTATTTTACAATTCGATCGATCTGAGAACCTTCGTAATCAATCGAATGGACTTTGTGATCAACCACACATGTCAGGAACAGTTTTTAAAAATAGACTCAAGGGTCATTTGGATCATTCCTTTAATCTATCCAGCCCTCTCATCTCCTCCCGAAGCTTGCCACTTTCTTCTCCACCTTCGGTGAGGATCCTGAAGCTCCAACTCTTAATCTTCGTCATCTCTCTTCTCTTATCTTCCACTTCTCTCCTTGGTTAAGGTGAGTTCTTTGTTTTGTTTTAATTTTGATGTTTCCATGTTAGATTCTTGTATATATATGCTTTCATGTTTCTATTTTCAGTTCTAAATCATGTGTATATATATGTATATATATATATATATATATATATATATATATATATTGTTTTCAAATTTAGATCGTGGGTTACGTGTCATTTTAAGTGACCAATTTTGCTTCTTTGAGGTGTATAGGGGGTCACGAGCCTTTAAGTGACCATTGGCCTTTGCCCCGTGTATTTCACGTCACGAACGGGTGACTTTTCAACTTGCAACAAGTTCAATCGATCACACTAGTGCTCTGATCAATCAGAGCACAATCGATCCAATACATGCCATGATTGATCCAAGTTGGATTGATCACATTTCTTTATGATCATTCAAACTTCACTATTTTGCAAATGCACGCCCCTATAGCTTTTCCCGTGTTCCATGCTATCATATTCATGCCCAATGCCTCTGTTTTCCACGTTGGTTGCATTTTTTACTTCTCATTTCTAGCATGTTTCACATTAATTGATGTTACCCAAGTATACCCTTTGTTCGTTTATTGTCTAAGTATGGCTTGCTTCTCCACTTGCATAAATAGATTCATGTGTTTCCTACTATAATATTTGTTTTGTGCATTATTTCAGGGTTGTGTTATCTATCTTTATTTGACAAACATATTTCTATCCATTATGATTTCATTTCTGCATCTTATATACCACTTCCTATTACTGACTTCAATTGTAAGTGTTCAAGACCACAGCTAACCGAACCTATAGTCGCCAGGTTAGGCCCAAAACGGAGGAGCCAGTTCAGGCCCAGTTTGAGCCTTCTGATTCTTCTTTGGAGAGTGCTCCTTCTAAGCCACCTCCAACACCTACTCCTATATCAGCACCAGTACATCCAGCAAGTTTATGCACCTTAGTGTGGCGCATAATGATAAGTGCTCAAATGTGACGCATTTTAGCATCTAAGATAGGGTATTTTAGTCCATTCAACTATTATACTTTCATGTCTTAGTACTTATTTGTCTTTTTGCCTATTTCAGGTTAATAAAGTTCAAACAGGCTAATAAGAGCCATTTAGCTCAATTTTGGAGCTAAGGAAGAAAATTGGAAAGAAGTCAAGAAAATTACATTAGAGAAACTTTAATCGATCTAAGGAAAGTCCCGATCGATCGAAGTTGGCTACAATTGATCGAAATGAAGGCGGTGCCAGCTCAGCATTTTGGATAAGGCCAAGAAGATATTTTCATGATACGTTATCTTCGATCGATCGAAGCTAAGTGTTAGATCGATCGAAAATGCTTCAATATATCGAAATGGCTGCTGGCAGTGTGCTGTCTAATTCCCGAGTACGCCAGACTCTACCTAACTTTTGTAGCGGTGAATTTCCTCCAATCAAAGGCTGTATTTCTGACTTGGTGCCTACTTAAAGAGGCTTGTAATAGATTAATTAAACCATATTGTAAAAAGTATCAGCTAGTTTTTCTTACCAATTATAGAAATAGTTTCTATCTCTAGAACTAGGGTGTTGTGAAGAAAGCAAGGATGAAGATGATGATGCCAACCTCCAAGCTAGCCCTTGAGGGTTCCATGGCTACTACAATGAGTGGCTAAATCCTTCTCTTGGAGCTAGAGATAGCCCCTAGGCTTGCTTCCTAAACCTAGCTTTTGTATATTTTTGGGGATTTTAGTTGTAATATATGTTTTGACCATGAATAAATATAGATCTTGTAATTTTTACATGATTTGTATGGATTAATGCTTTTAATTGCTCATTTAATTCTATCCATATGTCTATGTATAATAGAATGAATATTCATGTGTTTTTCTCTAGATTTAATGAAATTGATGCATGTTTATGTGTGTTGGTGTTATGAATCTAGTGATAGTCAAGGCATGGTGCTTAATTGAATACTCTTGTGGTTTATTTGATGGTTTATACTTATTTCTTGATGGATTGTGCCACATTCTTAGTTTAATTAGCTTAATTTTTATGTCACTAGCTTAGTTGTGCTTTAATTTCTTAGATAGGTGGACAATCCATTCTTATTGTTTGATGTTCCATACTCATAAGTGCAAGAAGTACATAAATCTAGATTATTGTGTGTGCACTAATTGTGGTTTAATTGAATGGTTATCAGTCTCATTTGATAGGTTATACTATTCATCAGATTGACTAGATAATCTATGCTTATTTGCCATTCATGCTTAGTTTTCAATTGGTGACACACACATACATTTTACAACTTGAATTTCCCCATTAATTTATAATTGCTAATGTTTGGTGAAATGAAGCTTCGTAGTGAACTCTAAGCCCCAAGGCCTTTCTCTCATATTACTTTCTCTAAATTCTAGATTGTCACTTAATTGCATTGATTAATTTGAATCATTAGTTTAATTAAACAAATCAAACCCCTCTTTTGATCATTCAACCTACTAGTCCATCATTGTTTCCAAAGTACCGTTCATTTCCTTTGGGATGATCCCTATTCAATCTTGTTATATTATTAGTTAGTAGTGGTAGTGAGATTTCATAAATTTAAACTTGGCCACATCTCTGTCTTTACCACTTTTGTGCAACTCAGTTCGACAACCACCAAGTTTTGGCGCTGTTGCCGAGGATTTGGCAACGCCGTATTTTGGAATTAATTATGAATTAGTACTCCTTTGATCTTGTTTTATTTTATTATACTCTGTTTACTTATTGTGTTTATTCTTGATTGGCTAGGCACATTGAGCCAAGGAAGTAAAACAAAAGGGAATTCAAAGCAAAGAAGCAAGCTAAACTAAGCAAAAGCATAAAAAGCTAAAGCTAAAAATAAAAAATTACAAAGCAAATCAAGGCAAAAAAAATTAAAAATATTTTGAAGTTGCTTAAGGACCCTTTGTGAGCTTTTCTAACTCTCTCTTACTTAGTTAAATCGTGAGCCCGTGTGGAGGCAAGTTTTATCTGCTTAGATAAATCATCGGCCCGTGAGGATGTAATGACCTGGTCATTTTCATTTCTTTCCCTTTCTTCAAATTTTGCGGATAAATTTTTTTTTTCATTGTCTTTTCCTTTTCGGGTTCGATTTCCCGCCTCTTAGTGTCGTCTCGAGTGCTCGGAAATGGTTTCTGAGGCTCTTTCCTCTGGATCGACAACTTCCTTTGAGGACCGAGTTATTTCCACATTTTTTTTTTTGACACTATTCATTTTTTCGTCTTTTCTTTATTTCGTCCTCTTCTCGTTTATCACTTTCACTTGCATAACCTCATTTTTTGTGCTCGAATTTGATTCTAGTTTTGCATACGTCCATGATATTTAAATTCCATGACATTTACATTTTTACTTTTGTAGAAATGCATATTAAATGCTTACTTTCTTTGTAAAAGCCATGAAAACAAGACTTTTTACAATTATCCATAACTTGAGGGGTTTTTGGGTAATTAACTAAAGTAATTATTTTTCGTCTTAGGGACCATTTTGCAATTTAATTTGATATTTTCAAAAAGGACTTGTTTGCAATTTTCGGAAAGTGTGACAAGTGTCACACTCTCATTGGTCCACTTGTTGACATTTGTGTGGAAACACTTTGATGCCTTGGATGATGACATGTGGAGGGTGGAGATTCACCCACTTGTTGGCCTAGGATTAGCACACTTGTTGGCATGGATGGTTGACAAATGTAGGTTCAATATTAAGTCTTGGAAATTTACATAGGATGGTGACAAGTGTAGGCTTAAGATTAAGCCTAGGAATGAACCATAGATTCATGACAAGTGTAGGTTCACCATTTAGTCTTGTATTGTGTGTGTAAGAGAGGTAATGTAAGAGCACATAGTGGGTGGAGGATTTCTAGCCCTTCCACTCACCATTTTATACTTTATCATTTTCATTTTCACTTGTCGTCAAGAACCATAACCTAGCCACCACTGAAGAAAAGCTTGGTTAATAGCTTTCTTCTTCATTTTGGCCTCCTTCCACACACCTTAGACATAAAACCTTGGAAGACAAAAGCGTCCTTTCACTCCCCTCTTCATTAACCCTAAACTTGTTTACCATTTTGAGCTTGGTTGCTTGGATTATAGAGATTCAATTCTCTATTGAGGTAGGGGGTGTTATCATTTATCTTCCAAGTGATTTTATTTGTTCCTATAGTGATATCTAAGTTATATGTTTGTCTTGTATTAAAATGAGAAACAAATGATTAATTGTAACTTGAATGTAATTCACTTTAGACTTGATAAATAACATAACCATGGCTTGATTCATAACTTATATTAATTTGAGGTCATTTAAAGTTATTTTAAAATCTAGAGGGATTAATGAATTAATTTAATTAATTTTTATTTATATGCTCCTATGACTTAAATTAAGTTTTGAAGTGATTTATATAATAACCATGACATGTACTACAACATATATATATTTGGGGCATTTGGATAAAAATTGCAAAATTTATTTAATATTTATCTTTTGTGAAAGTTTAATTCACATGGTGATAGCAAGCATGAATTCATGATGTAATGTGATATTTGGATAGGCCTTGGCATGTTCTCTAACGTAGATTAAATTGAGGGCATTTGGAATTGTTTAAAAATTTAGAGGAAATTAATTAATTAGCTTGATTAATTTTGTTTTAAGTGTTTTAATCACTTAAATTGTCATTTGATGTTATATATGTGATGATCATGACATGTCCTTCAATATATATTAAATTAAGGTTATTTGGGGTTAACTTGGAATTTAGAGAATTTAATTATTTATGTTTAATTAAATTCTATTTTATTACTCCATGGATTTAATTGCATTTTTAAAGTTGTTTTTATATTTAAATCATGGATTTGGATTTGGTGTATGTTCATTTGATTACTTTTGAGTATTGGATAACATAGTCGTTACTTTTATATTCATGAGAATATGTTTTTCCTTATTGAATTTATTGTTGCTATGTGTAAGGAATTGCACACTTTGTATTTGACATCTTTCATGCCATAGTAGTTGTAGACCTTGAGCATGTATTGTATAAGTTTACAAAATTGGATTGTGCTTGGTAAATAGTTGATATCTTGTATATACATGTTGATATATATACGTTGTTGCACAATTTGTTGATTTTGGGATGTCGTTGTTTGGCTACGGCTAGGACTTGGTTCTAGTATGGGAGATTGTCCCTCTATATAGTCTAGTGCGCACATAGGGAGGTTACCCATGGGCTAGTAACCCTAAAGTAACCACATTGTCGGTTTGATCCAGCGTGACGTCCAAGTATCCACTTTGGTTTGATTTCGCATTTAAATTCCAAGTTGTTAACTTTGTGAAATTATATCTCATTGTGTTATGTTGAAAGTTCTATTGTCACTTGATAGCATGAATTAAATGGTATTGAATTGTAACTTGGTACAAAGATAAACCCATGCATTCCCTACGAGTAAACTTGTTTACTCACCCCTAAGTTAATGGGTGTTTTGCAGGTAAAGAAGCCTTAGTGTGGGATGCACAGCATGCTTAGACTTACTAGAGTTCTTGAAATATTTTGATGACATAGAATATGCATATGTTAGCATATCTTGTCTTACTTTTGTTTACTTTGATAAAACTTGTACTTATTGTCTAAGTTATCTAATGTGCACTTAAGTGCACTTTTTGACACTCTTAGAATGTGGTTGTAATGAGGCCAAGGACCAAAAGCACTTATGTGAAATGTATGTTAACTTTGAACTTCATTGTTGCCTATGGAAAATATATGGATTAATGCATTGAAGGGTTCTATTTTGTATATGACATGCCATGAGGCCATAGGCCATTACAACACATCTATTTTATCACATTACATATGCTTGCATGCTCACTTTGGCAAACAACACCATCCTTGATGAAACAAAAACTCTAAGTAGCATTTTTAGGGAGTTTTACCCTATTCTATTCTAGGGGCATTTCAGATATTTCAAAATGCTTTTTTTTCATTTTTCCTTACTAGTCACATAGAAAACTCAATTTTAAGGGGGGTTTCTTCTTTGTGTTTTTCCAGAAAATGCCATCTTGGCCCTCAAAAATCTTTTTTTTTTTTCCGAAATTCATTGCTGCCAGGTTTTTGCCGACTTTAGTACAAATGTACTTGGTACTATTCATCAACTTTTTTTTGAAAAGTGTGACAACCAATCCGAAACTTCCGGGGTCTTGTGGGTGTATTTGAAGATTGTATTTTTAATTTAGGAAATTTAAAAACCTTCCAAAACCCCATTTCCTTTCTTTGGGCAGTAGCTTGGAACGATTTTTGACCTCTAGACCTGATTTTCTTGAGGGTATTTTGGAAATTTTACAATGCATTTTTTTGGTTTCCGTCAGTGCATCGGGTAGAAAACTTGATTTTAGGGAGGGTTTCTTCTTTGAGTTTTTCCAAAAAAGTCCTTTTAGATACCCATTTTTACTCTCAGTTGCAGCAGTAGTGGGTTGACGGCACTGTAGCTGTCAAGGCCTTCATCGGGCCGCTGTGACGTCGATTTTGTTTTTGACCTTTCTCCCTCATCCAGACTCCAAATCAAGTGAATTTTTTTTTGAAATTGATTAATTTTTCATTGTCTATCCAAATGTGTGCTCAATTACACCCGAATATTTATGGATAATTACTAGTTTTTTCTTTAGCTTTATTGCTCGTTTTTCTTTATTTTGTCGTTTCTCCTTCGTCCGAAATCCGAATAATGAAATTCTTGAGTCCATCATGATTAGTTTTTCATTGTCTTCCTAGTGGTGTGCTCGATAGCACTTGAATCTATTTTTTTTGTAAAATGACCATTTTGCCCCTAGGTTCCTTTTTGTTCTTTTTTGAAACGACACTTCCGCATTTGTTTTCCTTTGGGTTCCATGACCTCATTGAGGGTCACATTGGTGTCTTAGAGATGCATTGTATCATTAGAGACCGTTGTTTCACCTTTCACTTCCGCATTTCAGATCCGTTATCGGGTCATCTTTTGGTCATCACTGACGCACCAGGTTTACAAAACTTGGGCCGTCACAAGTGGTATCAGAGCTCCTAGGTTTGAATACCTTGGATGACAGGTTTTGGGTGCATATCATGCTTGTGTTGCCATGCTCTATTTGTTTATATACTTTATGATAACATGTTTATGTGCCTAGGTGGTATATGTACTATATAGTTTGGTTAAAGCATGATTTTATTCTAGTAGAAGAAGCATGACATATGATGTATGCTAGGTTAGATTTGTATATGCATATTGTTTTGCGTATTTGATAGGACTTGGGATTAGTCACGGATGTTTGACTTGAGGTTGGGTTATTTGGTGAGTTTGCAGTTAGTGCAATGTTTGGTGTGTTTTGGTTTTGTTTAGGCACTCTTCTTAGATGTTGTTAGCAATTATCAGTTTGCTTTTATGGTAGTTTAGGTCATTGTTGACCTAGTGTTGGCTTTGGATAGGTGGATGGTCACCTTTTGTTTAGGCTCTCGTGGGGTGAGCCATTAGGCATAGCCGTAGTGCTGGATTTGTTGGTTTTGGGCCATGATGAAGTTATGGACCTCTTAGGATCCTTGGTTGTTTAGGACGTTTCCTCTAAGATTGCAATTTTTGTGGGCGAGTACGTTTGTGGGCGGGTGCATGGCACTGTCATGCTACCATACTAGTTAGCTACGAGTGCAGTTCGGATGGGATCAGTGTTGGTTTTTGTTCTGATAGATGTAGACCTTTTGGTCAATGTTTGATGGTTGTTTTAGGGACGATTCTTGAGATTGATTTGGTTGTTGATGGTATGGCTATAGTTGCCATTTACTTTGAGTTCTCCTTGCATGATGACGCTTTTGTGGTCGAGTCGATTGATCAATGTTTTGGGTTAGTGAGAGCATTGCGTTGGTAGTGTCACTCATAGTGTCACCTTTAGATTTAGAGATGGATTGTTAGAGTCTTACCATTGTAGTAAGGTATCACGTTTGTTTTGAGACAGGTTGTTGTCATATTGGTTTTTGGAGTCAGATTATAGCTAGGACTTGTTTTCCTTTTACCTAGACACTCTAGGATACGATGTCCATAGGGTTCATTATTGCATCATCTTATCTTTTACAGTTTCGTTTACTACCATGTTAGTAGTATGATTTATGTTATTGCGATGCATGAGTAGGTGGAGGTCTATCCACATTTATTTTCTTGTTGTATGACATTAGCATGCCTTATTTACATGCTTAGAGACGCCATATTGTTACTATGCTTTAATAATATGCTTTTGCGTTACTTGGAGACATGCTGCATGTACCTTTGATTTTATCTATGTGAGTAGATTTGCTTACTTGGTAGTTGCATTCCTTGTCATATGCATGACTTTCATGTTTAGTTTTCCCTTTTGTTTCCTCCGGTCGCACTTAGTGCATATGTGGGTTTTTGTAATGGTTCCATTGTAAGATTCCTTGTGGAGGAGTTTTCACATTTGTTTTGTTTTGAGCTGTCCGCTTCCCTAAGGTGGGAAGAACACTCCATTTTCATGTTTATTGTGTTAAACACTCATGGGGGGATAGGGTTCCTCCTCTTTTTCTTGGTTGTCTCTTCTCTTTGTCGCCTTGTGCACAGTTTTGGGGTTGGTTGGTCCGTGAGGATCACCGTGGTTGTCTTGAGTCCTTGGTGAGGGTTTGGTGGATTTTGGTCGAATTACTTCCAAGTAGGGGGTGAAGTCTTTGACCTTGTTGTCTTTTGTTTCAAAGGTGGAGTCGTGGTGTTGTCCTTCTTAGGACTAGTGGTTTTCTTTCTTTCGTGTCTTCCCTTGGGAGTTTTTACCGTGTTTGTTAACGGAGTTATGGTGCTCAGGGTGAGTTGATTTGTGTGAGATCATTTTATGAGGACTTGTGTCTATATTATTGAGGATTTTTTTGATTCGTGAGGTGAGCTTGATGCTCTTTTGAGGATGTCTTTTGGAGACTTATTTCGATTTTGGAGACCTGGATGTGGTTAACCCTTAGGAGAGGTTTTGAAGGATCGCAGTTGGATTTGGCTTGTTTATGAAGTTTTCTCGTCTTAGTTATGGCTAGGCATTGTTTTGAGGAATTGTAATTCCAGTGATTGGGTATGGAATGAAATTGAGGAATTTTGATTTAGCCTGGTATTACCAAGCACGGTTTTGAGAGACTCTTTTTTTTTATGACCATGGTTGTCAGAATTTTGATGTGTATGCCACGTGGTGGACTTGTTTTTCGAGGACTTAGTTATCTATGATAGGGATGTGGATCTGATGTTTGATTTCGGTGTAGTTTTATAGTTGATCTGTTTCAGGGAGATATGTGGGACTTTCGATGTAATGTCTTGTATTGAGGTTCGTTTTGATTCATAGTGGTGTTGATTTATTTGGCAGGCTTTGGAGTTTTGATTGATGTTGTTAATAGGAGTGTTTTGAGACATTGGAGTTGTTGGTTTTGTTGTATTGAGGATTTAAGACCTTAAGCGTAGCGGTGCCTATGACATTGTTGTCAAAGTTTTGGGATTAGCTACCCCAACTCTCACACGATGCCTAGTTTCCGTAGTGCATTTAGTGATGATCTTTTCCCGACATTAATGTTATTTGTATCGAGAGGTTTCATGGGTAGACCTAGTAGGAGGTAGGTCATGAATTAGTACCCAGTACCGTCATGCTACCTTACTAACGAGTAAGTGTGGGCGGGTTATGGTCGCTATTCGTACTGCCACATTGTCTTTGTTCTGTACCCTGATTTGATACGTGGTTATCTTGGAGTTCTTTTGGTGGTTGTTTTTGGATTGGTATGATGGTTCATCAGGAGGAATGCTTATGGTTGTTGTCTTCCGTTCCTTTGTCTAACCTTGGGTTCTTTGTGTGTGACTTTTGACTTATCGTGTGTTCGTGTGGTCAATTTCCTTTTGAGAGGTTGTCCTGTCATAAGCATGTGGGTGCGAATGACATTGGTTTGTACGTTGTCTTTCAACTTTGGGATTGCTTTTGTAGCACGTTGTGTGGGGTACTCGGAGATGTACTTCGTAGTTATCCTAGTTTCACCTTTAGTTTCTTGGGGCTGGATTTCGGGGACGAAATCCCTTTAAAGTGGGAAGGTTGTAATGACCCGGTCATTTTCATTTCTTTCCCTTTCTTCAAATTTTGCAGATAAATTTTTTTTTTTCCTTGTCTTTTCCTTTTCAGGTTCAATTTCCCGCCTCTTATTGTCGTCTCGAGTGCTCGGAAATGGTTTCTGAGGCTCTTTCCTTTGGATTTACAACTTCCTTTGAGGACCGAGTCATTTTCACATTTTTTTCTTTTTTGACACTATTCATTTTTTTGTCTTTTCCATATTTCGTCCTCTTCTCATTTTTTACTTTTACTTGCATAACCTCATTTTTTGTGCTCGAATTTGATTCTAGTTTTGCATACGTCAATGATATTTAAATTCCATGACATTTACATTTTTACTTTTGTAGAAATGCATATTAAATGCTTACTTTCTTTGTAAAAGTCATGAAAACAAGACTTTTTATAATTATCCATAACTTGAGGGGTTTTTGGGTAATTAAGTAAATTAATTATTTTTTGTCTTAGGGACCATTTTGCAATTTAATTTGGAAGATATTTTCAAAAAGGACTTGTTTGTAATTTTCGGAAAGTGTGACAAGTGTCACACTCTCATTGGTTTACTTGTTGACATTTGTGTGGAAACACTTTGATTCCTTGGATGATGATATGTGGAGGGTGGAAATTTACCCACTTGTTGGCCTAGGATTGGTACACTTGTTGGCATGGATGGTTGATAAATGTAGGTTCAATATTAAGTCTTGGAAGTTTACATAGGATGGTGACAAGTGTAGGCTTAAGATTAAGCCTAGGAATGAATCATAGATTCATGACAAGTGTAGGTTCACCATTTAGTCTTGCATTGTGTGTGAGAGAGAGGTAGTGTAAGAGCACATAGTGAGTGGAGGATTTCTAGCCCTTCTACTCACCATTTTATACTTTATCATTTTCATTTTCACTTGTCTTCAAGAACCATAACCTAGCCACCATTAAAGAAAAGCTTGGTTAATAGCTTTCTTCTTCATTTTGGCCTCCTTCCACTCACCTTAAACATAAAACCTTGGAAGACAAAAGCTTCCTCTCACTCCCCTCTTCATTAACCCTAAACTTGTTTACCATTTTGAGCTTGGTTGCTTGGATTATAGAGATTCAATTCTCTATTAAGGTAGGGGGTGTTATCATTTATCTTCCAAATGATTTTATTTGTTCCTATAGTGATATCTAAGTTATATGTTTGTCTTGTATTAAAATAAGAAATAAATGATTAATTGTAACTTGTATCTAATTCACTTTAGACTTGATAAATAACATGATCTTGGCTTGATTCATAACTTATGTTAATTTGAGGTCATTTAAAGTTGTTTTAAAATCTAGAGGGATTAATGAATTAATTTAATTAATTTTTATTTATATGCTCTATGACTTAAATCAAGTTTTGAAGTGATTTATATAATAACCATGACATGTACTACAACATATATTAAATTTGGGGCATTTGGATAAAAATTGCAAAATTTATTTAATATTTATCTTTTGTAAAAGTTTAATTCACATGGTGATAGCAAGCATGAAATCATGATGTAATGTGATATTTGGATAGGCCTTGGCATGTTCTCTAACATAGACTAAATTGAGGGCATTTGGAATTGTTTAAAAATTTAGAGGAAATTAATTAATTAGCTTGATTAATTTTGTTTTAAGTGTTTTAATCACTTCAATTGTCATTTGATGTTATATACGTGATGACCATGACATGTCCTTCAATATATATTAAAGTGAGGTTATTTGGGGTTAACTTAGAATTTAGAGAATTTAACTATTTATGTTTAATTAAATTCTATTTTACTACTCCATGGATTTAATTGCATTTTTGAAGTTGTTTTTATATTTAAATCATGGATTTGGATTTGGTGTATGTTCACTTGATTACTTTTGAGTATTGGATAACATAGCTTTTGAGTATTGGATAACATAGTCGTTACTTTTATATTCATGAGAATATGTTTTTCCTTATTGAATATATTGTTGCTATGTGTAAGGAATTGCACACTTTATATTTGACATCTTTCACGCCATAGTAGTTGTAGACCTTGAGCATGTATTGTATAAGTTTCCAAAATTGGATTGTGCTTGGTAAATAGTTGATATCTTATATATACATGTTGATATATATACGTTGTTGCACAATTTGTTGATTTTGGGAACTTGGGGATGTCGTTGTTTGGCTACGGCTAGGACTTAGTTTTAGTTCGGGGGATTGTCCCTCTATATAGTCTAGTGCGCACATAGGGAGATTACCCATGGGCTAGTAACCCTAAAGTAACCACATTGTCGGTTTTATCCAGCGTGACGTCCAAGTATCCACTTTGGTTTGATTTCGCATTTAAATTCCAAGTTGTTAATTTTGTGAAATTACATCTCATTGTGTTATGTTGAAAGTTCTATTGTCACTTGATAGCATGAATTAAATGGTATTGAATTGTAACTTGTTACAAAGATAAACCCATGCATTCCCTACGAATAAACTTGTTTACTCACCCCTAAGTTAATGGGTGTTTTACAGGTAAAGAAGCCTTAGTGTGGGATGCACAGCATTCTTAGACTTACTAGAGTTCTTGAAATATTTTGATGACATAGAATATGCATATGTTAGCATATCTTGTCTAACTTTTGTTTACTTTGATAAAACTTATACTTATTGTCTAAGTTATCTAATGTGTACTTAAGTGCACCTTTTGACACTCTTAGAATGTGGTTGTAATGAGGCCAAGGGCCAAAGACACTTATGTGAAATATATGCTAACTTTGAACTTCATTGTTGCCTATGAAAGATATGTGGATTGATGCATTGAAGGGTTCTATTTTGCATATAACATGCCATGAGGCCATGGGCCATTGCAACACATCTATTTTATCACATTACATATGCTTGCATGCTCACTTTGGCAAACAACACCATCCTTGATGAAACAAAAACTCTAAGTAGCATTTTTAGGGAGTTTTACCCTATTCTGTTTTAGGGGCATTTCAGATATTTCAAAATGCATTTTTTTCATTTTTCCTCGCTAGTCACGTAGAAAACTCAATTTTGAGGAGGGTTTCTTCTTTGTGTTTTTCCAGAAAATGCCATCTTGGCCCTCAAAAATCTTTTTTTTTTTTCCGAAAATCCATTGCTGCCAGGTTTTTGCCAACTTTAGTGCAAATGTACTTGGTACTATTCATCAACTTTTTTTTGAAAAGTGTGACGACTGATCCGAAACTTTCGGGGGTCTTGTAGGTGTATTTTAAGATTGCATTTTCAATTTAGGCAATTTAAAAACCTTCCGAAGCCCCAATTCCTTTCTTTGGGCAGTAGCTTGGAACGATTTTTGACCTCTAGACTTGATTTTCTTGAGGGCATTTTAGAAATTTTACAATGCATTTTTTTGGTTTCCGTCCGTTTTTTGGGTAGAAAACTTGATTTTAGGGAGGGTTTCTTCTTTATGTTTTTCCAAAATAGTCCTTTTAGATACCCATTTTTACTCTCAGTTGCAGCAGTAGTGGGTTGACGACACTGTAGCTGTCACGGCCTTCGTCGGGCCGCCGCGACGTCGATTTTGTTTTTGACCTTTCTCCCTCATCTGGACACCAAATCAAGTGAATTTTTTTTTCAAATTGATTAATTTTTCATTGTCTATCCAAAGGTGTGCTCGGTTACACCCATATATTTCTGGATAATTACCATTTTACCCTTTTAGCTTTATTGCTCGTTTTTCTTTGTTTTGTCATTTCTCCTTCGTCCGGAATCCGAATAATGAAATTCTTGAGTCCATCATGATTAGTTTTTCATTGTATTCCCAATGGTGTGTTTGATAGCACTTGAATCCATTTTTTTATAAAATGACCATTTTGCCCCTAGGTTCCTTTTTGTCTATTTTTGAAACGACACTTCCGCATTTGTTTTCCTTTGGGTTCCATGACCTCATTGAGGGTCACATTTGTGTCTTAGAGACGCATTGTATCATTAGAGACCGTTGTTTCACCTTTCGCTTCCGTATTTCGGATCCGTTATCGGGTCATCTTTTGGTCATCACTGACGTACCGGGTTTACAAAACTTGGGCCGTCATAGAGGAGGCAATTTATTTCTTGCATATTATTGAAAGCATGGGAGTATGAGATCAATGTATGTGGAGGTTTGTTGATTGACTTGTTGCGGAGGAGAAGTGTTTGCTACTTGTTAGTTGTTGAGTTGTTGTTTGTTTTGATTATGCAGGCATGGTCGTAGGTCATTGAATCTTACTCATGTCCCACTTAATTTTAATCTTGAATCCATTGTTTGTAATCCTAGGGGAAGGGGTAATTCTAGTGAATCCATTTCATCAATGGAGGAACATAATGAGGACCATGTTGAGGACCTTGGTCACATCGACCAACATGGCATTTTTCACCCTAATGTGCATCAATATCATGATAACATTCAAGTAACATTAGGCATGCCTAGACCCTTCATTCCATAACAACAAGGCCAAGTTCCAATGGGAATGCCTCGGCCATTTTTTGTACCACCACCTCCCGTTGTTTAAGTAAATCATGGTGCTCGTGTAGAGCCACCAATTATGAATCCTCCCCTTGCTTTGAGAGATCATTATGTGCCAAATGAGTATAATGTACCAATATGCATTTAATTACCTCCATTTAGAGCACACCTTATGAGATTAAACCACAAATAATCCAAATGCTTCCCAATTACCATGGGCTACCAAGTGAATAACCTTATAAGCATTTGGATGAGTTTCTTGAAGTGTGTTCCATCGTGAAATACACGGACATGCCAGAAGAGGTTTTAAGGCTTAAACTCTTCCCTTTCACCCTTAAAATATTTGTTTAACAATTTAAGGCATTTTTCAATAACTACTTGGGTAGAGATGCAACAAGAGTTCTTGAAAAAGTACTATCCGGTGTCAAAGACCAATGCAATGAGAACTTTACTTCGTGAATTTTCTCAAGGGGATGGGGAAATGTTTTATGAGGCATGGGAGTGATTGAATGATTTGCTTAGGAAGTGTCCACACCATAACATTACTAAAAGGCAATTGGTTCAATTCTTCTTTAAAAGTTTGTCGGATAATTATAAAGAAATGGTTGATGCTTCTATGGGTGGTTCTCATCTTGATAGGCATGAACATGGCGTGTGGCGCTCATATGAGAGAATGAGTGAGAATTCAATGCATCGATCTTTATCATCTAAAAATGGTAAAAATATAGGTGGAAGGAAGTATGTAGGCTTATATCAAGTTGATAATTCTAATGATATAGCCGCCGAAGTGAAGTCTTTATCCCAAAGGTTTGATCAATTTTTGATCAACCAAAATTCGGTCAACCAAGTGTCTTCTTCCCCTAATCATACCTATCATCCTTCCAATGAATCATGGATGACTTGTTCTAGTATTTTACATTCTATTTCCAATTGTCCTCATACACATGTGCAAAGTGAACACCATGAATAAGTGAATGCTGCTTTTGTTAACCAAAGGAATAATCCCTATGGCACTCACTATAATGCCAAGTGGAGGAACCATCCAAAATTTTCTTGGAAAAGCCAAGGGGAAAGCTCAAACCCTCCCCAAAGTGGCTTCCAAAGTAAGTATGTTCCACCCCCTTTGCAAGGCCATGGTTCCTAAGGTTATCGTTCATCTTACCAAGCATCATCTGCAAACCAATTTTCAAACTCTCATTTTCCAAACCAATCATCATATTCTCAAGGAAATTCAAGAAGTCCCGCATTTGAAGAAAAAGTTCTAACCGTTTTGGGTACTTTTGAGGCAAATACCCAATTGCTTCATTCTTATTCCCAATCGATTACAAAGCTAGAAACCCAAGTCGGGAAAATAACTAGTACATTAAATGCTAGGGAGAAAGGGAAAATGCCTTTGAATCCACCACCCAAGCAACAATTTATTGTGGATACTAATTCCTCTTCGGAAGGTTATACACTTGAACATGTGAATGTGGTGACCACTTTGAGAAGTAGAAGAGTTTTTCACAATCAAGTTGGTGTTCCCAATGAAGAGAGTGAACCGGTGCAACCCAAAGTTAACACCCGTCCCCTCTCACATTCTATTCCTCCTTCATTAATTTTGAAAGAAACTAATGATGAAAATGTTGCAAAGAATGATTTTAAAAAAGCTTTTAAGCCTAAGGCTCCATTTTCGGATGCTTTGAAAGCATCCACTTCTCTTAAAAATCAACAAAATAAGGCAAACGAAATCATTGATGTGTTTAGGCAAGTTTAAATCAATCTTCTTCTCTTGGATGCAATTCGACAAATTCCGACTTATGTCAAATTTTTGAAAGATATTTGCAACCTTAAGAGGAAAAACAAAAGCCAAGCACCAAGAAAAGTTATTTTGACCGAACAAGTAAGCTCAATCTTGCAACATAACACCCTCCAAAAATTTAAAGACCCCGGTTCACCAACTACTTCATGCATTATTGGTGATCATGTTATTAATCGGGCTCTTCTTAATTTAAGAGCTAGTGTGAATCTTTTCCCTTACTCAGTTTATGTTCAATTGGGCTTAGGTGATTTGAAACCGACGTCGGTAGTTTTGCAACTAGCCGACTGATCAATTAAGACGCCCCGGGGTATCATTGAAGATGTTTTGATTAAAATTGACAAGTTCTTCTTCCCGGTTGATTTTGTTGTCATTGACATGGAACCAATCCCAAATCTTAAGAGCCAAATTCCCGTTATCATTAGCTATCATTTCTTGGCTACCGCTAATGCCAACATTAATTGTAGGATGGGGATAATGAAGATTTCATTTGGTCACATGAAAGTGAAGTTGAACATTTTTAATCCAACCCCCAATTCTATGGATAAACATAAAAAAAATATGTGTTGTTGAAAAATGTTTTGAAAATGAATTTGACAAAAATGAGTCTTTGCTTGGTGTTGAAACTTTAAATGGTTTGCTTTCAAATGAGATTTCAAAAAATGTTATTTTAAAGTTTAGTGTTGAAAGGGCATGGAAGCCCAAAAATTTTGTTAATCTAAGGCCATCAATTTCACTTGAACCAAATCTAACAAGTTCCTTAGGGACTAGTTTGTCGGGTGGGGTTCAATATTCTATTCACCCCGCCGAGAAGGGGATGCATACTAAGATCTTTGATCCGGACTAAAGGAGCCCAACATCTTGCTAGAGACGTTAAACACTAGTGCTTCATAGGGTTTACAAACCCTATTCCTCCCTCATTTCTTGTTTCGATATTTCCTGTGTCATCTAGATATGAGTTGAATTGAAAAATCCAGTTTCCGAGCAGTTTCTTGCATTTTGTGCACTTCCAGTGAAGTTTCGATCGATCGAAGTTCTGTTCGATTGATTGAAATTCCACTTCAATCGATTGATCAGAGCTCATCTCAATCGATCAAAATCCATTTATATCGATCGAAGTAAGTGTTCAATCGATCAAAAATCCTTCGATCGATCGAAATTACGTCTTTTGAAATTCCGAAAATGCTTTGGCTGTTCATCTTCCACTCTAACCCTAATTTTTATTTTCTTTTTCTTTTTCTTTTTCTTTTCTCTCTGCTCCCCAATTTTTCTTTTTCTTTTCTTTCTTTCTCTCTCTTCCTCCGTCTCTCTCTTCGTTTTCTCCTCTCTCGGCAAACCCTCTCCCTCTCTCCCAATTTCTCAATCTCTCCCCCTTCCTTTCAATCTCTCTCACTCTTTATCTCCCAATCGTGACCAACCTCGCCATCTTCTTCTCGCCGGCGGTCCAAAGGGAAGCCCCCATCCACACCACCACTCTCCTCCATTTTTTTTTCCTGGCGAGATTTTTAGCCTAAAAGTGGCCAAAACTAGCATCTCTCTCTCTTTTCTCTCTCGCATTACCTTTTATCCATCATCTCCGGCCGATTTAGGCCAAGGAGTGCTCGGTTGTCATCTCCGGCGACCTTTGAAATTTCTGGCAAGACTCCAGCGAGTCTCCGATCATCTTCTCAGGCTACGGTAAGGCCGAAAGTTCCCCGTTTCGCTCCAAAAGCTTTGTTTCACTCTTCTTTACTCTCTTTTGGATCAAGTATATTCCAATTCATTTTTCTTTTATTTTTTTTTATTTTTGTTTATGTATTTTATGCTTTGTTTTATTTCCATTTTATTTTATTTATTTCATTTCTATTATTTTAGATCATTTGTATATATGTTTGTGAATATAAAAATGAATAGAAACCAAATAAAAATTGAAAAATTCAAAATAAATATAAAATGAAAAAATGAATGAATGAAAAATTGTAAAAAAAATAATAAATAAATAAATAAATAAATAATAAATGGACCACTTACCTTTGAATTGCATACCTTTGATTTTATTTGAATGGTGATGGGAACACATTGAACAATGGAGAATGGATTGTTGTTGATGTAGTTAGAAGGAGAATGGGCAATTGTTAAATTATGGATTGATATTGTGGGCGGTGTCTCTTGTTAAATTGATTGAATGAAGTTAATTTGCATTCCATATGTTCATTGATTGTTGATTGAATGATGAAATACATATGTGTTTGTTGTGTTTGGAAATTTTGGAAACGACCATTTTTAAGGGGAAACCATGCCAGATTTTCAAACAAATTAGATTTGAGCTTTGATGTTTCATTCCAAAGGCATGTGGTTTGTTTTTAAAACTTGAAATGGTTTTTGGAAAAGAGTTTTGAAATTAAGGATTTGGTTTTGGATTGAAAAGAAATAAATTTTTAAATTATTTTAAAAATCCAAGTTGCTTTGACATGTGTTCTTTTTTACTTTGGAAATATCATGATTGTGCAAATTTTGTTTGTTGATTTAGAATGCACATTTGAATGTCAAAATGAACTTGTTGTCTTAAGATTTGAAATGAAAGGAAAAATTTCTTTGAACTTGAAATATTTTTGAAAATCTTCTTGAAATAGCATTGCAAAATTTGAAATCATGTGAGCATAATCCTGACTTGTTTCATTTTTTTGTCTTGAGTATGAAATGCATGGATATGTTTCAAGTTGTCTTAATTGCATGCAAGCATGACTTGACTTTTGTATCTTTGAACTTGAAAATGCAAAGTCTTGTCTTAAATGCTTAAAAGTGTTTCAAATGAACCTCTTTGAAAAGTTTTGATTTCCAATTGACTTAAACTCATGATTCAAGTGCATTGTTTTGGTTAAATGATCTTTAAATGTTAAAATGCTTTGTGATCACACTTATTGGGTTTTAAATGATTAAAAAGGAAATTTTTTAACTTTCATTCATTGCATAATTCTTGTTATAAAGCTTTTATACAATGCAATTGATTGTTTTGACTCCAAAGTTTTCAAAAATTTCAAATTTGCCCCAAAAGTGTCGAGTAATTCCAAAGTTGACCAAAATGCCCTTGTTTGAGGTGAAACTTGTTCCATTCGATTCTTTTCCATCCAATTGCATGTACTAAGTGCTTTTGAACTTGTTTGTGATACAAATCTTGATTCTTGCCATGCTAGGGCATAAGTGTGATGCCTTTTGACCTTTCTTATCATGATTTTGATCTTCCCTTGCAAAATGAGATGAATTGCAATTCCAACCTAACTTGTTGAAGTCAAATGATTCCATTGTTGTTTATTAACCTTGAAACTTGTCAAATGTGTTGCTCTTTCAATAATTGTGTGCCCTTTGGAATAATTACAACTTGTTGCTTGTATATACACATTTTACACACTTATTTCATATTGATAGTTTTTTAGAGTTTTTATGCATATTTTGAGCCTATCTTCTTGGACTTGATTTTTGACTAAGTTTGGGGGTTTGTTATGGATGTTTGGAGATTTCAAATGCATGATTGGGATGTGGTTTCTGTTACTTGGCCTCAGAATCACTTTTTGAGCTGAACTTGAATTTTGAAATGCAATTTGACATAAGTCTGCGGATTATTTGCTTTGTCTTGAAAGTTATTTGTTTAAATGCCATTTGAATGATATCATATACTTATAATCCATTCCTGAGAGACAAGTAAAGGCTTATGACTAAAGTTCTTTCCGGTCCAGATTTTGATTCCACAATGGTAAGCTTCTTGTATTCTCAGTTTTTAACTATCCTCTGCTTATTTATTGGTTAGAGGGGGTGATAAGCACCGAATATTGCATATTCAAGCGCCCTTATTTGCATTAGTTAAGTCCATTAGTGGATTAAAATGTACAGTTTTGCTTTATTTGTTTATTTTCGTCTTCTTTCAGGTCGGTTTCCCTAAATATGGTTAAAGAAGCAGTTTTGTCGATCCTTTGAAGAACCAAAGCAAGCCGTGTTGGGGACCATTATGTGGGCCAAGTTCTTGAGCCATCTTGCGCATGAGTTTTGAAGTATTGCATTCAATATGATGACCGCGTCACTAGAACAGCCAAAATGGCTAAAGAGAAGGCTGAATGTTTTGAGCAGAAGCATCCGCGGGCGCCCGCCGTGCCACTGCTGGAGCCCGCCAATCACTCCAGAATGCTGCCTTCAACCGCGGGGCCCCACAGTGTCTCGCGGGCCCCTACCGCAAGCTCCACTGGCGCCCGTCGGGCCACCACGGGCGCCCACCATTTTGTCCAGTAGCCACCTTCAAGATGCAAGCACCCGCGGGCGCCCGCCGATCTGCAGAGAGCAGATTACCTGCTCCTGATTTTTTGCTGTATTTGGTCCTCTATGCATTTTTTGTGGTCCTTATTGCTTCTAGGGTAGTTGGAGCTCAGGATTGTGTGGTAAGAGGGAGGATTTTGGACAAATAAGAGGGGGAAAGCATGTAATATATCATATCTCACTTTTGGGCTAAGTTCTATAGAGAGAAAAAGTGTTCTAGAGAGGTTTTGAGTTCTAGCTTGCTCTAAGCACGAAAATAGAGGGTGAAGTCTCTTCCTCTTCTTTATTCCTTGCATCCATGGGTAACTAAACCCTTATCTAGGGAGGTGATGAAGCCCTCCCTTGTAAGCATGCTCTAGCTTTGATTCTATTTTAGGGTAATGATGTATATTTTTGGTTTTTCCATGATCTAGAACACCTTACTTCTTGTAATGAATTTTAATGAATATAAATGATTATTTTGAGTTGATTATCTTATCTTAGATGGTTTCTTCTCTTAATCATATTGCTTGCACTTTCATAGTGACAATGGAAATGAGATCATGGAATGGTTTTATTGGCATAAAGATGGAGAACCTTGATAGTCCATGGTTTAGGTTCCCCCTTTGATGGTCTATACTTGATTCCTAGCTTTATGTGCATTCATTATTAAATTAATGGCTTGATAATCTTTGACTTAGTGAGCATGTTTAAGGCTACACCTTAGTTTAGGTAGTTTAATCATGTGGACCTTTGATAGGTTATTCTTGCCTTTTTTATTTAATGAACTTCTTGAAGATATTATAGTAACCAAGTGTTGGTCCATATCATGACCATCATATATGTTGTTTTCCCCAAATTAGTTTTAATCTAGCATGTGAATAGGGTTGGAAGTGGATTCATCTCCCTAGTCCTCTCTACTTATTTTTCTATCTCTTTAATTTCTTGCAATTTATCATTTTATGCAATTTAAACTCTTAATTTTAGTGACAAACCAACAAAACTCTATACCCCCTTTTATCATTCAAAAAGTGATTCTAGATATCTTAGTTGCCATAAACTAGCGGTCCCAGTGGTTCGACTTACCCGACCAATAGCCCTATTTTACAATGATTTGTGCTATTGCAAAGGTTGATGTATAATTGACAACCGATCAATTTTTGGTGCCGTTGCCGGGGACTACAAATGGTTTTGTAACCAATGTTTTAGGATTACCTTTGGTTTGATTGTTAATATTGTGTTTTATGAATATTTTTCTTATCGGTTTTGATCATCGTTGTCTTTCAAGTATTCTTGTGAGATTCTAGGTATTCAAGGCTTGCTGAGGAAAGCTAGCAGATTTGTATGTCTAGACGACTTCAAGTAAGTTTTCGAAGATCTAGTTTCAAAGTTGTGAATATCTTGCATGTGTTTAGATTAGATATAGTTAAGTTATGAAGCCCTTATTGAGGCTATTTATCGTTCTTTTCAATTGCAAGCATTGGTCCTTGTCGTGGCCATTTACATTTCTGTCTTGTTGATAATTGAGGAGAAGGGGAACATCGTATGTGGAGATTATGGTGATGAATTATTGTATTGATTGTGTTGAGTGTTGTTAATTTTTGGTCATCGGTCATTGTCCTTACCAACTCTAGAATCGCCCATTGACATAAATTCGCTTGAAAGGACTCTTAGAAGAAACCTTAGGGAATCTGCAAATATAAGAGGAATCGAACTCGAATTTAATACAATGGCTGAAAATGAAGGAAATGTTGGAAATGAGGGAATTAATAATAATAGGGCTGACATTCCAAACGTGGTTCCCATAACTCTTCGGGACCACTTCATCCCTACTTATGCTTCTCCCTCTTGCATAGTGATGCCAAACATTGAGGCTACTCAATATGAAATCAAATCTAGCACCATCCAAATGCTTCCATCTTTTCATGGCTTTGAGAATGCGGACTCCTATAAGTACCTTGATGAATTCCTTAAAATATACTCTACCATCAAGCTTAGGGACTTCCCTGACAATGTTCTCCATTTGCATCTCTTCCCATTCTCATTAAAAGATAGGGTAAAATATTGGTTAAGCTCCCTTGTTGCAAGTTCCATTACCACATGGGCTCAATTACAATAAGAATTCTTAAAGAAGTATTATCCAGTGAGTAAAACCAAGCTTTTCCTAAAGCGAGGGGGAACAACTCCATGAGACTTGGGAGAGACTTCAAGACCTCTTAAGGAAATGTCCGCACCACCTAATTCCAAAATGGCAATTGGTACAAGCTTTCTATGCTGGGTTAACCAACCCACATAGATTCATGGTTGACTCATCTTGTGGGGGGATGTTTATGTCTAAAAGTGCAGATGAGGCATAGACCCTACTTGAGAATTTGAGTGAAAACTCGTTGCAGCATAATTCTCGTAGTGCTCCAACCTCAACCAATACAAAGAACACCAACCCTTATCAACCGAAGACAATGAGGGAAGAATCATCTCAAGTGGATGCCATAACTCATAAATTCTATTAATTGATAGCACCACATCTCTCTCTTTCCTTGTCGCAAAATTCAGCTAGTTCAGTGTGTGCATCATGCACTAGTCCTTTCCATCTCTCGGAAGATTGTCCCACACTAGAATAATTTCCTAATCCCAATCGAGAGCAAGCAAATGTGATGTTCTCAAAGCCCAGAAATAATCCATATTCCAATACTTACAATTCGGGATGGAGAGATCATCCAAATTTCTCGTGGAGGCAACAAGCCCCACAAAATTCGCAATTTCAAAATCAAGGGCAGCAAAATCAGCCCTCTTCTCAATTTCAAAATAGGCCATATTAGGCCTCGTCAAGCTACCATCCCCCTTATAATCCAAATGTCTCTAATCAACCTCCTGTGTTCCCAACGGATGAGATTATGGATACAAATAAGCAAATGATGGAATCTCTAAATAAGCAAATGATAGAATCCAACAAATAACTCTTGTCATCCTTGTAGCCCACTCTCCAAATGGTACATTCTTATACTCAGTCTATTGCTAAACTTGAGAATCAAGTGGGGCAAATAGACACTTTAATGAACCAACTCCTTCAAAGAGATAAGGGGAAGCTTCCCGCTCAACCATTTGAAAATCCTAGAGGGATGCATGTGATTGACGAAGCCCTTCCTCCGAGTGAGCCTACTCATGAACAAGTCCAAGCAATCACTACCCTTCAGAGTGGTCGAGTTGTGGACAACAAGGTTGATGGAAGTAACAACGACAAAGTTCTTCCTACTAAAAATCCAAATCTCCTCTCTTCTAATCCAAAGTTCACTCCTGAAAATCCAAAGGCTAATGCTAAAACTTCTAAGCTTGTCAACCCAAATGTGGAGACTCCTTATGAGCCTAAGGCTCCGTTTCCTCAACGTCTCCAAGAGTCGACACATTTTGGGAACAAGAATTGCAAAATTCAAGACATGTGGGAAGTTTTCAAGCAAGTAAAGATGAACTTGCCTCTCTTAGATGCTATAAAGCAAATCCCTCCCTATGCAAAATTTCTCAAGGATTTGTGCACTCAAAAGCGCACTTCCAAAAATTATTTGCCAAAGAAGGTGAGATTAACTAAAAATGTGAGTGCAATCATTCAACACAGTGCTCCTCCAAAGTATAAGGATCCGGGCGCCCCAACTATCTCATGTGTCATTGGCGACAACAAGATAGAAAGGGCCCTACTTGACTTAGGAGCTAATGTAAATTTGATTCCATATTCAGTTTACTTACAACTAGGGTTGGGAGATTTAAAGCCAACTTCCATGGTCTTGCAGCTTGCCGACAGATCGGTCAAGCACCCACGAGGCATTCTTGAGGATGTCATTATCAAAGTGGACAAATTCTACTTCCCGGTAGACTTTGTGGTTCTAGACACGGAACCAATCCGTGACCCAAAAAAGCATATTTCGTGATCCTCGGTAGGCCATTTTTAGCTACGGCTAACACTTCAATTAATTGCCAAACCGGGGTGATGGATATCGCCTTTGGAAATATGCAAGTTAAACTCCACATATTCCATGCGACGCAACATCCTTCCGTAGAGGATGATTGTTTCCTCATCGATGTGGTAGATAAAGTGGTCGAAGAATCTCTCCCCTTCATTCTAAGCAAAGATCCTTTAGAAACTTGTATGTCTCACTTTGACTTCTCAAACTTTGATATTGACCAATCAATCCAAGAAGTAAACTATTTGCTTGACATTAATGCTATCATGAATTGTCCTCCTTAGAATGTGCCAAGAGAACCACTTCCTCAGCTTTCCACTACTCCTCCAGTCCCTTCCTTGAAATCTCCACCACAACTTGAGTTAAAGCCGCTCCCGGCCCACCTCAAGTATGTGTTCCTTAGTGCGAGTAAAACTCTTCCAGTCATCATTGCTTCAGACCTTTTAAAGGATCAAGGAACTAGCCTTTTAGCAGTGCTACAAGAGCACAAAGAAGCTATTGGCTAGGCAGTGGCTGATTTAAAAGGAATCGACCCTTCTATTTGTATGCATCGCATTCATATGGAGGATGACATTAAACCTTCTAAAGAGGTACAGCGTCAGTTGAATCCCAACATGAAGGAAGTGGTTATGAAAGAAGTGATCAAGCTACTAGATGCAGGAATCATCTACCCCATCTCTTATAGCAAGTGGGTGAGCCCCACTCAACTTGTACCCAAGAAATTCGGCCTCACTGTTGTTGAAAATTCAGCAGGAGAGCTCGTGCCACAACACACCACCACTGGTTGGCGTGTGTGCATTGATTACCGGAAACTAAACTCTACCACTAGGAAGGATCATTTTCCACTTCCATTCATTGATCAAATCCTAGAGCAGTTAGCCGGCCAAAGCTACTATTGTTTCCTAGATGGTTATTCCGACTATAACCAAGTGGCAATTGATCCACAAGATCAAGAGAAGACCACATTCACATGTCCCTTTGGAACATTTGCCTATAGACGCATGCCTTTTGGGCTATGCAATGCACTGGTCACGTTTCAAAGATGCATGATGTCCATATTCTCTGATATGGTTGAAAAGTTCTTGGAAGTTTTCAAAGACGATTTTTCCATCTTTGGATCCTCCTTTGACTTGTGTCTCCACAATCTATCTCTTATACTTCAAAGGTGTAAGGAAATAAATCTAATTCTAAGTTGGGAGAAAAGTCATTTTATGGTCCAAGAAGGCATCGTTTTAGGACATGTCATTTCTAAAAGGGGAATCGAGGTTGACAAAGCCAAAGTGGAGTTAATCTCTAACCTTCCTCCTCCAAATTCGGTCTATCAAATCCGTTCCTTCCTTAGACATGCCGGCTTCTATCGCCGCTTTATCAAAGATTTTAGCAAAATCTCTCGGCCCTTGTGTACCCTTCTTGCTAAGGATGTTCCGTTCAATTTTGATGAAGCCTGTTTGGAAGCTTTTAAGAAGCTCTGTTCTCTTCTCTCATCCGCCCCAATCATGAAACTGCCTAATTGGTCTCTTCCATTTGAGATCATGTGTGATGCGTCCGATTATGTATTAGGTGCGGTTTTGGGCCAGCGTGTCGACAAGCTTCCACATGCCATCTATCATGCGAGCAAGGCTCTCTCTAATGCTCAGTTAAATTTCACCACCACTGAAAAGGAATTGTTAGCTGTGGTGTACGCTTTGGATAAATTCCGTTCCTATCTTCTTGGATCCAAAGTCATTGTATTTTCGGACATGCCGCTCTTAGGCACTTGCTTACCAAAAGAGAGACCAAACCTCACCTAATTCCATGGATACTCTTACTCCAAGAGTTTGACATTGAAATCTGGGATAAAAAGGGAATAGACAATGTTGTCGCAGACCATCTCTCTCGCCTACTCATTAAGAAATCCTCTGAATTTGCTACAGTCCGAGATTCCTTTCCGGATGAGCAACTATTTCAGATTTCCCATTCAAGTCTCGCTTTGTTTGCGGATATTGTCAACTACCTAGCGGTAGTCAAAATTCCCTCTAATTGGTCAAAACAAGAAAGACCGTTTCTTCTCCCAAGTTAAGCATTTCTTTTGGGAAGATCTGGAGTTATTCAAGTATTGCTTGGATCAAATTATTCGACGATGCATTCCCGAAACCGAAACCACAAGTGTCTAAAATTTTTGCCACACTCTTGCTTGTGGGGGACACTTCAGTGCCAAAAAGACAGCTAACAAAGTCTTTCAAAGCGGATTTTATTAGCCATCCTTGTTTCAGGATGCGTACAACTTCTATAAATCTTGTAAGCATTGTCAAAGGCTCGGATCCATGTTTAGGAGAGACATGATGCCCCTCACTCCCATCCTAATTATTGAAATTTTTGATGTGTGGGGGATTGACTTCATGGGACCATTTCCATCTTCTTATGGCTATGAGTATATCCCTGTAGTGGTGGATTATGTTTCCAAATGGGTTGAAGCCGAGGCTACCAAAACCAATGATCATAAAGTCATGATCAAATTCATTCAATCCAATATTTTTAGTCATTTTGGTATGCCCCGAGCAATCATCAGTGACGGTGGATCTCATTTCTGAAATCGTTACCTTAAATCCGTCCTCTCCAAGTACTCCATTATTCATAAGGTTGCCATACCTTACCACCCTCAAACGAGTGGTCAAGTGGAAGTATCTAATCGGGAAATCAAGCATATTCTAGAAAAAATAGTTTGTCTGGACCGCAAAGATTGGCCATTGAGACTAAAGGATGCGCTTTAGGCATACCGGACAGCGTATAAGATGCCCATTGGCATGTCTCCATATCGGCTTGTCTTTGGAAAAGCTTGTTATCTCCCAGTCGAATTAGAGCACCGTGCTTATTGGGCCACAAAAAGGCTCAACTTTTATCTCAAACGAGCCAACTCTACTCGCAAATTGCAACTCAATAAGCTTGAGGAAATTCGAAATGATGTGTATGAAAGCGCCAAAATCTATAAGGTAAAGACTTAAGCTTTTCATGACAAGCACATTGTTAACGAGTCTTTTGTCCCTGGACAGAAAGTTTGGCTTTTTAATTCTAGATTGAGACTCTTTCCCGGTAAACTCCGTTCACGATGGGATGGTCCATATGTCATCACATCCGTCTTTCCTTATGGTGCAGTTGAACTCTAAGATCCTACCGATGGATCTCTCTCTAAGGTTAATGGCTAATGGCTTAAGCCTTATATTAATGGCATAGTCCCAATCTGAAAAGTCAAAAAAGTCCTATTAACGGACCCAATTTACGAGGACTAATGCGCCATGCAAACCTGGTTCATCTAGCTATCGACTTTAAATTTAGCACTCATGGGAAGCAATTCTTCCACTTTCCGAGCTTCCCTCTTCCAAGTGTTAATTGCCAAGAATTTTCCTGGAATTCGCTAAGTTTCACCAAAATGTGCACTTTTCCAGAATTGTCTCATCTTGTATTCCGTGGACACATTCGGTTTTCTTAGCCGTTAAAAGGTCTCTGTACCATGTCTAGAATTATTCACGGTCATTTAGGCATTTGTCTCGTCCAATCCAAAAATTCAAATAGCATTTGGATCTCATGGTTATCGCTTCTGACTTTGAGCGCCTAATCTAGTTCCGGCGATTCTACGCGTGTACTAAGATCTTGAAGCGCTTTCAGTCTATCCTTAGGTTGCCTTCAACCTCATCCCGGCCCTTACAGGCTGCAAATGCTGCACAAGACAGCATTTGAAGATGCCTTGCGGGCACCCGCCAAAATGGCCAGTGGCCTCAAAGGAGCCGCAGGCGCCCGTCGCATATCCGCGGGCGCCCGCCATTCACGCCAGTGAGTTCATGGAGATCCATGGGCGCGCGCCAGGCCCCCGCGAGCACCCGCCGCGCGTCCTGCTTGTTAAATGGGCTTTCAAGCCCATTGCATTTCATTTTAACTTTGCCTCACCCTCTCATAGCCTTGCCCCAAACCTATTCACCTCAAAACCTCTCACTCTCTTTTCAATCTCACCCATCTCCATCTATTCCATCTATCTCATCCCTTATCCTTGTTCATCAATTCTTTTCATCCCTCAATCTCTCATCCTTCAAGCATAAAGGAAGTTTGTTCCACCAAATTGGGTGTTTGTCAAAATTCCCTAACCAGTTTTCTTCACTTCAATGGCTCCCAAAGTGGCTTCCAAGTATGCTCGCTCATCCGAGGGGCCTTCTAATGTGCCTCCCATGCCAAATTGGGCTGATTGGCCAATCAAAACCAAAGCCAAATTCGACATCGAAAATGGTTTTGCAAACAATCCCGAGACGGCATGGGCAGTACGTGAATTGAGGGAGCATAGCCAAGAATATCTTTTTAAGCCACGTGTTATTGTAAACTATCCGTGGGTGGTCCACCTGTTTACTCGAACATGTCCCATTCATATGCCAACCCGGACGTCATTAAGACCTCTATTGATGGCTAGGCTTTCGAATTTACCCTCGATGATCTTGCTTCGGCTTTGGATTGCCTACTGGCATCGCCAATGGATAGGGTGAACCTACCTCTATATGTTGCTCCTCCGGATAGGCTGACATTGTCGGACATTGTGGGAGAATTTTTTTCACAATCAATACACCGACAATCGGACCACAAGCACCAATAAATCATTCTTGCCATGCCGACTATGGTTTCTGGACTCGGTCTTAGCCAAGAACGTCCTTCCCGTGCCAGGTCATTTCGAGCGTAAAGGGGATTTTCTAAAAGCCCTCTACGCTGCTGAAAAGGAGCAGTGGTTTTGCGTCCCACAACTTATCTGGATCCAAATCCTCAAGATTTATAATGAGCTAATTTTGGTGAGGTCGAGCAGCGCCATTGCTTGGGCATTCCCATTTCCATATCTTATCACCCGGCTGCTAAAAAATACAAGGTTCAGGCCCCCGTGCCATGAGGAGAAAAAGAATGACGTGATTGATTTCACCCTTGGGGTCTGGAAGTCGAGCATTGCCCAGCTTAAGACGTCCCGTTAAGCCCGCATTGGGGATGCTATGGATTGGGGTGCGCCGGCTCCCCCTGTCGCTCCTGCTCCCCCTATTAATGATGCCCCCGCTGCTCCGGCTGCCCCTGTTGCGCCGCCGCCGCCGCCGCCTGTCATTACCCAAGCTCATTATTATAATCTCAGTGCTTGTCTTGATGCGCTTTCCATGTGAGTTGGGAGCATTGAGGGCACCCTTAAGGAGACTAATGAGGGCCAGAAAGTTCTACAAGCCATGCTCCAGACTCTGATTGACCATACACCCGGCGCACCTGCCGGTTCCTCCTCCACTCCGATGATGGAGTGATTTTATGATTCTAGTTTTTATTTCCCTTTTCAGTAGTACTTTTTAGACTTCTTTTGGGCCGCGTTTGGCATTTGCTTTTCAGTTCTTGTTTTGAACTTATAACTGCATCACTTTTGCTACTTTGCATGGATAATAGTTTTTAGATGAATAAATTGTAGTTATTCTTATTCAGTTTTAGATCCATATGATACTTGCTGTATATAGATGCTTTTGACAAGTCTTTGCAACCAAGTTTGGGGGCGTACTCATGGAATTCTCGAAGTGGCCTATTTTTGCACCGCCACTCAATTCCTCTTCAACTTGGTACTATTGTTCTTGTTGCACTGTTCCCTTTTTCATTGTTTATCCTTTGTCTTCTCACATTGAGGACAATGAGACATTTAAGTTTGGGGGTGCATTCTTACATTTTTGCTATTTTTGCTTGCATTACTGTAACTTGATGCATGTAAGTTAATAAAACCATTTTGTTGGAAGCAATGATAGTGTAATCATAGAACTTATTGGAGATTTAAGCATGTGTTTAAGACTTTGTATATAGAGGCAAATGATAATTTTGAAAATAAAGAAAAAAAAAATTTGAAATGACCATGTTGATTCATATAGGTTTGTATAAATGCTTTAATTAGATTTTCGTCGGATTTCATACTCTTCTATGCTTCACATTGTACAAATGCACACCGGGAACATAATTGTGAGGTATGCAACCCAATTAACCTTGACCATAACTCAGCTAATTTGAGGTGATGACCCTAATGAATGGATATCTTTGGCATGTTGAAAAAAAATAATAATAATAATAATTAATGACAATGACCAGTTTGAGTTCGTAGCCTTTCCAACTCGAGTTATTAAGCCCAAGGAGTGTCTCTACATTTAACACCCTAAAGCCATCTGGTTTGGGAGTTGTTGACCTAACACTTGCTACATGGGTTGGTTAGAAAGCTTAAGGGACATAGACATTACACGGTCATTCGCAAAAAGATAAATAAATAAATATGGTTCGTTGGAGTTCGTAGCCTTGCCAATTAGAGTTATTAAGACCTATGAGTGTTTCTACACTTAGCACCCTAAAGCCATCTGGTTTAGGAGTTGTTGGCTTAACACTTGCTACATGGGTTGGTTAGAAAGCTTAAGAGACTCTGACATTGCACAACCATAGTACGTATCATTTTGAGTTATATAATAAATTTTCAGCAAGCAACAAAAGTCGTATTGTGAATAAATGCATGCCTTAGAGATCTCATTTAGATGGAAATTCAATGATTTGAAGGCTTGTGTTCCTGAGATTGAAAAAGAGGGTAAAAGCCGCATATTAGAAATCCAGTTCACTTTTACTGAAGATAGAGTTGAATTCTATTCAAGAGATGACAATTGAGGTATTTATATGGACTATGATGATTGATACATAAAAGTTGAAGTATGTTTTGCCATTTTGTTTATCAAGGCTTCATATATGCAAGGCAGTCTGCTTAACGAATCTGTCTCCAATTTTCTGTTGTTCCAAGTTATATTTGAGCTTTGTAGGTATTTTCGCACTTCATGATTGATGAATGCTGTCAGCATTTCATATGTTGTTATTTTTGTTAGCTTTTATATTTTGGTTTTGCTATGGGACTAGCAAAATGTAAGTTTGGGGGTGTGATAAGCACCGAATATTGCATATTCAAGCACACCCTTATTTGCATTAGTTAAGTCCATTAGTGGATTATAATGTACAGTTTAGCTTTATTTGTTTATTTCCATCTTCTTTTAAGTAGGTTTCCCTAAATATGGTTAAAGAAGCGGTTTTGTCGATTCTTTAAAGAACCGAAGCAAACCGTGCAGGGGACCGTTATGTGGGCCAAGTTCTTGAGCCATCATGCATATGAGTTTTGCGGCATTGCATTCAATATGACAACCGCGATACTAGGCCAACCAAAATGGCTAAAGAGAAGGCTGAATGTTTTGAGCACAGGCATCCGCAGGCGCTCGCCAATCACTCCAGAACGCTGCTTTCATTCGCGAGGCCCCGCAGTGTCTTGCGGGCCCCCGCCGTAAGCTCCGCTGGCACCTGCCGCGCCACCGCGGGTGCCCGCCGTTTTGTCCAGTAGCCACCTTCGGGATGTAAGCACCCGCGGGTGCCCACTAGCACACCGCAAGTACCCGCCGATCTACAAAGAGTAGATTACCTACTCCTGATTTCTTGCTGCATTTGGTCCCCTATGCATTTTTTGTGGTCCTTATTGCTTCTAGGGTAGTTGGAGCTCGGGATTGTGTGGTGAGAGGGAGGATTTTGGCTAGATAAGAGGAGGAAAGCATGTAATATATCATATCTCACTTTTGGGCTAAGTTCTAGAGAGAGAAAAAGTGTTCTAGACATGTTTTGAGTTCTAGCTTGCTCTAAGCACAAAAATGGAGGGTGGAGTCTCTTCCTTTTCTTCATTCCTTGCATCCATGGGTAACTAAACCCCTATCTAGGGAGGTGATGAAGCCCTCCCTTGTAAGCATGCTCTAGGTTTGATTCTATTTTGGGGTAATGATGTATATTTTTGGTTTTTCCATGATCTAGAGCACCTTACTTCTTGTGATGAATTTTAATGAATATAAATGATTATTTTGAGTTGATTATCTTGCTTTAGATGGTTTCTTCTCTTAATCATATTGCTTGAACTTTCATAGTAACAATGAAAATGAGATCATGGAATGGTTTTATTGGCATGAAGATGGAGAACCTTGATAGTCCATGGCTTAGGTTCCCCCTTTGATAGTCTATGCTTGATTCCTAGCTTTATGTGCATTCATTATTAAATTAATGGCTTGATAATCTTTGACTTAGTGAGCATGTTTAAGGCTAAACCTTAGTTTAGGTAGTTTAATCATGTGGACCTTTGATAGGTTATTCTTGCCTTTTTGATTTAATGAACTTCTTGAAGATATTATAGTAACCAAGTGTTGCTACATATCATGACCATCATATATGTTGTTTTCCCCAAATTGGTTTTAATCTAGCATGTGAATAGGGTTGGAAGTGGATTCATCTCCCTAGTCCTCTCTACTTATTTTTCTCTCTCTTTAATTTATTACAATTTATCATTTTATGCAATTTAAACTCTTAATTTTAGTGACAAACCAACAAAACTTTATACCCCCTTTTATCATTCAAAAAGTGATTATAGATATTATAGTTGCCATAAACTAGCGATCCTAGTGGTCCGACTTACCCGATCAATAGCCCTATTTTACAATGATTTGTGCTATTACAAAGGTTGATGTATAATTGACAACCGATCAGGGGGTCACGAGCTATGATCACTCCAGGATATTTCTTTGTCTGGAGTTTGTTGATATATGTGCATCATTCAGATATATATCATCTAGTTGCATACCATGTCCAGGATTCATTCTTGAACTTGTCTGTCATAACATGCCTTGGATTGAAGTGTTTTGTAACCGTGCATTCTACTTAGTCTTTACTACATGATATTCATGTTTCTTGAGTCCTAGGTTGACATTTGTCATGATTATATGCTCCATGTTATCCTGCTTGCTCCATTTGATCTTAACTGCTGAACTTGTAGACATTTGATGCGACCTAGCGTGTGCACAAAATAATGCACAACACTTTAGGTTTAGAATTAACGTCAAGTGGGCATCATATTTTATAATTTATAAACCGCTAGACACTTATACTATGTAGTATG
This sequence comes from Cornus florida, assembly GCF_030987335.1. Taxonomy (NCBI): domain Eukaryota; kingdom Viridiplantae; phylum Streptophyta; class Magnoliopsida; order Cornales; family Cornaceae; genus Cornus; species Cornus florida. The sequence continues at coordinate 19,130,252 of NW_026775574.1, forward strand.
AAGTGAGAAGGGATCGAACCCAAGAGACCTTTGGCTTGGATTTAAATAAGACAATTGGTTTTAATAAGTGATTACCATAAGAGAGAGAAAATAAAGAGATGGTTGGTTGATCAAGCTACTGAATAATTAAATTAAAATGCAATGAAAATAAACTAAGTTGGAGTTAAGGGTTTAAGAGATAGAAGAGAATTCTTAGGGTTTATTGGAATCACCACTAAGCTCATACAATTAACCACTTGTTTTTCATTAATGGGGAGATAATTATTACAACTTAAATATAGCTTCAATCACTAAAACAACTTGCAATCAAGTATGCATGAATTATCAAATGTAAGTATGAATTGTCTACTTAATGACATGTAAACTAGGGTGTAGAACAACCCATCAAGCATAAGCATACTCTATCAAACTAACCACAATTGCATCCAACGAGAACATACATTAATCAAGAGGATAATGGAATTTGCATATAATAAGTGTGAATTATCAATTCAACCAATGAATTGTCTACCTACTGACAAGTAAACTAATTTAAAGCACAACCCATCAAGATAAAGTATAACCATCAAATTAATCAGCAATCCCATCCAATAAAACCCATGCCATGGCCATCACTAAACCCAAATTACATTGGAATCGAGTGTTGAGTATAATCCTCTAATCACACATAGACATGCAATTACATAGAGAATTAATGAAAGAATAAATCTTTAACATCTAATCAAGAGCATAACCCTAGATTAATTATACATAGACATATAATTAACATATAGAGTTAATGAAAGAATTAAACCAACACAAACCAAGATTTGTTAAATTAAGCATGTAAATAGGAATCACAAGGCCATAACATCAACTACAACAATTTATTAATCTCCCCAAAAATATAAATATAAGGGTTTTGAAATACATAAACTTAGGGCTCAACCAAGCCCTAAGTGGAGATCTAGCCCATCATGGTTATGGTGGTCAAGGTGTCAACAAGATCCTCCTCCATGCTTTGCTCCTTCTTCTTCTTCCTTGAAGCTCTAGAGAGATGAGTGTGTAGATTTTCTTCCAAACCTTGTGCCTCCACTCTTCCCTCTCTTCTCACCCTTCTCCCGTTCTCCAGAGAGAATATATCAATACAGATTCAAAAATAAAACTTAATTAAAAAAATAATAATATTCACCTAAATAAAATAATAACTAACCCTAAACTAATGGCTCACTGGGCCTTAAGTAACAAACCCTATTAAAGCTCATAAATTACAAAAATAAGCCCAAAATAAGAAAATCCCGTAATGCTCCTAGGTGTTGGGGGATCGGTCCTACAGCCTTGGGGATCGATCCCCCAAAGGCATTTTTAGTGCTGTAAATAGTGGGGGAACGATCTCCCACCTTCCCCCAAGAGTTGGAAATTTCCTTTAAGCCTTATTTAGCTCCATTTTGGCCCTGGGCTAATTGGTTTGCTTCTTCATCTTTGGGAACATCATCAAAGGCCCGAGATTGACCACTTTTAAAGAATAAACACACTACATGAGCAATAGGCTGCGACCTCTTTTTGCCATTTTCTGAAATTTTTCTGAATGTCTTTGCTTGACTCCAAAAAGGCTTTAGTGAACCAAAATTAGTCCATTTGAAACTTATTGACCTGAAATTGACAAAAACATAAATTAGAACTAAAACATGAAAATAAGATAGGTGCAAGGACTAAAATACCCTAGTTTAGGTGTTGAAATGTGTAACATTTAAGCACTTATCACGCCCCCAAACTTAGATATTGCTAGTCCCTAGCAATGAACTACAGTATGAAAATAAAACAAACTTATATACAACTATGAACTAATAAAGCAAATAAAGAAAACACTACTTTTGTAGGGATCACGGTTGCATTTAGCATATGCAACATGCCTTTTAAACCCCTAGGTTACCGTTAGTGGATGAGTGAAGTCTCATGAGGGTTTCCAGAAATGGTACCCACAAACATCAATAACTCTTTCTTACTTGAGAAACAACGACACATATCAAACAAGTGTTGAAAGTAAACTACTTCAAGTATGCAAATTTTTGCCATTTCTAAGCTATTCTCAATATTTCAACATCATGTAAGCAAAAATGGTCTTCCACACATTAAGCAATTAATCATGCAAATTGAATAAATTCTATCATCCTTTTTTAGTGAACCGACATCAAAATGTGTTACTATCCTAGCAAATCAAAGTAATGGCATAGCCTTACCCTCAAACTAGCATACAGATATAGTACCAATTCTCAAGACATTGAATGAACCTTATTACTCAATCAAACAAATTTATTTATTTATTTATTTTTATTTCATTTTTTTTTTTTTTTATTATGTATGACCAAGTGCAATGTCCAAGTTCTTTAAGCTCTCTAATCACCTCATGTAATAAGCGTTGAGCCAACGACTCCCAAACCAGATGGTTTTAGGGCGTTAAGTGTAAAGACACTTCTAAGGGCGTAATGACTCGGAATGGCTAGGCTACGAACTCAAACTAATCATACATCTTACATTATTTCCTTGTCTTCCTTTTAATCAGTTGACATGTTGAAAGAATGCAGTTTTTTTTTTTTTTTTTTTTTTTTTTTTTTTTTTTTTTCACCTTTGGTGAGTGCTTTTATTTCTTTTCTTTGCAAAGTCATTTTATAAAAAATGAAAGCTTTCAAAGCATACTAGCTCAATTGGGATAAACTAAGACAATAATCAACTAAGCATGTACCCCACAAATTAAATGCTAGTGTGCGCAAGTGCAAGTGTAGAATTCTAGAATCAACTCTCAAAGCATTTTCAACCGACAAGATGATATGTACCACAAGAGCAAACATGATATCAAAAATAAAAAATTTACCCCTAAATGGCATCATAGAGCATACAAGAAGTATTAGACTCTAACAACTTGTTTTTCAAAGGCACTATGCTTCAAAAGTTCGAAATGATTGCCAAACACATCTCAAATCTCATCATGCATTTAAAGCTCAACTTAAAATAGAGTGAATCATGATGACCTTACCGCCAAACTTAAACTATACATTGTCCTCAATGTGCAATGAGAATAATGAAAAATAATGGAAAGAGTATACCGTGATGGCAAAGATTATGAAGTCCGGCAATGATCCAGTAGGAAAGATGTTTCCCCCAAACTTGGATGCAAAAACCTAGCTGTATAACTATACTAGCAAACTCATATCAAATATCACATAGGATAAACAATTCATACAGTTCAAAATAATATATAACACAATGCAAAGAGATATGAGAGGAAACCCTTAATAAAATTTGAAAACATTCATAACCAGTCATAAGGGCATACCGATAACACATATTTTTGAAAATTTTTTTTTATTTGTTTTTATTTTGTTTGTTTGTTTGTTTTTTTTTTTTTTTTAAAGAAACAAAGAAAAAGGATATGTATATACAACCTACAAAATAAAAAATAAAATAAAATGGGCTAAGTTTAACGTCTCTAATAAGACGGAATGCTACTCAAATTTTTTTTTTTTTTTATAATTTTTTTTAATGTTTTTTTATTAATATTTAATTTTTTTATTTAATTTATTTAATTTTATTATTATTGTTTTTTTATGTATTTTTTTATGGGAAAATTACATATACATGGAGTCAAAGTTTCATATTTACTTAGAGACTGAGTCAAAGTTCCATATTTCTCTAAAATGGATTGCTGAGGTGGCACATGGTTTTTTACTATTTAGAAAATTATGGTGCCTAAAATGCCCTTTCCTGACAAAAAAGTAGTACCTTCAGTGTAAAAAAGTAGTACCTTCAGTTCAAAAAAGTAGTACCTTCGGAGAAAAAGTAGTACCTTCGCGGGTGTTTAAAAAACATGGTACCTGGACGCCAAAAAGTAGTACCTTCAGTTCAAAAAAGTAGTACCTTCAAAGAAAAAGTAGTACCTTCGTGGAAGGGTATTTTAGGCACCACAATTTCTAAACAGTAAAAAATCATGTGCCACCTCAGCAATCCATTTTAGAGAAATATGGAACTTTGACTCAGCCTCTAAGTAAATATAGAACTTTGACTCCATTTATATGTAATTTTCCCTTTTTTTATTAGTATTTATTTTATTTATTTTTTTTGTTTAATTTATTATTTAATTTTTTTATTACATTTTTTTTTGTTATGTATTTTGTTTTATTTAATTTTTTAATTTTTAATTTTTTTTTGTTATGTATTTATTTATTTATTTATTTTATTTAAATTTTTTTATTATTATATTTTTGTTATTAAAATTTTTTTTTTATTATTATTTTTTTTATGTTTTTATTTTTATTATTTAATTTCTATCTTCTTTCTCTCTTATATATATATATATATATATATATATATATATAAGCAAAGGAGAACGGCGAAGACCCCAGCCGGCGCTGGAAAGACTCAACTTCGACGCCGGAGAAGAACAACGAACAGCCGCGATCCGGAAAACGAACAGCCGCGATGAGAGAAGAATGACCCAGCCGGCGCAGCGAATCACAACTCGCCGGAAGAACCCGCAAGCTTCGCCATTTACAGCGTTTTGAACGGCGCCGCTGCAGAGGCGAAGTAAACGGTGCAGAAAACAGCGGCACCGAGTCTCAAACGGAGACTGGAGAAAAACCAATCCCAAAATCAGCGACCCACACTCGGCGAACCACACAATCAGCGACCCTCAAACTCGGAAACCCAACACTCAGCGACCGTCAAACTCGGCAACCCAAAAACTCGCCGGAAGGAAACGAGCCATAATCGCTGTTTCTGAAGAACCAGCCCAACTAAAATTGCAGGAGAACAGCCGCGATCGCTGCAAAGATCCAGCCTTGATCGCCGAAGAAAAGCAGCGACCCAGACTGTTTTTTTTTTTTTTTATGTTATCTTTTAATTTCTTTGTTCAGACCTACAAACTCGCCGGAGAGGACCAAGCCGGAATCAGAGACTCGCCGGAAAGAAGCCAACCGGCGCTGGAAAGACCCAGCCGCAATCACCCTGGCGCCGCGAAAGAGAAGAAGAACAGTGATGGTTGGACAAAGAACTTGGGAGTGGAGGTTGAAGATTGGGCAGTGATTGGAGAAGAAGAGTGATTTATTTGGGGTTGAAAGTTGGGTAGTGAATGGAGGCCAGAGAAATATGATGGGGCAAGCTAAGGGGCTCCATCACCCTACGTGAGGGATCGATAATTGCATGCAAAAAATTTCCCTTTTACTGTGTAATGTGAGAAAGTGGAAGGGGATAGATCGACATGGGTGGGGATTAATCCACTGGGTCCATTTTTTTTTAGTGCTCTCTGCCAAAAAAATGGGATTGATCTCCCAAATTATTATTATTATTATTATTATTTTGACACTAAACTAGAAAGAATATATATATTAAAATAAACTATGTAAAATAATAATAAATAAATAATAATAAGTTGAAGTAAAATTAAATACAAACTTACACTACCCATTAAATTATTTTTTTAATTTTTTTTAATATATATATATATATATATATATATATATATATATTTAATAAGGCAAAACTAAAAAGAAATATATATACACTAAAATGAAAAATAGATAAAAATAAAATAATAATAATAATAATAATAATAAATAAAATCACTTACCAACCTATACTAACTAGTAATATTTTTTTATTATTTTTTAATTTAAGCAATACAAAAAAAAGAAAATAAATATACTAAAATGAAATATATATAAAAATAAAAACAAAAATAATAATACTAAAAATTAAAATAAAATCAAATACCAACTACACTACCCATTTACAATTTTTTTTTTTAATTTTTTTAAAACACAAAACTAGAAAGAAATATATATATTCTAAAATAAAATAAAATATATAAAAATAATAATAAATAAATAATAATAAATTGAAATAAAATTGAATACTAGCCTGTACTAAACACTTTTTTTTTTTTTTTTTTCTGGGCGATGGTCACCCAATGCCAAGCGAATGATCGCCCGACAACTCATATTTTTGCGCAAATTTATTATATATATATATTTTTTTTGTAAACTACAACAAAGTATGTATAAGCAAAATAAAAATGTAAATAAATAAAAATACAAGTGAAAAACAAAAAGAAATAAGGGAGAAATAGAGTTATGAAACTCTACGAAAAATACTAATGTTTAACGTCTCTAACAAAATGTTGGGGCAACATGCTAATCAAAAGTATCAAAAACGAGATATGAGACATCCTCATTAATCCGTTTGTCTATCTTCCCAAGTGGATCCTCTCTCATAACAACAAATTCATCTCCCAAAAGAATGGCTTGAAAGAAATGATGTAAGATGCAATTTGTTTCCTTTCATCCATGGTCTTGAAAATGAAATCAATAATGGGTGACCTTGCACTTGGCAAGGCAATGTCTTTCAAAGACTCAATTGAATTATTAGGAAACGCACTTTTTTCATCCCTTTTCTCTTCCTCAATGATCACCATCTCTTCACTTTCCAAGTTAGCTATGGAGTTCATTAGAAAGTTCACTTCATATGTGGAGCTTTCGATGTCAAAACCACATCCTTCATACATTTTCAAAAGGCACGCCTCAAGAGGGTCGTTGGAGATAATAAAAGGAAGGTTCTCCGTTACAAGTTTCTTGTCTTCCTCTCCTACCTCTATAGTGGTCAACAACTCCTCACTCTCTAAGGTATCAATTTCATCATGCTCGATATTACAAGTAATGTCCTCATAATTCAATTTATGCTCTATTGGATTAGTCACTAGCTCACTTGCCTTACCCTCTTCTATTATCATGTTTTGCTCACTTTGATTAGTCATTATTTGACTTGCCTCTTCTTCCTTTTCCTCTTGACGAGAAAGAGTACTTGCAATTTTCTCAACTTGAGCTTCTAGCATCGCTAGCCTATGAGAATGAGAATTAATAAGTTGTCTCCTTTCATTAAGTTCATCAATTAAAGCTAACATTTTATTTTCAAATCCGGGAGAGTAAGGTAATGGAGATGGTTCTTCATAAAATGGTGGGGGAGGGTAGTAGTCATAAGAGGGATCATAAGAGTGATCAAGTCCATTATATGATGATGATTCATGAAATACATTGGACTCAATATCATAAGGATCATGATATGATGGAGATGCATAAGGATAAAGGGTAAAATTTTCCCCCAAACTTAGATCAAACAAGGGCTCCATTCACATTCATAATCCAAAAACCATAAAATAATTACATTGACAATGGCTCATGCATATAACAATGAAAGTAATGTCCTCGACAAGGACCTATGCTTGGATAAAATATTTAAGCATTATGAAAGCCTCAACAAGGACTATCTCGCAAGCATAGAAAAATGAACAATTAGGGTAAGAATTGCTCACAAAGGTCCTTAAGCAACTTCAAATTCCAATGATAGCTTTAAGCTCCAATGTTCGCCTTTCTTGTATCAAATACCTAATTGCACATTAGAGAGAAAAAAAAAAAGAAAAAAAAAATAGTAAGAATATACAAATAATCAAATGAAAACCAATATCTAATTTGACTCCAATTAAACCAATGGTCCCCGGCAACGGCGCCAAAACTTTGATGTGACCTAGCGTGTGCACAAAATAATGCACAACGCTTTAGGTTTAAAATTAATGTCAAGTGGACATCATATTTTACAATTTATAAACTACTAGACACTTATACTATGTAGTATGAAGTGAGAAGGGATCGAACCCAAGAGACATTTGGCTTGGATTTAAATAAGACAATTGGTTTTAACAAGTGATTACCATAATAGAGAGAAAATAAAGAGATGGTTAGTTGATCAAGCTAGTGGACAATTAAATTAAAATGCAATGAAAATAAATAAGTTGGAGTTAGGGTTTAAGAGATAAAAGAGAATTCTTAGTATTTATTGGAATCACCACTAAGCTCATTCAATTAACCACTTGTTTTTCATTAATGGGGAGAACATTATTGCAACTTAAATGTAACTTCAATCACTAAAACAACTTGCAATCAAGTATGCATGAATTATCAAATGTAAGTATGAATTGTCTACTTAATGACATGTAAACTAGGGTGTAGAACAACCCATCAAGCCTAAGCATACTCCATCAAACTAACAACAATTGCATCTAATGAGAACATACATTAATCAAGAAGATAATGGAATTTGCAAATAAGAAGTGTGAATTATCAATTCAAGCAATGAATTGTCTACCTACTGACAAGTAAACTAATTTGTAGCACAACCCATCAAGATAAAGTATAACCCATCAAATTAATCAGCAATCCCATCCAATAACACCCATGCCATGGCCATCACTAAACCCAAATTACAATGGAATCGAGTGTTGAGTATAATCCTCTAATCACACATAGACATGCAATTACATAGAGAATTAATGAAAGAGTTAATCTTTAGCATCTAATCAAGAGCATAACCCTAGATTAATTATACATAGACATATAATTAACATATAGAGTTAATGAAAGAATTAAACCAACACAAGCCATGATTTGTCAAATCAAGCATGTAAATAGGAATCACAAGGCCATAACATCAACTACAACAATTTATTAATCTCCCCAAAAATATAAATACAAGGGTTTTGAAATACATAAACTTAGGGCTCAACCAAGCCCTAAGTGGAGATCTAGCCTATCATGGTTGTGGTGGTCAAGGTGTCAACAAGATCCTCCTCCATGCTTTACTCCTTCTTCTTCTTCCTTGAAGCTCTAGAGAGATGAGTGCGTAGATGTTCTTCCAAACCTTGTGCCTCCACTCTTCCCTCTTTTTTCACCCTTCTCCTGTTCTCCAGAGAGAATATATCGATACAGACTCAAAAATAAAACTTAATTATAAAAATAATAATATTCACCTAAATAAAATAATAACTAACCCTAAACTAATGGCTCACTGGGCCTTAAGTAACAAACCCTATTAAAGCCCATAAGTTACAAAAATAAGCCCAAAATATGAAATTCTCATAATGCTCCTAGGTGTTGGGGGATCGGTCCTACAGCCTTGGGGATCGATCCCCCAAAGGCATTTTTAGTTCTGTGAATAGTGGGGGATCGATCTCCCACCTTCTCCCAAGAGTTGGAAATTTCCTTTAAGCCTTATTTAGTTCCATTTTGGCCCCGGGCTAATGGGTTTGCTTCTTCATCTTTGGGAACATTATTAAAGTCCCGAGATTGACCGCTTTTGAAGAATAAACACACTACATGAGCAATGGGCTGCGACCTCTTTTTGCCATTTTCTGAACTTTTTCTGAATGTCTTTGCTTGACTCCAAAAAGGCTTTAGTGAACCAAAATTAGTCCATTTGAACCTTATTGACCTGAAATTGACAAAAACATAAATTAGAACTAAAACATGAAAGTAAGATAGGTGCAAGGACTAAAATACCCTAGTTTAGGTGCTGAAATGTTCAACATTTAAGCACTTATCAACATTTTTGCTTTAGAATTGATACGATGTCATCCTAAGGTCTACTTGTCATGTCATTGCAGTATCTACTTGAGTTTTAGGTTTGTGAATGCAGGTTGCATCATTTATGCACATCACAGCCTATGCTTACCCTGTTGATCATATTCCTTCTGAAAATGTGCCAAATATGACTTTTTTATCCTCTATGCCATCACTGCATCATCTTGAGATTGCTTGTTGTGGTTTTATCTATTCTATCTAGCTGAGGCATGTTGGATGATAATTTTAAAGTTTTTTTAATCATTTCCTGCACAAGCATGATCCTATTTGTTTATTCTCTGTTTCTACTTGATTCAGGCATGCTTTGTGTTCTCTTCTCAGTTACTTACCTTATTCTCTTCCTATGCACTGATTTATTCTTGTTGCTTTTGCAGATGTAGTGTAAATAAAAGACTTTTGCTAGGAAAAGAGTACACAGAGCTCCACAGCCTCCACTTCCACCTCTAGAGGCAGAATCTTCATCATCTTCATCTTTTGCATCTATAGCAGTCCATTGTGAGCCATTTTCTATGGAGGCCGAGCATCCTATTGTCCGAGAGGTCCCTTCTGTGTCTTACTTTAGTAGGAAGCTGGAGCCCGAGTATAGATTTGACCGTGATCTATTTTCCCACTTGGACCAGACCAAGTGATCCTATAATGAGCTTGTTCGGAGGGGCATTGAAGCCATCATGACACCGGTAAACACAGTTGTTTATCCCCAGTTAGTTGCATTGTTTTACCAGAACCTCTGGATGGATGAGGATAACAGACTTCTACTACATACCACTATTGACGGTCAGGAGATCGACATTTGTCTCCTGGCCATAGTAGCTGCTTGTCGATGCCCCCATTCATCTCCATTGGTTGCTGACTCTCAGGATCTATTGTATCCTAGTGCTCCACCTTTTCCCTCTGAGCTGACCATGGTAACTACTTTATTTCCACATGCTGCCTTTGAGGGCAACACCTTTGCCGACCGGGTTGACATTGATCCCCAGTATTGGTTTATTGATTTTGTGTTGCATCTCAAAGCCTTTCCATTAGGCTATGGTACTCAGAGGAGAGAAGGGATTTTTCACGCTCTATATTGTTCGGGCCAGGGCTATTGGATTTCATTCTTGCACTTATTTGGGAGCTCATCCACAAGTTCTGGAAGAATCTGCATCATACACATAATTTTAGAGCTATAGTTTGGCCTTTACCTTATGGCCACCTGATTACTCAGCTACTCCTTGACTAGGGTTATCAGTTTGACCCAAATGAGATTCCAGAGACTGATGCACAAAGAGATAGGAGAGCCTATGATTGAACCAGGTGGACAAAGACCTACAATTCTTTCTTAAAGAATAAGAAGAACAGGGGTCTGAAAAGACAGCACGAGCAAGAGAGAGCAGCAGCAGATGAGGTAGCTCAAGAAGAGGATGCTGATAAATCTCCTCCCAGACAGAGGTGTCGCATTACCACTGCAACTTCTAGCTCACAGCCAGATGTACCTACTATATCTCAGCAACATGGCCCCTCTCATATTCCTTCCACAGAGTCGATAACGTAGACTAACACTCGATCCCGAAATGCTAGTACTGATTCTAGCTACTGATCTGAGGTCACTTAGTTTCACATAGACATCATTTATTTCAGAGCTAATATGACTGGGTGGTATAAGGATATCACAAGAAGGTATGATGATCTGGTGAGGCGATATGATGATTTACTGAGGAGGCAAGATAATTTGAGAGCAGATGTAGCTGAGGTGAGACGCGAGCTTGGAGCATTGCAGACTGACCTTATAGCTTCTCTCACTTGCCCCAGCTATGAGATGTCAGACATGCTACAGCATATTGCTAATATGATGACTCCATATCCTGTTCCCTGACTCCACTATTCTCTCTCTACTACTCATTATCTATTTTGATACACTGTTACTTTGGATATTTCTGCCTATTCTGCTGCACTCACATTGATATTTTTGGATATTATTTTTGCACAACATTGGATATATATTTTGATTTTGGATTATGGTTTTGGATTCACTTGCTATTTATGGATTCTTGAGATTTTGATATCAATTTTGGATATTCTGCACTTGACATTGCTAGATGCCATGATTTTTGCCCAGTTTTTAGTTTCACCTCTCATTTATATCATTAATGCATATACTTTGACTATTGCTAGTGTAACCATTTTTAGACAGGTTTTCAGAATCTAAGTTTGGGGGTGCGCCTTCCAAAGCTAAGCTTTCGTTACCGGGTCCTTTTGCTATAGTCATTTGGTATACTCTTTCCATTATATGTTGCTTCTTTGCACATTAAGGACAATCTACAAATTAAGTTTGGGGGTGTGTTAACATATTTTACATATCGCACTTATTTCTATGCATGAGGTATGATTCGAGAGTCTTGAGCCATGATTTTGATCTTTTAAGAACCATGATACTTAGAATTTAAAAATTGTTTGACTTGAGAGTCCAATACTCCTTGTATGCTTTGTGGATGCTATTTAGGAGTAAATTTTTCGAAAGATTGATATCTTGCTTGCATTTGTGGTCCACATCATCCTAATGTTGTGATTATTTTGAGATTCACTCTAAGATTCTACATTAGCATAGGCGCACACTAGCATTCATTTATATGGTATATGCTTTGTTGACTATTGATTTGATTATATCCCAATTGAGCTAGTAGTGCATTGAAAGCTTTTATTCTTGATAAAGGTGGATAACAAACCCTTTTCACTAAGTAGCCAGGATTCTAGCTTCATTAAGTACTGAATTTCTCGCTCTAAAAGGTGGAGGGCCCAAACTCTAGGTTAAAAAATAAAAAAATAAAAAAGTTGCAAAAGCAAATAAAAAAATAAAATAAAAAATAAAAAAAGTGAGGACTTCTCTCCAAAGGTGAGAAGTGGGAAATGATTAGATGGAGGTTGTTTTGATTTGTAGCCTAGTTGATTTGAGCTTGTAAGTCTTTAAGGGTGTTTAAACACCTAATGCCCTAAAGTCGTCTAGGAGTCATTGACCTAACGCTCGACCTCATGGATCGCTAGAGAGCTTAATAGATCACTACATTGCACCATGCTTCCATCTTTGATCCTCTAGGTTAGTTAAAAAAAAAAATCAAGTGAAAAGAATAAGCTCACCTAGTTGAATAAATCTTTAATAAAAGGTCCATTCTTTGTCTTGATGATAGGTACTAGATTTGTATGCTAGCTTGAGGTCGGATGTGATCATTTCTTTGGTTGGCTTGGATAACAACATATTTGATGCCAGTTTACTTAAAAAGGATTCTAGATTTGTTTTGATTTGCATGATCATGATCTTGAAGTGTGGAGGACCATACTTGTTTGCTTGGTGTTGAGATTTTGGGAGATTTCTTGGAAAGGGTTGAAAAATTGCATACTTGAGGTAGTTTTCTCCCGATGCTTGTTTTGTATATTAGTGCCTCTTTAGTGAGAAAGAGCTTAATATTTGTAGGTATCATTTCCGGAAACCCTCATGTCATGACCCGAATTTTATTCTACCCGGTGGATCAGCGATGAACCGAAGATTGACCTGTGTACGGATCCAGATGCGGAAGCAAACGATAAACCAAGGCCTCTAGAGATATAAATCATCCCTAAGGCTCTAATGTGTCCTTCCATGAAGTCACGGAACTTAAGGAAAGTGAAATAGTAAACGAAAGTCAAAACGAGTGAAAATCCATTAATTAAGGGCAAAATGGTCAATTTACAACTAAGAAGGGAAATTTGACCCTAAGCAAGTCAAAAAAGGTGAATACAACCTAATCTAATCGTTTTACAATATTTCAAGAGGTTCTAAGAATTTTAGACAAGAATCCCACAAAACACCTTATTCCAGTCTAAGTGAAAACTAACACCCTCTTATAAAAACTGACACACTCTTAATCGTTTCACACTTCTATTTTGATTTGAATCTGAGAATGGGATTGGTATCATTGGAAAGCTGACTCAAAATCCCTAAGTTTAGGCTCAAGAATCACCTCATTTGGGTTAGGACCGAAGAAGTTATGGCCATTTGAAGTCGGAACTTCAGTGCTGAAACCTAACAAAGAAGTTGTGCGTGTCCAAGCTATTTCGGTCGACCGAAATAGAGTTTCGGTTGACCAAACTGGATAGAATGTTTTTTGAAAACATACTTTTAAGGCGTGGTTGGTTCAGTAGACTGATTTGAGGCATCGGTCGACCGAAATGGCCTTGAACAGTGAACAAGGCTATTGGAAATGATGATTTACAATGCATTGATGCTTCCAAAAGCCATCGGTCAACTGCAATGGAGTTTCGGTCGACCGAAACACCTCGAAAAGCTATTATAAAGCCTGCTATATATGCCTAAGGTGTTAAGGTTCAACCCATGCTTTGAATCCTTTGATGATTTGGTTTAAATATAAAGGTTCAAAACTGATTTTCAAGGAGATTTAAGTGTGGGCATGCCAACAACTTTAATATGAATGAATGAATGTAACATAATGGCTCATAGTCTCATACACTTCATTTACAAGATTCTCATATGTTAAACCTCCAAAGTTAGTTAAAATATGCTTTTAAGGCAAACTATTGCACCAAATGAATACAAGTGCTAAAGTAAACATGTTTGCCCTTGGCCTCATGTTGTACATATAAAACAAGTATCAAAAAGTGTACTTAGGTACACATTACATATTTCAAGGCAAAAATAGCATTTTACACCAAAATGATACTACATGCTAACGCTTGCAAGTTTTCAAAAATCTAACAAATACTTCAAGGCATCAAGCAACTTAGGGATGTGATGCATCCCAAAACAAGGTCTCTTTACCTGCAAAACATCCAGGGGTGAATAAACAAGTTTATTCGTAGAGAATAAGCATGCATAAGTTTAACTTATTACAAAGTTTACAATTCAATATAATTTAATCCATGCTATTTAAATGATATTTAAACTTTCAACATGGCACAATGAGATGCAATTTCACAAAGTTATCAACTTAGAAATTAAAATGCGAAATCAAACCAACGTGGATACTTGGATATTGCCCGGATTAAAACCGTACTCTTGGGATCACTTTAGGGCTATTAACCCATGGGTACCTTCCCCTAGTACGCACTATAGTGTAGGGAGTTCTCTATCTCCCGTACTAGAACCAAGTCCTAGCCTAGTCAAGTTCTTGATAATATCCCAAGTTTCCAAAATCAACAAGTTAAGTAATAAGTCATGATATATGTTATAAACACAAAAGCTCCATGAATTTAAATGACTAAATCATTAGAACAATGAAATGGAAATTAATTAAACTAATTAGTTAATTTCCTCTAGATTTCAAGAGTTATTCAAATAATCCCAAATGAATATATAACAAGAACTAAGTCATGGCAATGTCATATATCAAGTTAAAAATGAAATACAAGCATGGTAGAATTAACTAGAATTAAAATTAATTTAAATTACATAAGTCTCTAGATTTAAAAGCTCATTTAAATCATGCCAATTTAATGCACAATAAGATTAAAGTCATGGCCATGCCATATATTAAGTCAAAAGTGAATTATATGCAAGCTACCATTAGTCATTTATTTCTTAAATTAACATAGGACATGCATACAACTTGTATATCATTACAAGATCAATTTACTCACTTAGAAAAATAAAGTAGAACACCCCCTACCTCAATAGAGAATTGAATCTCTATAATCCAATGCAACCAAGCTCAAAATGGAAAACCAAGCTAGGGTTTTGTAGAGGAGAGTGAGACGAAGATAAAGTATTCCAAGTTCAAAGGTCTAAGGTGAGTGAAAGGGCTCCAAAATGAAGCTTAAAGCTTTAAGCCAAGCTTAGCTTCAATGGTGGTTTTCTTGGGGTTCTTGAGAGGAAAGAGATGAATCAAGTAAAAATGTGAAAAACCTAAGTTAAAAAGTGGTGGGATTCTCCACTCACTAGGTGCTCTTGCACTACCTCTTACACACACACTTGCAAGACCAATTGTGAAGCCTACACTTGTCACCATCCTATGTAAACTTCCAAGACTAAATTTCAAGCCTACACTTGTCAACCATCCATGCCAACATGTGCTCCTAGGCCAACAAATGGATAAATCTCCACCCTCCATGTGTCAAGGGATTAAGTCTCCAAGTGGTTCCACCACCAAGCCAACAAATGGCACCTTAGGAATGTGACACTTGTCACATTTTCTAGAAATTGCAAAAAAGTCCTTTTTGAAAATATCTTCCAAATTAAATTACAAAATGGTCCATAAGACGAAAAATAATTACTTTATTTAATTACACTTAAACCCCAAAAGTCATGAATAATTACAAAAAGTCATGCATCTATGCCCTTTACAAAAAAAGTAAGCAACTAACATGCTTTTCTATGAAAGTGTAAATGTAGATATCATGGAAATTAAATATCATGGATGTATGCAAGGCCGGAATCAAATCTGAGCACAAAAGGTGAGGTTATGCAAGGAAAAATTGAAAAATGACTAAAAGACGAAATAGAGAAAAAGACGAAAAATGAATTTATCAAAAAAAAAAAAGAAAAAAGAAAAGGAGGAAAATTTCCGGGTCATGACAACTTACCCTCCTTAAAAGGGATTTTGTCCCTGAAATTGAATCGTACCTGAAAGAGAGAACAAATGGGGATACCGAGAGCGAACCTCCTGCTCAAGCTCCCAGGTAGCCTCCTCAACGCCATGGTGTCTCCACGAGACTTTAACTAATGGAATGGTTTTGGTTCGCAAGACCTGTTCCCGTGAATCAAGAATCTGGACTAGACCTTCCTCGTAGGTCACGTCCTCGTTAATAACCACATTAGTCCACCACAGAACATGCGATGGGTCTAGCTCGTACTTCCTCAACATAAAAACATGAAAGACATCGTGAACCCTATCCAGGTCTGGTGGTAACGCCAAATGATAAGTAACCTCACCGACGCACTCTAGAATCTCAAATGGTCCAAATGAACCTAGGAGATAATTTGCCCATCTGTCAAAATCTCAGAAGTCCCTTGCGCGGAGAAATCTTAAGAGAGACATGGTCCCCTACCTCAAAGGACAAAATCGTCTCCTCCTGTCAGCGTAACTCTTCTGTCTGCTCAGTGCGGTAGCCAACCGCTGCTGAATCAACTTGATTTTCTCTGTAGTCTCAATGATAATGTCGGGACCCAAGACAACGGTATTACCAACCTTAGTCCAACAAACTGGAGATCTGCAATGTCTGCCATACAATGCCTCAAAAGGTGCCATGCCAATAATGGTTTGGTAACTGTTGTTGTAGGCAAACTCAACCAAAGGTAAGTGGCCTTCCTAACAACCTCCGAAATCCAAGATACAAGCCCGTAACATATCCTTCAATATCTGAATGGTGCACTCCAACTGACTATCAATCTGAGGATGGAATACCGTGCTAAAATGAAGCCTCATATCAAGAGCCTCTTGAAAACTCTGCCAAAAGTGGGACATGAACCGCGGATCCCTATCCAAAACAATGGATACCGGAACCCCGTGAAGCCTAACAATCTGCCCCACAACTAATCCACTTAGTCTCTCTGCACTGTCTATCACTGCCATGGGCAAGAAGTGAGCCGTCTTAGTCAACCTATCAACTATGACCCAAACGGCATCATTCCCTGCCTGAGACCTCAAAAGTCCTGTTACGAAATCCATGGTGATGTGCTCCCATTTCCACTCAGCTACTGGTAATGGTTGCAACAATTCCGCCGGTCGCTGATACTCCGCCTTCACTTGCTAACAAGTAAGGCATTGAGCTACAAACTGTGAAACATCCCGTTTCATGTCCTGCCACTAAAACTGTCGTCGCAGATTATGATACATCTTAGTACCATTAGGATGAATTGCGAGCCAAGAGTGGTGAAAGTCCCGAAGAACGTCTTCACGACAAGATGAGGGAATAAACATCATCCCCTTGTACCTGAGACCACCGTCTGAATGTAAGGTTTAACCCTCTACATCCTCACCGTCTGAAATCCGAGCGTGGAAGGACTTCATCCCCCCATCCTCCAACTGTGCCTCAATAACTTTACTAACAAGTGCTGGTTGAGCCACAAGGCTAAACAAAATAGCTGGTGAAACATCCTCATAAGGCTGTAGACCAAGATCTGCAAGTTCTTCTAGCATCTTCCATCTGTGAATGGAAATGCTAGCAAGAGTCCCCCGTGACTTCCTACTCAATGCATCGGCCACTACATTGGCCTTACTTGGATAGTACTGTAACACAAAGTCGTAGTCCTCCATGAGCTCGACCCATCTACGCTATCTCAAGTTCAAATCCTTCTGTGAGAAGAGATACTTAAGACTCTTATGATCGGAGAAAACCTTAAACTTCTCCCCATACTTGTGTACTTAGCTTCGAGGGAGGAGCATGAGTATTATTTGAGGACAGTGTTGTGGATCCTTAGGGATAATCGGTTGTACGCCAAGTTCGAAAAATGTGAATTTTGGTTACCGAAAGTGAAGTTCATTGGACATGTTATGTCAGGGGGCGGCGTTGCAGTGGATCCGTCGAAGATTGAGTTAGTAATGGATTGGGAGCGTCCGAAAACAGTGTTTGAGATTCAGAGTTTTCTTAGCCTAGCCGGCTACTAACGGAGATTTGTTCGGGATTTCTCTGGTCTAGCAGCACCTATGACCTGACTTACTTACAAGGGGGTCAAGTTCATATGGAACGAGGCTTGTGAGTACATTTTTCAAAGTCCGCCCAGCTATCTCAATAGCACAACCCTGACAAACACGGTTTAAGGATACTGGACCCCCAATTGGTGTGTCAACACAAAGGAAGCCATCCCACTGCGTGACCTCCAGACCCAAGGAATGTGCAAATAAAGCAGATATGAATGAATGTGATGCACCTGTGTCAACAAAAACTCTAACCCAAGAACTGAAAACTGGAAAGATACCTCGAACTGTAGAAGTCCCAACTGAGGTATCAGCATGTGGCAATGCGTAAGCTCGTCCCTGAGCCCCTGACTGCTGAGAACTGCCTTGCTAAACTGACTGATGTCCTGAAGCAGTAGGCGTAGAGCCTTTACCCGGATACGAACTTGCTGGTACAACTGGCTGTGGCGCTTGAGGCACCCTGAAACCTGACTGAACAACTGTTGACTGTGCCGGTGTGGCCTGGGAACCTGTACCCTGTTCCGTGGATGAGGGAAATCCTTCCTCATATGACCAGACTACTTGCAGTAGTTGGAAGTCCTTTGAAACCCCCTCATCGAAGCTGTAGGCTTAATAGCCTGTGACTGATTGGCCTGCTGCTGAAGCTGTGGGTAGCGAGGCTTGATATGCCCTGGCTGTTGACAGTGGTGACAAATCACCCCTCGGGCTGACCCCGAAGATATTGGAACTACAGATGCAGACCAAGCTTACTGTGACTGTCCCTAAGTACGTGAACTATCTCCGACTTTAGCCTTCTTCCACTGACCCCCAACAGATACTGATGGAGCCTCTCCACGCGGCTGCTTATACAAACCCTTGATCTTGTGCTAATCTCGGTCCCCTGCCTCAACCATCATAGCCCTCTAGACCATCTCTCCATAGGTCCTCAAATCCAACACTGAAATCCGTGGCCTGATGTTAAGATGTAACCCATCCTGAAACTTCCTTACCCTGAGCTCATTGGTAGCTACTATCTCCGGTGCATAGCGGGAAAGAGAAGTGAAGCGTGTCTCATACTCAATGACACTCATAAATTTTTTTTGTCAAAATTGACTACCAAGGGGCAATTTGCTCAAACGATGAATAATATAGGGAATTATATACACTTTTTTTTTTTCTTCTAATAAATGTGCTTTTTGCACATATTTTATGTAGCGAGGGGATTTTTTGCACTTAACCCTTTATTATAATTAACTACACATGCCATGTCCAAAATTGTAAAATATGCTAACAATTTATTATTTATATATACGGATAAAAATGGCACAATTGTTGACTTTGATAATGAAAGATATATTAGTGAGTTTGTTACATCTACTATCATTTATTTTTATTGAAAAATAAAATTTCAAATCTAATTTCATTAGAAAGGTGATTTAATTTAATTAGGTAACCATCAATGTGAAGAACTAAGGACTAAGGAGAATAGGAATTTGGTTTAAAGGGTGTTTGAATGTAAACACGTGCACTAAAACTAATTCTTTATCAACAATCTATCCAGTTTAAAAATATATATTAGTAATTTGTTTAGTTTACAAGGGTGTTAAAATGCATATAATACTTTCTCAAGTGCAATAGAAAGAGATATATACATATATATATATACATACATATATATTTTTAACACCCTTGTAAACATTAAAATGTTAAAATTTTTAAACACCAAGGAAACCAATATATATATATATATATATATATATGATAGTAAAAGAAAAAGAATTGAAAAAAAAACTGAAACTCATTGGGTGATGCATCATTGAGGCCACCATCCATATATTGTGTGACATAACCCTAAAACTGCAAACATTTAGTACAATAAGGAATAAAGAGTTAGAGTTTCACAAGATTTTCAGTAGTATTTATGTGAAAGAGGTCAAAGATAGGATAATGTTAAATAGTGGCTTACGATTTGGGAGAGAGAAAATTTAAAGATTGTGTTAGTAGTTACTGTCTGCAGGTTAAAAAAAAAAAAAACTCACGCTCTCTCTCTCGCACCTAACTGCGGCTTTTTTTTTTTTTTTTTTAATGATTTCTGCAGCTCTTCGTCAACAGGGATTCAATCAACAACCAAATTGATCAAGTCACTACTCCCAAACTCCTCTTCTTTGTTAACAACCATCTCCGGATCTCGTTTTGTCTTAATTTCTTCTATTTTAATGTTTTCGTACCAAAACTTCCTATTGAATATGTCCTTTCGTGACTTATATATATATATATATATATATATATATATATATATATATATATAACACAATCAACAGATGTGCAACTTTTGCCAAACATTTGTGTCCCTTAAAAAGAGAAACCCATGAACGTATGTGTTGCTTGCAGTTAAAATCAATATAACGAAATGTTACGTGTTTCTAAATTAAATTATTAATAACAAAAATTTAATTCAAAAGGTATTATAATTCACTGTTTTATTTGAAATACAAAGTAATATAAAATTGTAAAAAATGCTTAAATTTCGTATCAAATATCGTATCTTATAATAGAACTAATAGATGTAAAAATTTTGCCAAAGTTTGTGTCCCTTGCTAAAAGGGAAGCGATGAACAATTGTAAAATTAATGGTACGTGGGAATCATTTAAAAATATTTTTTAATTAAAATAAGTATTTTAAAGTGTATATAAGTATTATACATTGAATCCACTTTTGATATATATATATCTATTTATCTATATATATACACTCCAAGAACCTTTTCCTTATAATAAAATTGATGGCTCCTTAAGAAAAGTATGTAACGAGAAAAATTGTGTAAGTGAAAACTGCTTTAACGACGCTTATAAAATATTGAAAAAAGTGTATATAAAAAATAAAAATAGAGACTCGAAACGACGCTTTATAAAATTGTGTAATCGAAAATATTGAAAAAAATGTGAAAATCGAGACAACACTTTAAAAATTAAAAATAGAGAGTGTGAAATTCTAGATGACGCTTTAAAAACTAAACATAAAAAGTGTAAAAATTGAAACGACTCTTATAAAATATTGGAAAAAGTGTATATAAAAATTAAAAACAGAATACTCCAAGAACCTTTTCCTTCTAACTGTGGCTTATGCATGAAAAGCTTTCATAACACTAAAAATCCCATTTGCCATAACCAGTGTAGTCTCTGCGATCACATTGCGGCCTTTCACTAAAGTCAGGGATCATAACTTCCTTAAGGTACCATTTAATCTCTTTGATTTATCAACCTTATGATATATATGTGTAGAGCTTTGACGAAAATCATGAATGCAAATTACTCCAAGCCTAAGATCATATTATAAGGAGAAAATCTTTGTAGAACATATGGCCTTAGATACAGTGCAAATTACAGTAATTACCAAAATGAATTTTAGCAAAAACTGAAGCGGGTTAGGAGAGAAACACAACATATGAAGTGGTCCTTTTGGACAATAAAAGAAATGAACAGGAAAGCACAATGCTATTTAGAACCAAAAAGAGCTTACGAGTCTCAGGAATTAAAAACTATGATGTTATAAACTAAATGCTAGTTGTTGATGATTAGTTACTACAATGACTAAAAAGTGCTTAGTATAACTTTATTTGAAATTAGATTTGTTTAGTTATTACTCCATCTGGTAACTTGGATATAGATGTAGACTATTTGGAAGGAAATTTGCATGCAAATATATGGGTTACACTGGTTGATTGATATGGATGTATAAATGACCTAGAAATGCCTTCAACTGGCAAAATGATTTTAGTTCAAGTCAGGGCCGGAGTCGAGATTTGAATTTAGGGGCATAGTGGAAATTTTTTTTTAAAAACAAATATAAGAATACGCAGAAGAAAAAGGAAAATTAAATTAAATTTTGAACGAAACAAAGCAGGTCTAAATTAATAAGGAAAATTTAACCTTTTAAAAATGGTAATTAAAGAAATTTAAAGAGTAAAAGAGGAAAAATATAAAAAGTTTAAAAGAATTTTGGAAACTAATAATTTTAGGGGAGCATAATATACAAATTTTTTTTTAAATTTAGTGGTTTTCCTTCCCAATGAAAGGTTGAAGGTTAAAGTTGGAACAACCGTGGGTGTGTGTGAATTGGGTGCTTGAGTAATTTACTATAAAAAATAAATCAAAGGAGGCTAAGCCGTACTTACGCTGCCAAGATATATGGTGAAGCAAAAATGTGATATACAGTCCAAACATTAGAGAGATTGAATATAAACTAAGTAACGGATGAAATTTTACAACAGAGAGTAGACCATCTCATGTATAGTATCAAATGAGCCCAGGAGTTCCCCCAAACACTTCAGTAGGGTCTAGGGAATGTTGCACCATGTCCCCGGTGAAGTGTTCAGGGAAACTCTAGGGCACATCTGACGTTTCTCATTGCTAGTTAGCTTGGTTAGTTAATGCAATGACCATCTCCTATTTATAGTGAATTTTTATGTTTACACCAAAGCTCGGGATCGAAGGAAATGTTATCAGATAAATGTGTACATGCATGGACAATAATGAACCTAGTCACAAATGTGGGTAAGATGAAAGGTAGAGAATCACATGAGAAAGTTGGGTGGCAATGAGGCCTCTCATATCTTTCTTCTGATCTGTCCTCTCTAAGGCCTTTCATTTTCACCTTTTGTAAAACAAGTCTGAAATGGCTTCTAATGCAATGCCAAAACCTTGCACCAATTTGACAGCAATGGAGATGATACGAGTCTGACCCACACCGCGCTTTGCGACCACATGCAACACAAAGGCGCTTTCTCCGCGCATAAGATAGTCTGATGAATTAATCCATGTTATAGTGATAATTTGCATTAAACATTGGTTATTTAGACCAGATTTTAAGCAAGTTTTCGGCTACTTGAAGTCCTTAAGCTATTTTATGCAGTACTGGCACACTTAAGAAGAAGATATTTGGTTGATCTGATCCATGAAAAAGATTGAAAAGGATAGGTTTTAGAGAGATGACAATGAGAGAATCTATAGAGTCATGACAAAGTCAACATTATTCCCAATTCTTCATTTGACACACAATTCCGACCATGTTCATGATTCAAGTATGAATAAAATAGTACTGTCCTACTCAAAGATTCATTTGTAGGCACGTATTTCTCTCTTCATAGTACCAAATACTAAAATTTTATGGACTTTTGTTTTAACAAGTTGATCCACCAAATATGGATGTCATGTTTAATTAAATTATTTAATTGGCCCAAGTTTGGTCCACTTAAATTATTTAATTAGCCGAACCCAGATGATTAAATGAAAAGATAATTATTTCTAATAAAATATATTTGGAATAATTATTTTTAAGGATAATTATCAGAATATAACTGGCCCGGCCTGGTTATAATTTTGTCCTTACCAGGAGAGAAAACATGTCATCATCCTATAAATCCAACAAGCCTATAAACAGAGGCCTGAAGGAGGAGGAAGGGAGACAAATTCAGAGACTTAGAAATCTAGAGGTCCAGAAATTCAGAGACTCATAAATCCAGAGGGTCTAGAAATTGAGAGACTCAGAAATCCAGAGGGCTAGAAATCCAGAGGGACACAAATTGAGAATTCTAAAAACCCAGAATTCCACAGAGAAATACAGAAACTCTGCCAATATTCATCCCCAACATCCAAACATGAAGACTGTTAATATAATTAGATTATAGCCGTTGTATAGATTGTTACCATAGTTAGATTATACTATAGCCGTTGTATAGATTGTTGCTATGATTATTGTATAGCCGTTGGTGATCTCTCACCTATTTATACCTCTCCTTGTACATGATTTACATACACTTGAATATACAGAACATATTCAACATATATCTTTGTCATTCTCTTATAATCAACATGGTGTCAGAGCCATCGATTGATGGCCTGTACTGAACAATATGTTCATTGTGGCCTTTTCACCATTGTATTGCTTATATGTTCTTCATCACAATCTGCACCATTATTATTATTTTTTCCTTTATATTATTCCTGAAATTGTTATTTGAAAATTTCATAGTATTTCAAAAATCAAAACTCATAACTTTCAGTTTCCATCACCCGCTGTTCTAGTTGGGTTCGCCGTTTGCAAGCCTCTTCGTCTGTCAGTTGCCATCACCCGCTGTTCTAGTTGGGTTCGCCATTTGCAAGCTTCAGCCGCTGCAGCTCTTAAGCTTGCTCCTCCTCACTCTCTCTGCAACTGTTAATACTCAACGACGTCCCGCCGTCCTCAACGCCGCAGCTCTTTGCCATTGCCACCACCAGCCAAGGTTACTGCTGAACCAGCTGCCACCACCACCAACCGAGGTTACTACTATTCAGCCCGAACCAGCTGCCACCACTAGACAAGTCACCCACAGCCGAACCAGCCGCCGCCACCAGCCAAGGTCACCGGTGTTTCGGTCGAACCAGCCGCCACCACTAGCCGAGATCATCGCTGTTCCACCATCAGCCGAGATCACCGTGCTATCTGCCCGAGTTATCTTTGTTACCGCCACTGGGAATCCTCACCACCATCTTCGATCACACGCTGCCAACTGTGATCGAAGATTTATTTGTCGGTGCTCTCTCCAAACTCATCTCTCTTATTTTGCACAATTTTGGGGAAACAGTAATATTTTACCTTAAAAAAAAAAAAAAAAAAAAAAAAAAAAAAAAAAAGAAGGAAGTTTGGGCCTACTAAGTTTATCTCTTTCAAGATATATCTCACCTATTTTATTTCAGTTATGGGCAAATCCGACAATTTTAATCCTATCGGGACTATTTTACAAGGTTGTTCAAATTATATCCTACGGTCCCAAGCTATGTCCAATTTTCTTAAAGGTAAGAAATTATGGCGCATTATTACAAGTGATGTCTTCGAACCTGTGCGACTCAAAACAGAAACAATAGAAAAATATGGTGATCGTCTTGAAGAATTGGAGAGCAAAAATCATCAAATTATTACTTGGTTTCATAACACTTGTATCTTATCCATTAGTATCGAATTTGGCTGATTTAATTCTGCAAAATCCATCTGGGATTTTTTGAAGAACCGTTACACCACTACTGATCTCGCTCATCAATATCAACTTCTGACCAATCTTCACAGTAAAACTCAACAGCCTGGTCAATCTAACTTTGTCTCTGAAATACATGCTATTTGGGATCAACTATCTCTTTCTGAACCTACTTGGTCATGTGCTTCTAATGTTTCAAAGTTTACTAACTATCGAGATCAACAACATGTCATCATGTTTCTCATGGCTCTTCAACCCTCATTTGAACCAGTTCGAGCCTCTCTTTTTCATCAACATCCTTTGCCTACCTTAGAAGATGCTATAACAGAGCTTCTTTCAGAGGAAACTCGTCTAAGTACATCTCAACCTCAGGCTCCAGATGCAGTCCTTGCTACTCATTATCCCAGAAAGAAACTGACTTCATCTTTCTCCTTTCCAAAGGAGTGTAACTACTGTCACAAAAATGATCATGCTTTATTAACCTGTCCCACCAGAATATGCAAGTTTTGTCACAAGAAAGGTCCAGGTCACTACCATAATGATTGTCCTAAGAACTGGCAATCTCGTACCAATTCTTTCAGAGGTCTTCATCCAGCCACGGTCATCCATCTTCATCCATCACTATTGTCACTGCTGAGGGGTCATGTCCTCCAGTTCCTGCAGTCACAACAATGTCCACCAATGATATCGAAGCTCTCCTTAAGCAGATTCTTTCTAATAATGGTACTCCTCCTTCCACTGCTCTATCTGTTACCTCAGGTAATTCTTGGTTTTTTGATTCTGGCTGTTGTAATCACATGACCTTTGATTCTACAATGTTTTCTTTCCATCATCCTACCACCAATACACCTACAATTCATACAGCTGATGGATACCTAATGTCTCACTCTCAAATGCCTTTCATATACCAAAACTTACAATTAATCTTATCTCTGTTGGTCAGGTATGTGAACTTGGACTTAATGTCATAATTTCTTCTTCCGGTTGTCATGTACAGGATCCACAGACGGGGCAAACCTTTGGGATAGGCCGTAAAGTGGGGCGTTTATTTGAGCTCATCCATCTCCGAATTCATTCTCAACGGCTCTCTACTATTGCTTCAGCAACCTCTACTCCTTCACTTAGCCTCTGGTATTCCCGATTAGGTCATGTATCTATTGGGCGTTTACGCTTCTTAGCATCAACTAGTTAATTAGGTTCAGTTAAAAATGATGATGTAACTTGTTTACCTTGTCAACTTTCTAAACAACCTACTTTACCTTTTAATAAAAGCACGTCTATTTCATATGCTCCTTTTAATCTAGTCCACTCTGATATATGGGGACCTTCTCCTCACAATATAATGGGGGGATCCCAATACTTCGTTATCTTCATTGATGTTTACTCACGATTTACCTGGCTATATCTTATGAAAAATCGCTCTGAACTACCCCAACTTTACTATGATTTTGCAAATATGGTCAAAACCCAATTTTCACGATCCATTAAAATCTTCCACGCTGATAATGCTATGGAGTACTGAAACAAAATTTCTAAAATTTCTTCGATAACATGGCATAATCTCTCATTCCTCTTGTCCTGGCATATCTCAACAAAATGGGTGGGCTGAACGTAAGCATCGGCATCTCTTAGACACTGTACGTTCTCTCCTAATATCTAGTTCTTGTCCTGAGCATTTTTGGGGGGAAGCAGCTCTCACTGCTGTATACACGATCAACCATGTTCCAATGCATACTATTGGCAATCAATCTCCCTATGAACGTTTATATGGCATAATTTCGGCTTATAATCTTCTTAAGGTTTTTGGATGTGCTAGTTTTGTCTTACTTCAGCCTCATGAACGTACCAAATTAGAACCTCGTGCTCGACTGTACTGTTTTCTAGGTTATAGAATTAAACACAAATGATACAGATGTTGGGATCCCATTTCCAAACATCTTCGTATCTCTCGTCATGTCATCTTTTGGGAATATAAAATGTTCTCTTCTCTATCCAAATTCCATCTATCTTCATCTTCTACTCCTTTCTTCTTTACCGATTCTTCAGTTGCACTCTTTTCGGATGACACAAATTTAATATCTTTATCTGAGAATCCAAACACTACTCCAGACACCCCGTCACCATCCGAGCTCCCACAAATGGCCTTACCTGATGAATCTGTTTCATCTGAGATCCCAAGCATTACTCCAAATCCAATGTCTTCATCTGAGCTCCCACAAATGGCCGTACCTGATGAATCTATATCTTCAGATGATCCTACCATTGGCTCTTCTCCATCAGATATCATCACCACTACTAAACCTTCCTGACAATCTGATCGGGTGAGAAAACCACCTAGTCATTTACGTGATTTTTAGTGTTTCTCTACTATCATGTCACATCTTGAACCTCAATCATACCGTGAGGCTAGTTCTAGCCCCCTTTGGCAGCAAGCTATGGTAGAAGAATTACAAGCTCTCGCACAAGCTTGTACATGGGACATGGTTGCTCTTCCTTCTGATAAAACTGTTGTTGGTTGTAAATGGGTTTATAAAATAAAAACTCATTCTGATGGTTCAGTAGAATGATACAAAGCTCGTCTAGTTGCAAAGGGTTTTAACCAAGAATATGGCATTGACTATGAGGAAACATTTGCCCCTGTTGCTCGCCTTACTTCTGTTCGTAACCTACTGGCTGTTGCAGCAGGTCACAAGTGGACATTGTTTCAAATGGATGTGAAAAATGCCTTTCTCAATGGTGATCTCATTAAAGAAGTATATATGAAACCTCCTCCAGGATATGATCATTCTCCACACCAAGTTTGTAAACTCCGTCGCGCTCTATATGGTCTTAAATAAGCTACAAGGGCTTGGTTTGCAAAATTTAGTTCCACTATTGGAGATTTTGGTTTTACTTCAAGCTCATATGATTCTAGTCTTTTTATCCTCAAGACAAACTTTGGAATTACTCTTCTTTTACTTTATGTGATGACATGATAATCACTGGAAATGATCTTGTAGGTATCTCTGCACTCAAAATTTTTCTTAGTCATCACTTTGATATGAAGGATCTTGGGCACCTCAGTTATTTCCTAGGCCTGGAGATTCTCTTTGATTCAGATGGTTATTATCTCTCCCAAGCCAAGTATTGCTCAGACATTCTTGCTCGTGCTGGACTCACAGATTGCAAGACAGCTCCCACTCCCATTGAAACCAATGTCAAGCTCACTCCTCTAGATGGTATACTCCTCAGTGACGCTACATTGTATCAACAGTTGGTTGGCAATTTGGTATATCTTACTGTTACTCGACCTGACATCGCTTATGCCGTGCATCTTGTCAGCCAGTTCTTATCTGCACCTCGATCTACCCACTATACTGCTGTACTAGGCATCCTTCGATACATTAAAGGGACTATGTTTCAGGGCCTTCACTTTTCTTCTCACTATTCGCTTGAGTTACGTGCCTACTCTGATGCTGATTGGGCAGGTGATCCGACTGACCGATGTTCCACTATTGGCTACTGCTTCTTCCTTGGGAACTCTCTCATTTCTTGGCGTAGCAAAAAGCAATCTGTTGTCTCCAGGTCCAGTACAGAGGCCGAATATCGTGCCCTTGCTAATTCCACATAAGAACTTATTTGGCTTCGATGGCTCTTAACAGATATGGGTATTTCTCACTCCACTGGCATAGTTCTCTATTGTGATAATCGGAATGTTATTTACATTGCTCATAATGATGTCTTCCATGAACGTACCAAATATATTGAAATTGATTGTCATATTGTGCGTCAACATATTACTTGGAGTACTGCATGTCTTCATTCTGTAACTTCTGCTGATCAGACCGCTGACATTTTTACCAAAGCTCATCTGCCAGGCAGATTTTGGGAATTAATTTCCAAACTCAAGTTGGTTTATGCTCTACCATCTTGAGTTTAAGGGGGGATGTTAACATAATTAGATTATAGCCGTTGTATAGATTGTTACCATAGTTAGATTATACTATAGCCATTGTATAGATTGTTGCCATGATTATTGTATAGCTGTTGGTGATCTCTCACCTATTTATACCTCTCCTTGTACATGATTTACATACACTTGAATATGCAGAACATATTCAGCATATATCTTTGTCATTCTCTAATAATCAACAAAGGCGAAGAACAACAAGCCCATCAAATAGTGCCATTCTTCATTAAAATTCCATAGTGATCAACAACAAACACATCAAATCATGCCGTTCTTCATCAAAATTTAATGGTGATCAACAACAAGCACATCCAATCCAAAGCCGTGCCGTTCTTCATCAAATTTAACAAATTCTCTCTAAAGGCGATGAACAATAAGCACATCCAAAGTCGTGTCGTTCTTCACAAAATTCAATAAATTCTCTCTGAAGACGAAGAACAACAAGCACATCCAAAGTCATGCCGTTCTTCCTCAAATTCAACAAAGAACAACAACCACATCAAAATCATGTCGTTCTTTCTCCGTGATTCAACAAGTTTGACGAATCACCATACAATACTGTTTGAGATCAAGCTTCGCCAACTCTAGATCAGAAATCATCGGCGATCTTCTTCAACTACAAATACTTGAAGAAATTGTCAATAACCCGATTCAAGATCAAGCTCTAATAGCCCTTAAATCCAACCAACAAAGGTGATCAAATCAGAGGATATTTTCTTTCTTTTGTAAAGAATACCTCAGAGGATTGTACTCAATTTTCATAAATTAATAAAATTCTATTTGCTCCCTATTTTGTTCTTTACTTGCATACTACGAAATTTGTGTGTACAAATTTTTGGCATGTCCGGTGGGATATCCTCTGCCTCTCATTTCTTTCTCCTACATCAAATCCTTAAAAAATTTATCGTCTGATTCTATAACTTCCAACAAGATTCAGACGAAGAGCAAGAATACCACCAAAGACATCGCAGTAGTGACGAATAACATTAATACCACCACAAAAGGTGGCAAGAAGGTTGTAACTTTGTCAAGTGGTACAAACATCTCTACAAGTTCAATAATGGGGAACATGGTCAAAGCATCTGTTCCTGCCAAAAGACAGCACGATGCGATGAGAGTTGATTCTGCCAAATCTGTCAAAGTAACAACTCAAGCTCATACCGCCTTCACCTCGCTGTGGCAAGGAAAAAGGTTCTTATAACCTCAAAGGTTCCTCTAATCACAAGTTCAAGTTCAAGGCTGGTCCACCCAAGGCCAAAGATTTTTTCTAATAGCATCACTATGTCAGTTATGATGATGAGTACTACCTTGTATGAAGAGCAATTGATGAGTATGACCAGTGCAATTGAAAGATTACAACACACTCTCAAGGAGCAAGATCTAAAAATTGTCTCGCTGACAAAAAAGTTAAAATTACATGATGACAATGCTGAGTCAAGCAAAGGCCAAATTCCTCATTCTAATTCCATGTCAGAGACCACTCCAATTGACGATCAAAAGGACATGTCCACTAATCCAACAATTGAAGTTGCCTCTATCACCTTACTTTCTGTCTAATAACTTCAAGACATGATAGTGAATTGCATAAGAGAACAATACAGTGGCGTTCCTCAAAGTGCTCGCATGTACTCAAAGCCTTATACAGAAAGAATTGTCAACTTAAAAATGCCGATTGGGTATCAACCTCCAAAGCTTCAACATTTCAACGGAAAAGGTAATCCCAAGCAATATATCGCACACTTTATAGAAACTTGCGACAATGTTGGTAAAAATAGAGATCTCATTGTCAAGCAATTCATTTGTTCCCTCAAAGGGAATGCATACACAGACCTCAAAGCTGGAGGTATTGACAGTTGGGAGCAGATGGAATGAGAATTTCTCAACCATTTCTACAGCACTCGTCTTGCTATAAGTATGCTGGAGCTTACAAACACAAAACAGATGAAGGGTGAACCCATGGTTAACTATATTAACTGTTGGCGAGCTCTAAGTCTTAACTACAAGGATCGTTTGTCTGAGATTTCTGCAGTTGAAGCATGTATGCAAGGCATGCGCTGGGAGTTTCTTTACATCCTATAAGGGATTAAGTCTTGCACATTTGAAGAGCTTGTTACTTGAGCCCACGACATGGAGCTTAGCATGGAAAATTATGGTGTTAGGGAAGATGTTCCTTATATACCTAACAACCTTTAAGAAGATGAGGGAAGTGAATCTGAAGAAGAAAACAATATACTTCCAACTCGGATGACGAAGTAGCTTCATCTTCCATTATAAGCATCACCTCGAGAGAGTTGCATCAAGAAACGCACCATGCTACAACAATGACTTCAACTAAAAGTGCAAAATCACGGGGGCCATTAAGTCAAGGAAACCAAGAAGAAAATCCTCCAAGTGACGACGAGATAAACTATACGAGCATAAACTATCGATAACACTCCTTGTTATAAGTATAAATTGTTTGTTTGAAAAAAAAGATCAAGAACTCCTTGATACGAGTTTAAACTATCTCCAAAAAAAAAAAAAAAAAAAAAATGGCACTTCTTGACACAAGTTTAAACTGTCTACCTGAAAAAAAAATAAAAAATCAAGAACTCCATATGAGTATAAATTGTCTGAAAAAAAAATAAAAAAACTTCTTGACACGAGTATAAACTATTTAAAAAAAAAAAAAAAAAAAAATTGAACTACGTGATGACTTGATCCCTGCTCAGGGTACGTATGCATCTTGGAGATCTGTTCCAAGTTCAGTCCACCAAAAAAAAAAAAAAAAATTAAATAAATAAAATAAAATAAAAAACTTCAAAGAGTTGCAAAATGGCAAAGTGTGCTCGTTACGAGATAACAAAAGGGCTAGTCGTAATTTGTCAACTTCACTTGCTGTCAAGATATTGTTATCACTCATCATGCAATGTCAAAAATGCTCGTCCAACCTTGTCAACTTGGTAAGCCACCGAATTGTAGCTGTAAAGGAAATTTTGGTTTGTCGCCAAATTGTAGCTGCAAGAAAGAAATTAGGCATGTCGCCAAAGTGTAGCTGCAAAAAATAATTTTGCTTCGTCACCATAACGTACGTCGTTGCAAAGGAACAGATTTTTGGTTCGACGTCAAGGTGTCACTATAAAAAATGACTTGCTGCCAAGGCGTTGCTAAATAATCTGATTCATCACGATATCATTGAAAAAAGAAAATTTGTTTGGCACCAAAATGTCGTTGTAGAGGTCGGTTCGTCATTGAGGTGTGGCTACAAGAAATAAATAAATTCGACTTGCCACTAAGGCGTCGCCAAAGAATCCGGTTCGTCATCAAGGTATCACCGGAAGAAATAAATAAATTCGACTTTCCGCCAAGGCGTCGCTGAAGAATCCGGTTCACTGCCAAGGTTTCGCTAAAAAACAAAAATCTGCTTACCGCCGAGGTGTTGCTGAAAGAGAAATTTGGTTTTCCGTCGTGGTATTGCTGAAAGAAAAAAAAATTCTGCTCACTACCGAGGTGTTGCTGTAAGAGAAATTTGGTCTTTCATCGAGGTATTGTTGAAGTAAAAATAAAAAAATAAAAATCAGCACACGAAGGCATAGGCATGCAAGCTTTGTCTGTCACCTTTTCACACTATCTGCAACAACTTCTCATCATGATGCTTGTGGCTTGAGTGCGTATTTCGTTCATCCTTCGAAGAGTTGACGCCATGACTCAAGACCTTGTTGGTAATCTTCTTGTTGCTGACTATACATACTCACATCCTGCACTTTGTTATGTCTCTCTCTATGGCTGAAGAAAAAAAAACTTGCGTCTCTTATTCAAGGTCACAATACAAGTGACTGAAAATTTTATTAGCTATAAAGCTTTAACGAAATCATGATAGAAACCCATTGGTGCAATCTTCTAGCAGGGAATTAATTTGTTGTCATGCATCAAATTGCATTGGAATGGTCTAATGACTCTAGTTGAAAGAGCTTTGCGACCAAAAGGATGACCAATGCTTCAAAAAAAAAATGGCACACCCATGTGATGGGAGAGTTCTTGGTGTTCTGTAGGAGACATGGATCTATAATGATTTCTACAGGGCAGTTGAAATGCTTTATTACGGACTCTAGCCTCGACCATCTTGGTGCTTCAACTTTTGAGCAAACGAAGTTGTCCTGTTAAGAACCTGTTGGCAAAATCAATGGTTATGCCTCTAGTGAACTCTCTTTTCCCATAAATTGGCAATTTCATGAAGGCAGTGCGAAGTCATTCCAAAAAAAAAAAAATTTTATGTTGTCAGACAATAGATGAAAATAGACAAAGCAGACATAAATTTTATAAGTGGAGCAAGTAGCAGCCCAGAATCTAAATTGTAATAGTACTAGATTCCTCATTAATCTGATCAAAACCAAAGTTGGTGAAGTCATAAGTGGCTTTGCATGTTCAATGAAGTTGAGAATTTAATATCAAGTCCAATGGATTTTTCATTAATCTGAGTTAACAATATATATATATATATATATATATATGTATATGTATGAGATCACAAGTGAATCCTTACACGCGGCTCAAGGTGGCTGCTGGCACAGTGATTGAATTGTAATTTGACTTGTGTATTCTCAAGTTAGTGGTCTGTACATGGAAAAGAATGGAAGGTTGATAGTCTATGAGAACCAGCCTTCTTTGGCAATGTGTAGATGCTAAAAAAATTATGATAAATAAGAGGTGTGTAAAAAAAAAATTGTGAAGGGAAAGCAGGGTTGTCAGACTCAAGGAATAAGGAAGTACGGTAAAAAAAAAAAAAAAAAGAAGAAGAAGAAGAAAAAAAAAAGAGCGATAAAATAAATAAAAATAAAAAGAGAAAGAAAAGTCATACTAATTATTTATGGTATTTGTTCGAGTAGAGGCCGCAATCCAACATAGTTTTCAGAGGCTATAATCTAACAAGTCTTCAGAGGCTATTGGAATTGATGTCAAACCCTATAACATTGGTGGTATATATAGGCAAAAAAATACCTCCTATTTGTATTAGGATTTGTATAATTTAATTCAAATTGGAAAGGGATTTCAAAATACCTTCTATTTGTATTAGGATTTATATAATTCAAATTCAAATTGGAAAGGGAAATCTTACAATCCAAAGTTGGATAGGAAAGCGCAAAAAAAAAAAAAAAAAAATAATAATAATAATAATAATAATCTTTACAATTCAAAGACTAAGTTGGATACTTCAAGTCCCACTTGAAATAAGAGACAAGTTCGGTCAAACTTGGGACTCGAAGTGGGGGCAATCTGTAGACACTAAAATTTCATGGACTTTTATTTTGACAAGTTGATCCACCAGATATGGATGTCATGTTTAATTAAATTATTTAATTGGCCCAAGCTTGGTCCACTTAAATTATTTAATTAGCCAAGCCTAGATGATTAAATGAAAAGATAATTATTCCTAATAAAATATATTTGGAATAATTATTTTTAAGGATAATTATCATAATATAACCGGCCTGACCCAGTTATAATTTTGTCCTTATCAGGAGATAACACATGTCATCATCCTATAAATCCAAGAAACCTATAAATAGAGGCCTGGAGGAAGGAGGAAGGGAGACAAATTCAGAGACTCAGAAATCCAGAGGTCCAGAAATTTAGAGACTCATAAATCCAGAGGGTCCAGAAATTGAGAGACTCGAAAATCCAGAGGGCCAGAAATCTAAAGGGCTACAAATTGAGAATTCTAGAAACCCAAAATTCCAAAGAGAAATATAGAAACTCTGCCAATACTCATCCCTAATATCCAAACCTAAAGGCGAAGAGCAAAAAACATATCAATTCGTGCCGTTCTTCATCAAAATTTAACAGTGATCAACAACAAGCACATCTAATCCATAGCCGTACCATTCTTCATCAAATTCAACAAATTATCTCTGAAGGCAAAGAACAACAAGTACATCCAAATTCGTGCCGTTCTTCACAAAATTCAACAAATTCTCTTTGAAGACGAAGAACAATAAGCACATCTAAAGTCATGCCGTTCTTCCTCAAATTCAACAAAGAACAACAAACACATCAAAATCGTGCCATTCTTTCTCCGTGATTCAATAAGTTTGACGAATTTCCATACAACACTGTTCGAGATCAAGCTTCATCAGCCCTCGATCAGAAATCATCGACAATTTTCTTCAACTACAAATACTTGAAGAAAATTTTCAATAACCCGATTCAAGATCAAGCTCTAACAGCCCTTGAATCCAACCAATAAAGGAGATCAAATCAGAGGATATTTTCTTTCTTTTGTAAAGAATACCTCAGAAGATTGTACTTAATTTTCATAAATTAATAAAATTCTATTTGCTCCCTATTTTGTTCTTTATTTGTAGACTACGAAATTTGTGTGTACACAAAAAAAAAGCCCTAAACAAATTACCAACCAACCAAAATATGGAAGGATGGGGATTGGATTGGGCCTTTGGGATGGTGGGGTAGGTGTTGAAAAATAAACTTGATTTTAGTATTTAATTAGTCATTTCAGGTATTTGTCTTACATAGTGTATGCGGGCATTTAGCATATTATTGAGTAGTAAATTGTTTTAATGAGAATTAGTTTATGAGAGTTAGTGTGATGATGAAGGTTATGTAAAATCAAGAGTTATCAGAGTCAAGACTAAATAGTTATGTTAGTGAGAGTTATACCTACTAAATATCATGTTAGTAGGAGTAGTGGGTTTAATTAGGCATTTAAATGTAATGGTCACACATACATATGTGAAGCCTATATAATCATGTACGCTAGTCATTTTAGAATAAGTTGGGATTAATTGAAATAATATATTTCTTCCTCCATCTCTCTTCTAAATTATAGTGAGTTGTATTTGTTTGTCTAGCCCACTTATTTCGAACAAAGTGGTATCAGAGTAAAGCAATAAAGTGGTATCAGAGAAAAAGCAAACAAAGTGGTATTAGAATTAGGTTCCATATTAGAGCCAATGTTTCATGTTCAGAGCCTAGACGATCATGAAGGCCTGAGGAAGTTGATCTTAGAAGGTTCAACATTTTGAAGAAAACATGTTTCTCCTTGATGATGATGGCAAGGAGAAAATGTATTTTCTCAGTCAGAAAATAATGTTCTTTAATTACAAAAGAATGAGAATCATCATGACTTCATACCTCAAAGCATGTGATTTGTGGGATGTTGTTGGAGAAGAGCCAAAGAATGGCATGTCCGACAAGCTTCATGTGAAGAAAGAAGAAAAAGGCATTGGTAGTGTTGTGAAAGGCAATACATCAAGAAATTTAGGAGTATTTTGGAGAGTCTAAAACTTCAAGTTGTGTTTGGAAATTGCTCGAGGCCATCGTTTCCAATCATAGAGGTGAATTACTACCCATAGAGTATTGGGTACAATGCTTTGAGGATGATAAGTTTACGAAGATTGATTATGAAAGTGTAGAGGACAAATTTGTGGGAAATGAAAAGGTGTACAACACAAATGAAGTTGAACATTTTGAAGATTCAAAAGTTGAAGGAAAACTTGAAATGGTGAATGAGGAAGAGGTAAAGAAAGGTGTTGAAGAAGAGATTGAAAAAGTGGAGGAGCATGAAGTGGAAAGAGAAATTAAAGAAGAAAGAAGTACTAAAGAAGAGGCAAAAATTGATGAAATTGGTGCATTAACATCTTTAGATATGGTTACAAATTCCACCTTGAAAGAAGTTAGATTCGACTTATTTGATAAAATTATGATTTCTTCATATTCATCCTAATTGAAAAACGAAATCAAATATTATGTTAATTATGTTTATGTTGTGAAGAATGACAAACTTTTCTTAAAGAAAGTTGTTCCAAAGAAGTATGAGATTGAAGCTTAAGATGATAAGAAATTCTCAATTTTTTTTTTGAAAAATGGTTTGGAGAATTTTGTAATTGACACAGGTTGGGTAAATATGGAGTTATTTTTTGATTCCAAATTAAGAAGAAACACATAAGAAGTTCAAGAAGTTTTAAGAATTCAAGAAGAGAGAGAACGGATTGTACGCCCATATAAAGAAGATAAAAGTTGATAATGAGAAGACACTATTCAAGTGTTTGAAGAAGTTTCACAAGCCCTACACATCAACGAAAATGGCCAAGAAAATTGTAGCAATTGAAGGAAGTGGAACTCAAGACCAACCAAAAAACTTTTTATCAAGCCCCAAGATTAATAAATTGTTTTTTCAAGTTACAAAATCAAGTTTAAAGGGGGGTGTTGAAAAATAAATTTGATTTTAGTATTTAATTAGTCATTTCAAGTATTTGTCTTATATAGTGTATGTAGGCATTTAGCATGTTAGTGGGTAGTAAATTATTTTAATGAGAATTAATATACGAGAGTTAGTGTGATTGTGAAGGTTATGTAAAATCAAGAGTCATGAGAGTTAAGACTAAATGGTTATGTTAGTGGGAGTTATACCTACTAAATATCATATTAGTGGAAATAGTGGGTGTAATAAGGCATTTAAATGTAATGGTCAGACATACATATGTGACGCCAATATAATCATGTACTCTAGTCATTTTAGAATAAGTTAAGATTAATTGAAATAATATATTTCTTCCTCCATCTCTCTTCCAAATTATAGTGAGTTGTATTTGTTTGTCTAGCCCACTTATTTCCAACAAAGTGGTATCAGAGTAAAGCCATAAAGTGGTATCAGAGAAAAAACGAATAGTGGGGGGTTTGGTGTTGGTTACAAGTGCAATAAATAAAGAACTGTTGACTTATGGTATGATTTTAGTTTGAGATTTATTTGGACCGAACTGTTTACTAAATATATGTATCTATATATATATAACGTGGCATGCATATAACAAATGCACGTAATGTATATATTATTAGAATTCTTATATTCACAATTGTTTTTGTCAAATTAATTGATGACCATAAAGAACTACTTGTTAAACTTTAGGATATGGAAATACAATATGTAAAATAGGAAGATGGAAGAAAGAAAGATAGATGACACAACACAACATATACTTGGTTCGGCACTAAGGCCTATATCCATAGATCAAGAGCCACTGGGGCTTCATTTCTCTTATTGCTTGTATTTCTTGATATGTTTACATTTTATTGATAAACAATATATAGGAAATAAAGTTGACAAAAGGAATAAATCAAGGAGGAAAGAAGGGAAACAAAAGGAATAAATCAAGAAGTAAATCAAGGAGGAAAGAAAGGAAACCAGATATAATATATATGTATAATATATGTAATATATTATACATATATATAAGGGATGAAGGGAAAGGAAAATAAATATAATATATATGTATAATATATATAATATATATATTATACATATATATAATATATATTTCAATATTCTCCCGCAGACTCAAGATGGGTTTCTCAAAGCCAACTTGAGTTTGGAGATAGAATCTTGAAAACGGTGGTGGAGCGAAAAGCATCTGAAAGGCTGGAACAACGCCGGGGAAATGGCCGGAATAACGCCGGGGAAGTGGATCAGAACAAAGCCAAGAAATAGGCTGGAGTAACACTGGGAGATATCCAGGTGATCCATCTGAGAAATGAAAAAGATCCGGAACAAAGATGGTAAAAGGCTGGAACTAAGCTGGGGAATAGTTAGAACAAAGCCGAGAAATGTCGGAACAAAGTCGTGGAAGTGGTCGGAACAAAGCCACATATTTGCAATCATATAATCTTTGTTCATCATCATACACATACTTTATATCATCAAAGAGTATTGAGCTTCATTTTATTCATACATACTCTAGAGTGAGCTGAATCTTGTACTTTAGATCTAAGAGAGATCATCTTGTACTTCTTCAAACTGTGACGACCTTAGTTTTTAGGCCAGCGTGTCCTGTGATGAACTGCAAGGATGATCCGATAACGGATCCGAATGCGGAAGCGAAAACGGAAAACAAGACTCTAAGAAGTCAAAGTGACCTTCAATGAGGTCGTGGAACTTAACAAGAACTGATGCGGAAGCAAAAGATCGAAAACATGACAAATAAACCCCCAGGGGCAAAATAGTCATTTTTGAAAACTATAGATTCGGGTGCCACTGAGCACACCACTGGAAGGACAATGAAAAACTAATCAAGATGGACTCAAGAATCGCATGATTCGGAGTCCGGATGAAGGAGAAACGGCGTGACGAAGAAAAACGAGCACTTAAGGCAAAAAGGGTAAAATGGTAATTATTCAAAAATATCTGGATGTAACAAAGCACACCATTGGATAGACAACGAAAAATTAATCAAGTTCAAAAAAAAATTCACTTGAATTGGAGTCCGGACGAAGGAGAAAAGCCCAAAAGAAGAATTGACGTCTCGGCGGCCAGACGAGGGGCCATGGCAGCCCCATGCGCACACCCATGCGCGCGCCCATGCATGCTGCACGCGCGCTGGGTGCACCATGGCTGGCAGCAGCAGCCCATAAAGCTGCTATGGGGTTATTTTTCAGAAAAGTCCAGAACAAAGGCTGAATTTGGAGGCCTAGATGAACTTTTTTGCAAAAACACAAAGAAGAAACCCCCTCAAAATTGAGTTTTATATGTGACTCGTGAGAGAATTAAAAAAAAAACTCAATGTAGAATGCCCGAAATGCCCCTCCATGAAATCTAGTCATGGAGGTCCAAAAAGTTACTATGTTGAAAAACTGAGAGCTGAACTTCGTAAGCAATTTCCGATATCAAGACGACATTTTCTGGAAAAACACGGAAAAGAAACCCTCCCTAAAATCATGTTTTCTATTCAACCATATTGAAAGAAGAAAATAAAACTGATATGAAAGGTCTATAATGCCCCTAGATCAGAATATGCAAAAAAAATGCGAAATGAATTCACAAAAGACTCAAAACACAAACGATAAGGTTTTGCCCGGAAACGACCATGCACGCAAGCGTAACTTACCTATTTGGACGTGCTACAATGGTCCACGACTTAAAAATACCACCGATACAAAATTCGACCCCCCAACGGGCAAAAAGGCGAAAATGGAACTTAGAATGAAAACTCGGAATCCAAAAATACAAAAAGGGATCAAATGACCGTTTGGCCCTTGGCCATACTTCAAACATGATTTATGAGACCCTATGAAAGAATGAGAATGGAATTCGCACACCCGATGCAACCATGGTGAAGCAATGACTAGCGATTTTTCAAGATTTTCACAATATTTCATGAAGTTAAAAAGTACATAGAATACAATATAATGGTCATTGGCCTCTGGCCTCATCTCATACATATCAAATACATTGAAAGGAGTGTACTTAAGTACACATTACATACATGGAATGAAATATACATATTTTGACATATAAGTCTACAAAATGACATTTCATGCTAACATTTGCATGAAATGGAAACTTGAAAGCTATACGACATCCAAGGAATGCTCGGCGTCACGAACCAAGTCTTCCTACCTGAAATATGCCCCAGTATTGTAGGGGTGAGTAACATAAAGCTACTCGTAGGAGATGAGCATGCATTGACCTAGCATTTTACAAATTTATCACCTTAAGGTGAAACATGTTAAAGGGGTTCATGCCACCTAATGTCTATATCGAAATGAGACTTAGGGAGCATCCTAAGCTACCTTAGAGTGTTTCTAGCATAAATTACATCATCTATGCCATTTAAATAATATGGAAGCACGTTATACAAAGCAACAAGATATAGGTTCTTAAAGGTATTAACTTGCAATCTCGAATACAGAAACAACTAAAGTGATCATGCCACCTAACATCTATGTTCTACATAAGTCTAAGGAATCGTCCTAGGCCATGCTGAACAATCAAAACACAAATTACAACTTCAATGCAATCTAACCACATAAAAGCATATTATACAATGCAACAAAATACAATTTCTTAAAGCTATCAGCTTGAAATCTAAAGCACGAAAATAACAGAAGTGGGTCATGCCACCTAATGTCTAAGTTATAAATGAATCAATAGGATCAATCCTAAGCTTTGTTAGAACGTCAAAACACAATTTTCAATATCGAAGCAATTTAACCAACATTGGAACTTCCAATACAACGCATAAAGCACAATTTCGCAAAGTTAACATCATGTAACTTAAAATAGAACGACAAATAAGAAACAACAAATTACAACATCATCTAGTTATCAACTTGAAAATGAAATGCGAAATCAAACAAAGTGGATACTCGGACGTCACGCCGGATCAGACCGATAACATAGTTACTTTAGGGTTACTAGCCCATGGGTAACCTCCCTATGTGCGCACTAGACTATATATAGAGGGACTATCCCCTGTACTAGAACCACGTCCTAGCCATAGTCAAACAATGACATCCCCAAGTTTCCAAAATCAACAAGTTGTGCAATAACGCATATATTAACAGGAATATGCAAGATAATCAACTATCTACTAAGCACAACCAAATTTGGAAACCTATACAATACATGCTCTAAATCCATAACTAATCTGATATGATGACTGTCGAATCTTCAGTGTGCGATTCGTTGCACGCTATGCATGAAAGATGTTAAACACAAAGTGTGCAAATCATTACACAAGGCAACAATATATTCAATAAGGAAAACATATTCTCATGAATACAAACATAGCAACTATGTTATCCAATGTTCAAAACATAACCAAATGAATATACAACAAGTCTAAGTCTATGATTTGAATATAGAAACCACTTCTAAAACACAACTAGATCATGGAGAAAATTGATAGAATTTAAATAGATAAACACAATTAAATTCTCTAGATTTCCGATTCAATTTCAATTAACCTCAATTTAATACATGTTAAAGGGCATGGCAAGGTCATCACCTATATCCATTCTAAAACTCAATTAGGTTGTTAGAACAACAAAGTAGAACTTTAATTAAATCATGCTAATTTAAATCCCAAGGTTCTAAAACAACTTCAAATAGTCCCAAATTAATATATACTAGTAAACAAGTCATGGCCAATACGAACATCAAGTTAAAACCTTAATTAAGCTAATGGGACCACAAAATAGATTTTAATTAATTCTTTTAATTAAAATCTCTAGATTTTCAAACTTAACCAAATACTCTCAATTTAACATATCTTAGAGAATATGCTAAGGACTAATGTAATATCACATTACAAGTTTATTTCATTCAATTTAAGACCATGTGACTTAACCTTTCACTAAAGTTAAATATAAATTAAAAGTTGCAATTCTCATGCAATTAATCCCAATTTAATATATGTGAACAACTATACCTAAGCGTAATTTTCTAGTATGCCGCAATACAATCCCAAGTTGTATATCACCATGAGGATTAAATCTTAAACATGGAATTTAATTAAATAAAAGGTTTCAAAACCTAACCGAATATTCTAAATCAAATATATGTGAAGCTATATGGCATGTAAATCAAGAATATCAAGTCGGAATTTAAATAGAGTGAATAGTGCACTCGGGGCAAATTAATTAATAATTACTAATTTTCAAAACACCTCCAATCACTTTCAAATTCAACTATGTTGGAGAGCATACTAAGGTCTGATTTAATATGCTAACACATATTGATTTTAAACTAGTTAAGGCCATGTGAATTAATCTTTCACCTAAGATAAATATTAAATAAAATCTTTAATACTTATTCAAATGTTCCAATTTTAATACACGACAATGAGCATATCAAGGGGCAATATAAAATCGTGCTACATGTTTAAACCAAGTCATGAACAACCGGGAAAATTCGATCCCGTACAAGAAAAATAAATAATAAAATCTCTAGATTTTATATTTAATCATACAAATAAATAGTATAAGCATCACAAGCATGCTATATAACAAGAATTTAAACCTAGAATATCTCCTACCTCAATTTGAGATGAAAATCCCAAAAGCCCACCAAAATGGAACGGCTCCGAATCCGACGAAACTACTAGGTTTTGTCGGGGACAACACCGTGAACATAACCCCCATGAAAGCCCCATCAAAATCATAACTTGACCTTAAAACCAAACTCAAGAAATGGTAAAACTGAATTCTAATAAGGGGGAAAAGTAGAGCACGGCGAGGGGAACAACAAACGTTAAGGCCGAAGACTTTCCATCAAGGAAAAGTGAACAAAAAGAGGAGAGAGAAGATGGCAGCACCCCTTGGGCTGCCATGGGAGCTCCAGGTCGTGCATGAAGAGGGGAAGATGAAAAATGAAAAATCTCACCCCCCTTTTATAGAAATCTCAAAAAGTGCCCCGAACGGGCCCCGTCGGGTCCGAAAAAGTAAAATTTGAGCAGACGCGCTCAAATGGCAAAACTTTGTGAACAAAAAAGATTTAAAATGATAAAATATAAAGAACGGAAGAAACAGCATCAAAAACTGAGTTCCGAGCAGAAAGTTATGCCCAAAACAAGTTTGGCGAAAACCGGGGCCAAAAACCCTGAAACTGGAAAACATCGATCGGGAGGAAATTCCAAGAGTACACAACTCGACAAAATGTGAAAATGAATCCCGTATGAGGATCCAGGCTCAAAATAAGACATTTTGCAATAACTTTCATTAATTGCACAATGGTCCCTCCAAAAAGTAAAAACTGCAGTTATGGCCCAGAATAAAAATATCTTCCAAAAATATTTTCTTAGATACCCCTGAAATAAAATATCTTCAAAAGATATTTACGAAAAACACCCCAAGAAATGAAAAAGATTCTAAAGAATTGTGCATCCATGCCCCTACGGGCACCGGGAGCAACTAGAGTACTTTCTTACAAAAGTAAAGATACGTATTTCGAGGAAACCACTCAAGATAAA
The DNA here is from genome assembly GCF_030987335.1 of Cornus florida. Lineage (NCBI taxonomy): Eukaryota > Viridiplantae > Streptophyta > Magnoliopsida > Cornales > Cornaceae > Cornus > Cornus florida. The sequence continues at coordinate 19,173,968 of NW_026775574.1, forward strand.
GGCACGTGAAGTCAAAAACCAACTCCGAGCATGAGAAGTGAGGTTGTGCCAAAAACTGACAAATGGAGATAAGACAGAATAAGGAAAATGACGAAATAACGCATAGTGCTGAAAAACGAAAAATGTGAAAATGACTCGGTCCTTAAGGGAAGTTGTCAATCCACGGAAAAGAGTCTCAGGGACCAATTCTGAGCACTTGAGATGACACTAAGAAACACGAAACAGAGCTCAGAAAAGAAAATTAAACAAAAAAAATTCATTCGTAAAATTTCAGGAAAAAGGAAAGAAAGGCAAATGACTGGGTCGTTACACAAACTTTTTCAAATCGTGTAAAGGCTGGTATGGCCTCAGGAAGACTAAGAGAAGGCATTTCTCTTAGCACTTAGAAGCTAGAAGGAGCTTTTTATAAAAAGTTTGCTCTCCACCCGTAAGGAGAAGCCATAGTGAATTGGGAAGTCTCAAAAGGGGCCTTGAGCTGAGGAGTAGAAGTTTCCAAACCTTGCTAAAAATCGCTGAGTATATGTTTGTAATCTCTATCTCTATCTCTTACATTTATTGCTTTATATTTGACTTGATAAAACTTATTGATAGATATTGCTCATTGAAGCTTAATTTCTGATTGCTTTATACAACATTTATTAAAGTAGTTGAATTCACCTCTAGTTAGCAATTCAAAACAAAAAATTGACCTTAGTTTGCTTAGACTCTATTCACCCCCCCTCTAGAGTCTACTCTTGGGTAACAATTGGTATTAGAGCCAAGTCTCTATTGAAAAATCTTAAGTGTCTTAGAGATCGATCATGGCAAACTTAAATGGTCACTTTCATCAAGAAGGTCAGTCCAATTCTAGACCTCTTTGGTTCGATGGAACAAACTACGGTTATTAGAAAAATAGAATGATAGATTTCCTCCAATCCGTAGACAGTCAAGTCTGGTTGGTTATTGTTAATGGACCTTTTGTTCCAATGAAAGGAGTTGAACCAGAAAGGGTCCCTAAAACTGAAGCTGAATGGGACACCGAGGATTATAAACTTATCTCTTTAAATGCCAAAGCCAAAGTCAATCTAAATTGTGCTATAAGTCCTAGTGAATATAATAGAGTCTCTACTTGTACCACAGCTAAAGAAATCTAGGATAAACTTCGAATTACTTATGAAGAGACATCACAAGTTAAGGAATCCAAAATTGATATCCTTATGCATCAATATGAATTATTTCCCATGAATGAAAATTAGTCTATTAGTGCAATGTTTGTGAGATTTACTGACATTATAAATGGTTTAAAGCACCTTGGTAGAACTATTACTAATTCTGATCTTGCAAGGAAAATTCTTAGAAGCTTACTTGAAAAATGGGATGCTAAAGCAATTACAATTAAGGAAGCTCATAATCTCAATACACTTGAGTTGGATGAACTTCTCGGTTCGCTTCTCATATGGGAGATCACTCTAAAAGATAGAGAAGGTGATCATCATCGAAAGAAAGAAATTACTCTCAAAGTCTCTCAAATGGAAAAAGATGTTTCCGGTAACGAAAGCAAAAATGATGATCTAGCTCTCATCACTCAATCCTTCAAAAGGTTTCTTAACAGAAAAAAATTCAACAAAGGAAGATTCAAAAAGGGGGAATCATCCAATGAGCAGGCAAACGAGACACCCCTACCTGTTTTCATTATGGAAAACTGGGACACTTCAAAGTTGATTGTCATGTCTACAATGAGGAAAAGAAAAAGAGAAGAGCATTGCAAACCACTTGGGAAGATGATGACTCAAATGGTTCCGAAATCGATGAGGAAAAGGCTATCATTTGTCTCATGGCAAATAGGGATGAGGTAAATTCTAATCTTGACTCTTCTTCTGAATGTGAAATGTCTTATGATGATTTAGTTGATACATATAATGGATTACTTGATGGTTTTAAAGAATTGCATGATGAACTAAGTAAAATGGTCAAAAAATGTGCTTCTCAAAGAAGAGAAAAACTAATTCTTGAAAACAAGCTTCAAACTCTTCTAAATGAAAATTAGTGCTTGAAAAAGGAATGTACTTCACTTAGAGAAACAGGATCACCTGAACTTATCTCTAAAAATGAATCCTTAAAATTAATCATTGAAGACCAAATTGATGGTCTAGCAAAGTTTACTCAAGGTACCAAAAATCTAGAACTTATGCTAGGTGCTCAAAGAAGTGTCTTCAATAAAAATAGATTAGGATATGATCTTTATGATAAGAAAGCATGTCTATTGAAAAAGAGAGAGCCTTTGGCTAACCATTTTGTTAGAAGCAAGAACCAAAATTCTAGATGTAATTATTGTAAAAGGATGGGTCATCTCATCCAAGATTGCTTAAAGAGAAAGCCGAATATCATAAAGAAGTGGGTTCCTAAAGGAACATATGTGCTCTTAGCTAACTCCTATGGACCCAACAAAATTTGGGTACCAAGTGAAAATATTTGAAATTTTTTCTTAGGATGGCATCAAAGTCTCCACATATTCCAAGGACAAATGGTTTCTAGATAGCGGATGTTCAAGACATATGACGGGTGATCGTTCAAAATTCTCCTTTCTAGAAGCATACAACGGAGGAAGTGTAACATTTGGAGACAACTCTAAAGGCAAGGTAATGAGCATTTGAATCATAGCTATTTTTTCCTCTTTATCTATTGAACATGTTTTACTTGTTGAAGGTTTAAAGCATAATCTATTTAGTGTTAGTCAACTTTGTGATAATGGATTTGATGTGACTTTTAAATCGGATAAATGCATGGTTAAAAGAAATGAATCTCAAATATTTTGTGCTCCTAGAAGTGGCAATGTATATACCTTACTCTTAGGTGAACTTCAAGAACAAGACGTTAAATGTTTCATGTCATCTAATGAACATAGTTGGTTGTGGTATAGAAGGTTAGGTCATGCTAGCATGGATTTAATCTCAAGATTGTCTAAAAATGATTTAGTTAAAGGCCTTCCAAAGAAAAAAATTTTAGAAGACAAACCTTGTAGTGTTTGCCAAATCGGTAAGCAAATCAAATCCTCATTTAAAAGAAAAAGGGATATATCCACTTCAAAACCACTTAAGTTAATTCACATGGATCTTTTTGGGCCGGAGAAAATTACAAGTCTTGGCGGTAAAATTTATGCCTTTGTAATTGTTGATGACTACTCTAGATTCACTTGGGTATTATTTCTTGCTCACAAAAATGAAGCTTATTCAATTCTTTCAAAATTTTGTAAAAGAGTCGAAAACGAAAATGAATACAAGATTAAAACTATTAGAAGTGATAGGGGTAGAGAATTCAACAATGAAGACGTTGAAAGATTTTGTGATGAAAATAGCTGTAATCACAATCTTTCAGCACCTAGGACTCCCTAACAAAACGGTGTGGTTGAAAGGAAAAATAAATCTTTTCAAGAAATGGCTAGAACCATGCTAAATGAGCACAAATCACCTAGATCTCTATGGGCCGAAGCCGTAAATACTTCATGCTATGTTATAAATAGAGTTGTTAATAGAAAAATTCTCAACAAAACTCCTTATGAGTTATGGAACAATAGAAAACCTAATATAGGCTATTTCAAAGTTTTTGGATGTAAATGCTTTGTCCTCAATGACAAGGACAATCTAGGAAAATTTGATACTAAATCCGATGAAGGCATCTTTCTTGGTTATTCCTCAAGAAGCAAAGCATTTTGAGTCTACACATGTTGTGTTTGATGAGTCCCCAACTTCTCCTATAAAAGGTGTGATGGACAATGATAAAAAAATTGAACTGGAAAAGGGCACCAATGAACTCGATACAAATGAGTTTCCTATGGAGCTTGAGAAGAATATCAATGATCTTAACATAAATGAGTCTTCTATTGATATCTATCAAAGCTCCAATTCAAGTGATGATGTCTCTCAAAATAAAGCTACTCCAAATGAATGAAAGTTAGTTCAGAATCATCCCTTAGACCATGTCATTGGTGATCCATCCAAAGGTGTTAGCACAAGGTCATAATTAAGATTTGTAGGCAATTTTGTGGCATTCGTTTCTCAATTCGAACCTAAAAATATACATGAGGCTGAAAATGATGAATCTTGGCTTTTGGCAATGCAAGAAGAACTTATTCAATTCAAAAGGAACAAGGTTTGGGATCTTGTCCCTAGACCTCAAAATAAAACAATCATCGGCACAAAATGGGTTTTTAGAAACAAAAAGGATGAGTCGGGAACTATTGTTAGGAACAAGGCTAGACTTGTTGCAAAAGGCTATAACCAAGAAGAAGGAATAGACTATGAAGAGACTTTTGCTCCCGTTGCTAGATTAGAAGCTATACGAATGTTACATGCTTTTGCATCTCACAAAAATTTTAAACTATTTCAAATGGATGTAAAAAGTGCTTTCTTAAATGGTTTTATAGATGAAGAAGTTTATGTTGAACAACCACTGGGCTTTGAAAGCTATGATAATCCTAACCATGTTTATAAATTGACTAAAGCTTTATATGGTTTAAAACAAGCTCCTAGAGCTCGGTATGAAAGACTTAGTGGATTTCTACTTTCAAACGGTTTCGGTAGAGGTAAAATTGATAATACTCTTTTTACCAAAGTTATTGATGGCAATTTGTTGATCATTCAAATTTATGTTGATAACATCATTTTTGGATCAACAAATGACACTCTAAGTAAAGAGTTCACCACCTCTATGCAAAATGAGTTTGAAATGAGCATGATGGGTGAACTCAATTCTTCTTAGGGCTGCAAATCAAACGAACTCTTGGTGGAATTTTTATTTCCTAATCAAAGTATACTAAAGATTTGCTAAAGAAATTTGGCTCGGAAGACGCCAAACATGCTAAAACTCGCATGAGTTCTTCCTTAAAACTTGATAAGGATGAGAAAGGCAAGAAAGTTAACATTAAGAAATATAGAGGTATGATCGAAAGTGTTCTTTATTTAATGGCTAGTAGACCAGACATAATGTTTAGTTTGTGCTTATGTGCTAGGTTTCAGTCTTGTCCTAAGGAATCTCACTTGAATGCCATCAAACGCATCTTTAAATACTTAAATGGTACTGTTAACTTAGGTTTGTGGTATCCTAGGCACACATTCTTTGAACTCATAGGATTTACGGATGCTGACTTTGCTGGTTGTAAAGTTGAAAGAAAAAGTACCAGCGGCGCGTGTCACTTTATAGGTCAGTCACTTGTTTCTTGGTCATGCAAGAAACAAAATTCAGTCGCATTATCCACCACTAAAGCTGAATATGTTGCTGCTGGTATCTGCTGTGCACAAATTTTCTATATCAAGCAACAGCTAGAAGACTTTGGTTTATTCTTCGACAAAATACCTATAAAATGTGATAATACCAGCGCCATTTGCATATCAAAGAATCCCATTCAGCATTCTAAAACAAAGCATATTGAAATTTGATATCACTTCTTAAGGGATCATGTATCTAAAGGTGATATTAAATTAATGCTCATTAACACCGAGAATCAATTGGCTGATATTCTCACGAAGCCACTTCAAGAAGATAGGTTTTGTACTCTTCGTCGAGAAATCGGAATGGCAATAGAGAGAGAAATTCATAACATCTGCTGAACCTTCAGAATCATCACTTAGGATCAACATTTCAGGATCAGTATTTCGGTAAACCAAAACCATGGTTTGGTCGACTGAAATAAGGGATGAAGATTCTCTTTAAAAGCCATTTTGGTCCACCGATGAAGCCATTTCGGTCGGCCTAATCTTCAGGGCCCCATCACACAAGGCCCAAATTTGAGCTTTAAAGACCCACGAATCTCATTTTGTCTTCAAATCTTAAAACCCTCTCTCTCTCTCGTTCTCTAAGGTGACTACACATCTTGCGAAACTCATGCGATTCTCTCCCTCTATCTTCTCTTGCGAATCTCTCACACTGTCTTTAAGGTAAGTTGCACTTCAAATCCATCATCTGTACGTTCAGGTTCATCTATTGTGTTTATACGTCTCTGTTACATCATTCTAGATAGGTTGTATTCATCTTTTATTGTCATCTCTTTATCATCAAACTACTGAAAAGAATCCATGGCTTCCCGCAAAAATCCTCCTAGAACTAAAAGAGATCTAGAGAAGAGGTCTAGGCACACACATGATATTGAAGCTGGAGGGTCTAATCCCCCAAATCCTATTACTTCCAACCCATATCCTGCCCCAACTATGCGCCTATTCCGAGAACCTGAGTTCAAAGAAGTTTATGAAATAAAATTCTTTCACAAAATTGTTAAAAAAGGCAAATTCTTTGATAAAGATGAAACTGAGGAACTCATCACACACAAATTCTCCCTCTTTGAAGCAATAGGCTTGGGTGAATTCTTATGCATCAAGGTTCCTATCTACCCCAAGGTAGTTAGGTTATTCTATACTCATCTTGAAAGGATATTAGGGTAGAACACTTTCATTTCCTTCGTTATAGGCACTCAGATAACTCTCCCTCTGTCAGGTATTCGTTGTATTCTCAACATTCCTAATGGCGATATCACCTATTACACTGCCTATGACTGGTATGATGGGAAGGGTTTGACCTTTACCAAGCCGTTCAACAAATGAGTCAATTCCTCACCAATAATATTGACAAAATCTATGCAAGTCAATTAACAGTACAAGCTCGTTTCATTTACCATGTCATCATTCACAACATCCTTCCAAAATCTGGTGGTCGCTCGGATGCCTTATTCATGGAAGCCTTTCTTATTTGGTGCATCCTGAACGGAAAGAAATTTGATCTAGCCTTTCTCATTTTTCATCACATGATAGATTGCGCTAAGAAAAAAAAAACTCACCTCTTCTATGCTGTGCCTCTTACCCTAATCTTCAGAGCATATAGAGTGCGAATAGAGGGCGAGGATAAAAAGGAGCTTACTAACCTCTATAGATTTGACCGAGATTTGCTAGGTCGAATGGGTCTCAAAAAATCCGAAAATAACATTTGGTATGATCCCAAATTTAAAGATCTAATAAATGAGGGCCAAGACATTGATATGGCAGAGCACCAAGCCACAGATGTTGAAGTAGGTGGAAATAAAGAAAGAGAAATAGAATCAGCAGAGGTTAAATGGGAAGAAGAGGAAGAAGAAGAAGAAGGGGAAGAACAAGAATCCATACATATCCCTCATTCTGAAGAAAGATCGCTATGGAAGCTTCTACTTGAGAGTATTGCTCTTTCAAAAGAGTAAATAAATCTTGAAAAAGAAAATCGGGATCACATTCTCACTTTGCGCGAAAGGGTTGAAGAAGTAGCCAATGAAGTTAACCTTGTCAAGCGTGATCTTTCTGACCTCCGGGCTACTGGACTTCCTCACTTTTGATGCTCTCATTCCCCCCTACCTTTTTGATGTATGACAAAGGGGGATAATTGATGTTGATGTAGGTTGTTGTGGTTGTTGTTGGAATGTAAATTGTTGGAAAAATTGGTATAAATGTTGATATAGGTTGTGGATGATAATGTTGATTGCAGTTGTAGTTGAAACATTGGTTACAGTTGACACATTGGAGATAGATTAGTGAAAATGATGATGTACCTTGACCTTTAATTCTTGATTCACTAGAAGTACACTTTTTTGACATTTATAATTTGCATGCTTTTAATTCTTTTATGTTATGTTTGTATGCCTTAAATATGTTATGCTCTCAATTCTAATAATGATTAAATGATTGCACAAGGAAAGGGGGAGATTTGTAAATCTCTTATTTATATGCCCTAAATTTCAAAACTATGTACATTGATAGGGGGAGAACTACTCACATTCTTATTCTCATTTGACGAACACATCAATGAATTGTCATCATCAAAAAGGGGGAGATTGTTGACCTTGAATCTAAAGCTTTTGATGATCATAATTCATTAATGATGTTCTATGATCACTAATGTCTTCTTGAGTGAAATTATAGATCAAAGCATTCATTAAAACAAGACATTTCAATAGAAGAGCAAAACTAAAGAAGCAACACCAAGGCATGAGAAAAAGACTAAGGAATCAAGAGTCAAAGACAAGTCTTCAACATCTCATCAAAATGGGATTAGCTAGGATGGTGAACATTTTAGGAAACCTTGTTAAAGTTTGTATGAAAATCTTGAAGCTCAATTTTTCTAAAACTATGCATATCATCTCACTCATAATGTCCAAGGAACAAAGGACCAAAGTGTAAAACATCATCTAAACATGTTCCTGAAAATGAAGGTCCATTTCGGTCTACCGAAATGGAAGGGCTTAATGAATCAGTCGACCGATATAACCAGAGAATTTGGAGCAAAACCTAAAGCTATTTCGGTCTACTGAAATAGAACATCAATTCATTTCGGTCTACCAAAATGAATACACAAATCCAACTCCTAGTTATTTCGGACGATCGAAATAACTGTGAGTTTTACTTCGATCTACCGAAACAGAGATACTGAGGATGATAACCAATCTTAAAACCATTTCGGACGACCGAAACACAAGGGTGTTTCATTTCAGTCGACTGAAACTGAGTATTTCAAAATTCTAATGGGCATTTTTTCTTGAAGTGTGTGTCGAACAGCTATAATACTTATCAGACATGTCTGGAAGTCTATATAAAGACTTATGAACTTCATTAAAAGTATTGCATTCATTGATATACACATATTTGCAATCATATAACCTTTGTTCATTATCATACACATACTTTAGATCATCAAAGAGTATTGAGCTTCATTTTATTCACACATACTCTAGAGTGAGCTGAATCTTGTACTTTAGATCTAGGAGATATCATCTTGCACTTCTTCAAACTTTTTCAAATCATGTAAAGGCTGGTGTGGCCCAAGGAAGACTAAGGAAGGCATTTCTCTTAGCACTTAGAAGCTAGAAGGAGCTTCTTGTAAAAGGTTTGCTCTCCACCAGCAAGGTGAAGCCATAGTGAATTGGGAAGTCCTAAGAGAGGTCTTGAGTTGAGGAATAAAAGTTTCCGAACCTTGCTAAAAATCACTGAGTATATGTTTGCAACTCTAGCTTTATCTCTTACATTTATTGCTTTATATTTGACTTGATAAAACTTATTGATAGATATTGCTCATTGAAGCTTAATTTCTGATTACTTTATACAACATTTATTAAAGTAGTTGAATTCACCTCTAGTTAGCAACTCAAAATGAAAAATTGACCTTAGTTTGCTTAAACTCTATTCACCCCCCCCCCCCCTAGAGTCTACTCTTGGGTAACAACATTGTCTTTACTAATCCAATGGCCATGGTCGCAAGTAGTTTGTCGCTGTACAAAATGACTACGTCTATGCCAGACAATTATTGGAAGAAGTGAAATCCAATGCCGGTGATCAATATGTGATGGACGGTCGGCGTGGGATGGAGAAACAACTCTTTGCACACGGCCTCGTCGTGGTTGGGTTTTTGCAGCAACAGGATCAAACCCAACAATGATCATAGCCGAGCTCTTTGCTTGCCAGACATAACCATCATTATCAGTTCAGTTCACTATTCCAAGCACTGCCATAAGCGCTGCCGATTCAGTTCCAAGCTTGCCGATTGTTCCTCTCACCGCCGAGCTCCCTTGCTCGCCAAACAGGTCATCCTCAGCCGAGCCCGTTTTCCTCCTCACCGGACTCTTCTCTTTACTGTCGTTGCGCTTGTCCTCTTCATCGACCGGCTCTATTTGATCGGTTGATAATTCGATCTATAATAAATCAACATTCGCAATGGCACGAATCATTGTAAAATAGGGCTATTGGTCGGGTAAGTCGAACCATTGGGACTGTGTTAATCTATGGCAACCTAAGTGTTTAGAGTCATTTTAGAATGATAGGGGTGTTCATAGAGGATTTGTTGGTTGTCACTAAAGCTATGAAATTAAGGTGCATAAATTAAAAGCTTGCAAGAATTTAAAGGAGATGAAATACAAGTAAAGAGGACTAGGGAAGTGAATCCACCTCCATCCCTATACACATGCTAGATTAGAGCTAAATTGGGGGAAAAATAATATATAATGGTCAAGAAATATTTAGCAACACATAGTTGCCATATAATCAACAAGATGTACATTAAATCTCAAGCAAGCATGATCCATCAAAGATGAACATGTTTAGACTACCTAACTAAGGTGTAGCTTAACCACATTTACTTGAATGAAAGATTATCAAGCCCTAGATAAAATGATGAAGCACATGAAGGTAAGAAATAAGCATAAACCATCAAAGGCATCACCTAAGCAATGATCTATCAAAGTTCTCCAACTTCATACCATTAAAACTGTTCCATGATCTCACTACCATTGTCACCATGAGAGTGCAAGCAATATGATTAAAAGAATAAACCATCTAAGATAGATAATTGACTCAACATTAATCATTTAAATACATGAAGATCCATTACAAGAGGCAAAATGCTCTAGACCATGAAACGACCAAAGATTATACATTGCAATCCCCAAAATAGAACTATACTAGGACATGCTTACAAGGGAGGGGCTTCATTACCTCCCTAGATGGAGTTTTAGTTACCCATGGAAGCTCTAAAAGAAGGAAGAAGCTTGGAAGATCCCTCCATTTTCGAGCTCATTTGTTGTAGCTTCAAGAACTCAATTTTTTCCTCCTCCTTCTCTCTCTACCAATCTTGCTAAGATGAGATATCCCCCATCTATCATGAGATATCCTCCTATATACACTCAAAACCTACTCCCCATGCTGAAAATCTCGACCTTCTCCCTCTGGTTCATTCTCCACCACATAAAATAAAGATAAGGGAACAAAAGTGCTGAAAAAAAGGGGCAGGTGAATTGCCTGCAGAGGGTCGACGGGCGCCCGCGGAAGTTGCGGCTCGTGAGGATGTCTCTGGAGTTTTTGGCGGGCGCCCGCGGTGGCGTGGTGGGCACCCGGGGGAAGGCGCGGGGGCTCCCGCGGCTGCTCTGCAAGGTGCCGCGAAAGAGGCCAGAGAGTTTGGGGTTGGCGGGCGCATCGCGGGAGCTCCGCGGGCGCCAGCGGAGGCTACGGCTGCACTTCAGCTCTAAATTTTCTGCAGTCTTCTTCGGGCTGGAGCAATAACACACGTCCCTTATGAAACACTAAGCCATGTTGCCACAAAAACGGTAATAGAAGAGGCTTAATAAAAAAGGTGATTTCCTGACACAGCGCATGTAATTCAATACAAATGATGTCAAAACCATTTCTTTGATCACTCTCAGGCACAAAACCTGAAATCCGAAAGAAAAACACAATTGAATTAAAACTTCATATTATCCTCTAGTAATGGACTTAATTAATGCAAGAAGGGGCGCTTGAATATGCAATATTAGGCGCTTATCACACCCCCAAACTTACATTTTGCTAGTCCCTTAGCAAAACAAAAAAAAATAGAATCTAGCAAAAATGACAACATGCAACAATTATTAAGCAAGAAATTTATCTATGAAGCTCAAATGTAACATGGAATGACAAAAAAAATTGGAGGAAGTTCTATTAAACAGACTACCTTGCATATATGAAGCCTTAATATTCAAAATGGCAAAAATGAGTTCAATCATAAATGCATCAATCATTAAGCTCTATATAAAAACTTCAATTATCATCTCTTGAATAACATGGACTCCAACTTCAATGATGGTGGGCCGAATTCCCAATATGTGGCTTTAATCTTCTTTTTCCAATCCCAATAACACATTTTCACATCCTTAAATCTCCTTCAAAATGAGGTCCCCATGGCATAGTTTATTCATAAGGCAACTTTTGTTGCTTATTGAGAACTCTATTGTTCAACACAAAAGAAAGCATACAATTGGTTGTGCAATGCCAAAATCCCTTAAGCTTTCTAACCAACCCATGTAACAAGCGTTAGGCCAACAACTCCCAAACCAGATGGCTTTAGGGTGCTAAGTGTAGAAACACTCCTAGGGCTTAATAACTCAAGTTGGAAAGGCTACGAACTTCGAACCAAATTTATTTATTTTTGAATAACCGTGCAATGTCTAGGTTCTTTAAGCTTTTTAACCAACCCATGTAACAAGCGTTAGGCCAACAACTCCCAAACCAGATGGCTTTAGGGTGCTAAGTGTAGAAACACTCATAGGGCTTAATAACTCGAGCTGGAAAGGCTATGAACTTCGACTAGTCATTGATTGCTTTTTCTTTTTTTTTCTTTTTTTTTTTTTTTTTTTAATGCCAAGGGTATCCATTCATTAGCGTCATTAATTCAGATCACTGAGTCCCGATCAAAGTCAATTTGGGTTGCATGCCTCATGATTAGGTTTCCGGTGTGCAAATGTGCAATGTGAAGCATAAAAGAGTATGAAATCCGACAAGAATTTAATTGAAGTCTTTATACACACCAACTATGAATCAACATGCTTATTTCAAAATTTTCCTTATTTTCAAAAATTATCTTGGCTTCTATACACAAAGTATTAAGTACATGCTTTAACCTTCAACAAGTTCCATGGTTACACTATCATTGCTTTCAACAACATGATTTTATTAACTTATGAGGATAAAAAAATAAAAAATAAAAAAAATAAAAAATAAAAAGCAGCAAAAATCATACGAATGAAAGTACATGCACCCCCAAACTTGAATGTCACATTGTCCTCAATGTGAGAAGACAAATGATAAGAGAATTAGAAAGAAAACTGGAGAGTGCAAAGAACAATAGTACCAAGTTGAGAAGGAATAGAGTGGCAGTGCAAGAATAAGCCAATTTGTGAATTCCAAGAGCATACCCCCAAACTTGAAATCAAAAACCTGTCAAAAGCATCTATACAGAGTAAGAATCAAATGAATCCAAAAATTACTAACTATAACTGTAATTTATTTTAAAGCTAAAATCCATGCGAATGAACAAAAGAGATGCAGTTAAAAGTTTAAAAGAATTGGAAAAGAAATACCAAATGCGGCCCAAAAGAAGTCTAAAAGTAGTACTACTGCAAAAAGGAAAATAAAACGAGAAACAGGAAATCAATCCTCCATTGGCGTGGAGGAAGAAGCACCAGGTGCGCCCGACGCCCGATCAATCAATGACTAGAGCATAGCCTGCAAAATCTCTTAATTCTCTTGGGTCTTCTGGACGGCGCCCTCAATGGCGTCAAAGCGTAAATCAAATGCATCAAATCGAGCATTCATGGTAAGATAGTCAGTGCGAGTCATGACATCTAGCGGCGGGACAAAAGTGGCAGCTGGAGAAGCTGGGGCATCAGGAGGAGGAGGAACAGGAGCCACAGGGGGGGCCAGAGCACCCTAATGCAGCGCGTCACCAATGCGGGCCTGACGGGATGTCTGAAGTTAAGCTGTGCTGGACTTCCAGACCCCAAGGGTGAAGTGTAACACATTTTTTTCTTTCTGTTCACCACAGGGAGCTCGGAACCCCATATTTTTGAGCAACCTTGTAATAAGGTATGAAAATGGGAATGCCCAGGTTGTGGTGGTACGTGACCGAACCAAGATTAATTCCTTATAGATTTTAAGCAATTGGTCCCAGACAAGTTGTGGGACACAAAACCAACACTCTTTTTCAGTGTAGTAGAGTGTTTTCAAAAATTCCCCCTTTCGCTCGGAATGGCTTGGCACGGGTAGGACGTTCTTGGCCAGGACCGAATCGAGAAACCATAGCCGGCAAGGTAAGAAAGATTTATTGGTGCTTGTGGTTCTGCTTCCGGTGAATTGACCATGACAAATTTCTCCCATAATGTCCACTAAGGTAGGCTAATTAGGACCTTCGATATAAAGGGGGAGGCCCACCTCATCCACTGGCGAAATCAAGGGGCAATCCATAGCCATAGCAAGGTCATCGAGGTCAAATTCATAATCATAGTCATTAATGGTGGTTTTGATTTTGTCCGGTTCCTCGCATGAGTGGACCATGTTGGCATAGAACAGCTGGACCACACGCGAGAAGTATGAATGAGTGCGTGGCTTGAAAATAGAGGATAGGCCTCGATCCCTCAATTCACGGATGGACCATGCGGTCTCCACATTACTCTCCAAAGTAGGTGTAATGTCAAAACGAGCTTCGGTTTCAATTGGCCATTCAGCCCAATTTAGGGGCATAGGAGCATTAGAAGGGCCCTCGGATGACCTAGAACGCTTAGAAATAACCCTAGGAGCCATGGGAATGAAGAAATTTGGTTCAGGACTTTTAGCGAACACTTGGTGTGCAACACAATTGGGAAGAGAGCAAAATGTTGGTTAGAGACTGAAAAACCCAAAAATTTTGTACCTAAAAGCAACCATGCACAACTCCAACAAATTCACCAAGGGTCACCACATCAATCACATCCGCCATGGATCACAAAATCAAAGAAGTAAAAGAAGAAGAAGAGAGACTTACCCAATGTGGAGGAACCAAGGCTTTGCAAGCTTGAATGATGGATGAAGAGGATGGAATTTTGCTATTGGATGATGATGATGGAGAGTGGAGATGGGAAGAGGTATATGGGGAGAGAGAGATAGATGGTTGTAGGGTTGAGGGGTGTAGGGCCAGAAAGTTTATAAGAACCAAAATAGGCTTTCAAGCCCATTTTATTGCCAGCGAAGGTGATCCGCGGGCGCCCGCGGTGCGACGAATGTGCCTGCAATGTTTCGCGGGGGCCCGCGGAGGCTCGGCGAGGCCCCGCGGTTGTGCTGAGTGTACTGGCCAAATTCGTGAGTGCCCACGGGAGTTCTTGAATTGATGCCTTGGGCATCAAGCACAACTTCTCAAGGCCATGAGTGAATCAGGTGAGCTCTTAACATGAATTGGGGTATGACGGAGATCTGGATCACCACATAAAGCGACATGGAGCGAATGTAATTTTATTTGCCAGAACCTTGCTTTGCAATCAAACTTGCTGAAGAGTTTTGCTCCTCGCGTTTGATTTATGAGAACATCTTTTCGAGGAATAAAATAGCCATCGAAAATTAAATGTTCATTTAGCCTTTTATAATTTATTACCATACAGGCTTTACCTCGTTTTACCTCACTATGGTTTCGGACCATAAAGGCGGGACTACTATGAGGACTTGTAGTACGTTCAATGAGCTTCTTGTCAAGAAGATCTTGAAGTTGTTCATCAAATTCATCGATATCTTTTCGGAGGTAGATCATGGGTTTGACGCGAATGATGATGTTAACGTCTTTGAGTTTGAGACTGTAAAAATGAGGACTCCTTTGCCATAGATGTAAAGGGTTAGTAGAAAAGTTTTGTCGTAAGAGAGAATATAACCAGGGAGTTTCATTTAGGACAAAAACTTCATTATTTTCATGTTTGGGGGGTGAAAAGTTGTCACTACAAACAGAAGCTAAATTTTCTTGAATTAAAATTTTAACAACTGTTTTGTCTTTTAAAGTTAAAGAAATGGTTTTTCCATTTAACTGTAAAGGAAGATAACTATATATAAAGTTACATCCTAGAATAAAATCACCATGCATGTATGGGAAACAGAGTAATTTTGGGATAATGAATTTTTTTATCATTTAGCCAAATAGCAATATCTTTTGCTTTGAATTGAATGACATTCATGGGAGCTTCAGCATCAATACCTTGTACTCCAATGGGATGTTTCATTTTGTGCCATTTGTCGGATGGAATGGCATTGTAGCAGCAACAACTTGTGGTTGCGCCAGTATCAATGAGAACACAGAGGGTATATGGTTTATAACCTTTAAAATTAAGTATACCATTGACATAGGTGTACTTGCGTTTTTTTCCTTGAGAAGGAGCAATTAGGAGTTCTTCATTGCCATGGCAGAAATGGTAAAAACGAGCAGATTTCATAGTTGATCCAGGAAGGAACGGTGCATCAACTTGTGCTTTGCCTTTTTCTGCCCATGTAAACCGTCTTCGAGTTCGAAGTTCAAAAGGTTGTACATTTGAAGTTCGAGGAGGGAGAAGCTTTTCCCATCTGGAAGGAGAGTTACCGAGAGTACGAGCTGAAGTCGATCGCTGCAACTGTGGTTTTTTTTCTTTATTTATGATATAAAGATTTTTTCCAGAAGCTTGAACTGTAGTAACAGTGGCTCAGCGATGCATAATTTTGGTGGAGCAGTAATGTTGTGAAATAACCAATTACGCGGAATTTCTAGATCTGTCCAGTTGAGTAATTTTAGTTCAATTACAGAATCAAAAGGACGTGGTTCGAACAAAGTGACTAATTTAGAGACAACTGTAGGAACAGTAGAGGTTTTGGGTTCTCTAGTGAGTTCATAGAGAACTTTCCACTGGATGCCGAGGCTAGGAAAGTCATAATCCATCTGAAGGTTTGAAAGCTGGAGTTTGACTTGAAGAACTTTCTCAATATTTGGATCGGGGAGAGAAACAAAATAATTTGGAGTGATTTTGAACCAAATTACATTATTGACTAAATTGGATTGAATGCCACCGAGGAGGGCATCTATTGGTTTATAGAATCGATTATCCATAACAATAACAATGATTGGCTGATCAGTGCCTTTGCGAAATAAAGATGTGATCTTTATCTGAACTCTGCCAATATGAATATATCGGGCAAGAGGATATTGTTGTCGCCAACGTAGAATTTTATCCATGTTAAGGATATTAAATCCACAGGTGCCGTTCGAGGTGTAAGAGAGAATATAACCAGTGAGTTTCATCTAGGACAAAAACTTCATTATTTTCACATTTGGGGGGTGAAAAGTTGTCATTACAAACAGAAGCTAAATTTTCTTGAATTAAAATTTCAACAACTGTTTTGTCTTTTAAAGTTAAAGAAATGGTTTTTTTTAAAGCTTGCCCAATTAGTTGGAGAACTTGATTTCCCACAAAATACGTTTTCGCATACTTCTTCATTTTTTGAATGGGTTTGTTACCCTTTTTCCATTTGTGCCACCGGTATTGACGCTCCTTTGTAGGAGCTGAACGGCGACGGGTAGGAGTAGGGCGTGGGGGTGCACAACCGATTTTTTATTTTTCTTGAAGAATCTTATCGCAATAGCGCTGTCCGGCAGGAGTGTTGCTGATCTGATTCTTGACCTGCTTTTTAGCTTTGGACTCCAAACATTTTTCGTTGATGAGACAATAAATGAAATTAGTACGAAAACCAAGGTTATCGGTTCGTTTAATGCGGACAAGAAAATCGGGATAGCCTTTAAAGGCCAGCTCATCCCAAGGGCTAGGAAGCTTGTGAAAAAATTTGGGTAACCAATGTTCCATATTATTGGGAGGAAGATGTCGAAAATATTTGCTGAATATAGTGACGTAACATTCAAAGCCATTAACTGCTTTCAGCACACCAAAAGGTCATTATCAGTGGACCATAATGCCATTCGGTCTCAATACTGCACCTCAGATATATCAAAGATGGATGGACAAAATCGTTAATGATTAAGGACTTTGTTATTGTTTACATCGATGATATTTTGTTGTTCTCTAAAACAAGAGAAGAACATAAAAAACATCTCCTGTGTCTTTTAGAAAAACTGAAAACTCATGGAATTATTCTATCTCCAACAAAGATAGATGTTGAACAGGAATCTATAGATTTCCTTGGTCTAGTTTTAACCTACACAGGTATAAAACTTCAAGACCGCATCATTATTAAGATTCATGAATTTCCTGATGTTCCTCAGGATAAAAAGCAACTTCAAAGCTTTTTAGGAATCTTAAATTATGGCCGCACCTTTATTAAAGGTTTGTCTCAAAAAGAACTTCCTTTATTAAAGAAGTTGCAAAAAGATAAAGCGTTTGACTGGACTGATAACGACACCACCATTATACAGCAAATCAAACGTGACTTGATCCATATCCCTGAAGTTTTTTTTCCCTAAAACGGTGATAAACTTATTCTTGAAACAGACGCTTCTGACTTCTGTTGGGGATGTGTGTTAAAAGCAATCCCACATAACAAATGGGACGAAGCCATTTTTACTGATCATTAAATAAGAGCACGCAAAGCTCCTATCCCAAAAAAGCTTCAAAAAGAAGAATTAATTTACGGATATAATTCTGGAAAATTCAAACCAAATGAACAGAATTATATTATTTATGAAAAAGAACTTCTGGCAATTAAATTAGCAACAAAACGATTTCAGATTTATCTTGCCCCAGAATATTTCATTATTCGAACTGATAATCAAGCAGTTAAAGATTTTCGCATAAACAAAAAGAACGGTTTAGATGGACGTCGATTAAAATGGTACAATGTGATTGCCCAATATTCCTTTTCTATTGAACATATTAAAGGAACTACTAATTTTCTTGCAGATTTTTTAAGCAGAAATTATAATGATCTGTCTTCTCTTGCAGATGAGTGATCAAGGTAAACAGCCTTGCCCAGACAAAGATGGTTAGATCACTATTGCTAAAAAGGCAATTGATAAGCCAACTCCATCACAACCAAACAAATGGTTTGTGGTTTTTGCTTATCACCAACTAGGAATATATGCAGAATGGAATAACTGTCACAAACAGTTACAGTCATTTACTGGCTCATGCTTCAAGGCTTATGACACACTTATAGATGCTCAAAATGTTTTCTATAATGTAGGTAAAGCCTCACAACAAATGTTTTCACAACACCAGGAAAACATAGAAGTAAAAGACTTCTATGATCCCGGACTTCCAAACAATTTTTATACTGAAATCAATAATGTTTGGAGAAGTTTTAAACTCGGTGCAAATAAGAAATTCAGGTAACACCTGAGTAATCTTACAGCCCTTGTAGCTGAACAAACAGCTATTACGGATGAGCTTAAAAAGCTTTGCATCCAAATCTGTTTAACAATTGATTGGGAAAAAGATTTTTCTTTATCACAAATAAATTGTTTTTTAAAGCTTGCCCAATTAGTTGGAGAACTTGATTTCCCACAAAATACGTTTGCTAAAATCAATCGTATATGTCTTCTTCAGAAAGCTCAAAACAGCTTTCCCGCTGACATTTTTTGAATCATCTTTACCAAAGCTTTGGATCATTCTGCTACAATGAAGAATTTTTATTTCGCCAACCATGAAGACATCAATACCTTTGATGTTATATATAACGGGAAAAAAAATCCCAAAAATGACTCTTTTCATTGTCCCTGGTTTTCCCTGGTCAATGGAACCTGTCGATTGGGGAGTAATTAACAAAATTATTTTCTCATCTCGAGACTCTTATCATGATTTTCCTGCCATGATCAAATCAGCAATCTATAAAGTCAGTTCTTAATGGCAGTACAGCAGAACCTTCACTCTCTGGATCTCCAGTATTATTGGATAGCGAGAAAAAACTCATTTTTTCCAACCTTATCAGATCTGGTTTCTCAAACTCACCGACGCAGAAGAATATGAGCATACACAGCTTCTCAACTCTGAGGAAATTGCAAATTCCATAGAAACCTATGAACTTGCAATGCATAGTCTTATCGACCTCCAAGACAAAGCTCGTAGAATCCTAAACGGAACTTTTAATGATCATGACCGCATCGGTTATTGTTGTCATGGCCGACGACACTTTGTCACTTCTCTTCCAATGTATAATGAACATTATTCAGAAAATAATATCATCACAGCACACGCATTTTTAAAAGATATCGTGGCTAATACAATCGATATTCCCGAAGTTATCCGCAGTGGTACCAATGACATCAACCTTGAATGGGATATCGCTGATGCTTAATCACCTGCCAGCACTCCTCCACTTGATGAATATGAACTCCATAATATCATCAATGCCATGGAAGGATAAATCTGTCTCTCTTCTCTATTCGACTGCAGTCTATCCAGCACACGTAACGAAGAGATGTCACATTTACTTTTGTCCACAGTAAAGGTACTGCTTTAGATTGGCTCCGAAATTGGGATCAAACTCAACAAGGACAACGTCAAAAAGATGAACTTCTTAACAACTTTGATGACTTAGACGGCGTTTTACGCAGATTTGTCAAAATCCTCAAAGAAAAATTAGTTGGCCACACCGGTGAAGTACTTCTTTCCGGCGACGCTAATTTCGGTCTTTCTAAAATTGAATTATGCGACATCTGTCAATTTTCAGAATACGTCACCATATTCAACAAATATTTTTGACGTCTTCCTCCCACTAATATGGAACATTGGTTACCCCAATTTTTTCACAAGCTTCCTAGCCCTTGGGATGAGCTGGCCTTTAAAGGCTATCCCGATTTTCTTGTCCGCATTAAACGAACCGATAACCTTGGTTTTCGTACTAATTTCATTTATCGTCTCATCAACGAAAAATGTTTGGAGACCAAAGCTAAAAAGCAGGTCAAGAATCAGATTAGCAACACTCCTGCCGGACAGCGCTGTTGCGATAAGATTCTTCAAGAAAAATGGAAAATCGGTTGTGCACCCCCACGCACTACTCCTACCCATCGCCGTTCAGCTCCTACAAAGAAGCGTCAATACCGGTGGCACAAATGGAAAATGGGTAACAAACCCATTCAAAAAATGAAGAAGTATGTGAAACCCAAACCCATAACTTCTACAGCTTCTAAACACAAAACCCAAAAAAGAAAGAAAGATCCAGAAATCAAAAAAGATTGTAAATGCTATATTTGCAATGAACCTGGACATATCGCACCAAATTTCCCCCAAAAAGGAAAAAGTGCTTCAAAAATGATTAAGCATCTTCACACGGATAACCTCTGTGTTATTTATGGAAGAGACCTATCTGATTCTGAAGATATACTCTATGAAATTTCTAGTCAATTTTTAGTATTCAGCGATAGTGATGACAGCGACGACAGCGACTCAGATGAATCTATCTGTATGATGCAGTTCACTTCTCCTCAACCCGACGAAACCTCTAACATTAAATTAAGTAGTGTTATTGGCGAAGAAGTCCAATTTACCGACGAACAGCAACTTCAGTTTACAAAACTGCAAAAGCTCAAAAAAGAAGAAGTTTACAAAACTTCCAAGTTCTCTATTTTTTCTAAATGAATACTAGAACAATTTAGTGGTGATACTACCATCGATTACACCTCGAACAGCACCTGTGGATTTAATATCCTTAATATGGACAAAATTCTACGTTGACGACAACAACAACCTCTTGCCCGACATATTCATATTGGCAGAGTTCAGATAAAGATCACATCTTTATTTCACAAAGGCACTGATCAGCTAATCATTGCTATTGTTATGGACAATCGATTCCATAAACCAATAGATGCCTTCCTCGGTGGCATTGAATCCAATTTAGTCAATAATGTAATTTGGTTCAAAATCACTCCAAACTATTTTGTTTCTCTCACCGATCCAAATATTGAGAAAGTTCTTCAAGTCAAACTCCAGCTTTCAAACCTTCAGATGGATTATGACTCCCCTAGCCTCGGCATCCAGTGGAAAGTTCTCTATGAACTCACTAGAGAACCCGAAACCTCTACTGTTCCTACACTTGACTCTAAATTAGTCACTTTGTTCGAACCACGTCCTTTTGATTCTGTAATTGAACCAAAATTACTCAATTGGACAGATTTAGAAATTCCACGTAAGTGGTTATTTGACAACATTACTGCTCCACCAAAATTATGCATCGCTGAGCCCACTGTTACTACAGTTCAAGCTTCTGGAAAAAATCTTTATATCACAAATAAAGGAAAACAACCACAGTTGCAGCGATCGACTTCAGCTCGTACTCTCGGCAACTCTCCTTCCGGATGGGAAAAGCTTCTCCCTCCTCGAACTTCAAATGTACAACCTTTTGAACTTCGACCTCGAAGACGGTTTACATGGGCAGAAAAAGGCAAAGCACAAGTTAATGCACCGTTCCTTCCTGGATCAACTATGAAATCTGCTCGTTTTTACCATTTCCGCCATGGCAATGAAGAACTCCTAATTTCTCCTTCTCAAGGCAAAAAACACAAGTACACCTATGTCAATGGTATACTTAATTTTAAAGGTTATAAACCATATAGCCTCTGTGTTCTCATTGATACTAGCGCAACCACAAGCTGTTGCCGCTGCAATGCCATTCCATCCAACAAATGGCAAAAAATGAAACATACCATTGGAGTACAAGGTATTGATGCTGAAGCTCCCATGAATGTCATTCAATTCAAAGCAAAAGATATTACTATTTGGCCAAATGATAAAAAATTCATTATCCCAAAATTACTCTGTTTCCCATATATGCATGGTGATTTTATTCTAGGAAGTAACTTTATATATAGTTATCTTCCTTTACAGTTAAATGAAAAAACCATTTCTTTAACTTTAAAAGACAAAACAGTTGTTGAAATTTTAATTCAAGAAAATTTAGCTTCTGCTTGTAACGACAACTTTTCACCCCCCAAACGTGAAAATAATGAAGTTTTCGTCCTAAATGAAACTCACTGGTTATATTGTCTCTTACAACAAAACTTTTCTACTAACCTTTTACATCTATGGCAAAGGAGAACTCGTTTTTGCAATCTCAAACTCAAAGACGATAACATCATCATTCACGTCAAACCCATGATCTACCTTCGAAAGATATTGACGAATTTGATGATCAACTTCAAGATCTTCTTGACAAGAAGCTCATTGAACGTACTACAAGTCCTCATAGTAGTCCCGCCTTTATGGTCCGAAACCATAGTGAGGTAAAACGAGGTAAAGCCCGTATGGTAATAAATTATAAAAGGCTAAATGAATATTTAATTTTCAATGGCTATTTTATTCCTCGAAAAGATGTTCTCATAAATCAAACACGAGGAACAAAACTCTTCAGCAAGTTTAATTGCAAAGCAGGGTTCGGGCACATAAAATTACGAAAACATTCAAAGCCATTAACTACTTTCAGCACACCAATAGGTCATTATCAGTGGACCGTAATGCCATTCGGTCTCAATACTGCACCTCAGATATATCAAAGATGGATGGACAAAATCTTTAATGATCTTAAGGACTTTGTTATTGTTTACATCGATGATATTTTGGTCTTCTCTAAAATAAGAGAAGAACATAAAAAACATCTCCTGTGTCTTTCAGAAAAACTGAAAACTCATGGAATTATTCTATCTCCAACAAAGATAGATGTTAAACAGGAATTTATAGATTTCCTTGGTCTAGTTTTAACCCACACAGGTATAAAACTTCAAGACCACATCATTATTAAGATTCGTGACTTTCCTGATGTTCTTCAGGATAAAAAGCAACTTCAAAGCTTTATAGGAATCTTAAATTATGGCCGCACCTTTATTAAAGGTTTGTCTCAAAAAGAACTTCCTTTATTAAAGAAGTTGCAAAAAGATAAAGCGTTTGACTGGACTAATAACGACACCACCATTATACAGCAAATCAAACGTGACTTGATCCATATCCCTGAAGTTTATTTTCCCCAAAACGGTGATAAACTTATTCTTGAAACAGACGCCTCTGACTTCTGTTAGGGATGTGGGATAAAAGCAATCCCACGTAACAAATGGGACAAAGCCATTTTTACTGATCATCAGATAAGAGCACGCAAAGCTCATATCCCAAAAAAGCTTCAAAAAGAAGAATTAATTTGCGGATATAATTCTGGAAAATTCAAACCAAATGAACAGAATTATATTATTTATGAAAAAGAACTTCTGGCAATTAAATTAGCAATAAAACGATTTCATATTTATCTTGCCCCAGAATATTTCATTATTCGAACTGATAATCAAGCAGTTAAAGATTTTCGCATAAACAAAAAGAATTACTTAGATGGACGTC
Source organism: Cornus florida (assembly GCF_030987335.1). NCBI lineage: Eukaryota > Viridiplantae > Streptophyta > Magnoliopsida > Cornales > Cornaceae > Cornus > Cornus florida. The sequence goes on from NW_026775574.1 coordinate 19,197,567, forward strand.
GATTAAAATGGTACAATGTGATTGCCCAATATTCCTTTTCTATTGAACATATTAAAGGAACTACTAATTTTCTTGCAGATTTTTTAAGCAGAAATTATAATGAACTGTCTTCTCTTGCAGATGAGTGATTAAGGTAAACAGCCTTGCCCAGACAAAGATGGTTGGATCACTATTGCTAAAAAGGCAACTGATAAGCCAACTCCATCACAACCAAACAAATGGTTTGTGGTTTTTGCTTGTCACCAACCAGGAATATATACAGACTGGAATAACTGTCACAAACAGTTACGGTCATTTACTAGCTCATGCTTCAAGGCTTATGACACACTTATAGATGCTCAAAATGTTTTCTATAACGTAGGTAAAGCCTCACAACAAATGTTTTCACAACACCAGGAAAACATAGAGGTAAAAGACTTCTATGATCCCGGACTTCCAAACAATTTTTATACTGAAATCAATAATGTTTGGAAAACTTTTAAACTCGGTGCAAATAAGAAATTCAGGCAACACCTGAGTAATCTTACAACCCTTGTAGCTGAACAAACAGCTATTACGGATGAGCTTAAAAAGCTTTGCATCCAAATCTGTTTAACAATTGATTGGGAAAAAGATTTTTCTTTATCACAAATAAATTGGTTTTTAAAGCTTGCCCAATTAGTTGGAGAACTTGATTTCCCACAAAATACGTTTGCTAAAATCAATCGTATATGTCTTCTTCAGAAAGCTCAAAACAGCTTTCCCGCTGACATTTTTTGAATCATCCTTACCAAAGCTTTGGATCATTCTGCTACAATGAAGAATTTTTATTTGGCCAACCATGAAGACATCAATACCTTTGATGTTATATATAATGGGAAAAAAATCCAAAAAATGACTCTTTTCATTGTCCCTGGTTTTCCCTGGTCAATGGAACCTGTCGATTGGGGAGTAATTAACAAAATTACTTTCTCATCTCGAGACTCTTATCAAAATTTTCCTGCCATGATCAGATCAGCAATCTATAAAGTCAGTTCTCAATGGCAGTACAGCAGAACCTTCACTCTCTGGATCTTCAGTACTATTGGATGGCCAGAAAAAACTCATTTTTTCCAACCTTATCAGATCTGGTTTCTCAAACTCACCGACGCAGAAGAATCCGAGCATACACAGCTTCTCAACTCTGAGGAAATTGCAAATTCCATAGAACCCTATGAACTTGCAATGCATAGTTTTATCGACCTCCAAGACAAAGCTCGTAGAATCCTAAACGGAACTTTTAACTATCATGATCGCATCGGTTATTGTTGTGATGGCCGACGACTCTTTTTCACTTCTCTTCCAATGTATGATAAATGTTATTCAGAAAATAATATCATCACTGCACACTCATTTTTAAAAGATATCATGCTAATAAAATCGATATTCCTAAAGTTATCCGTAGTGGTACCAATGACATCAACCTTGAATGGGATATCGCTGATGCTTAATCACCTGCCAGCACTCCTCCACTTGATGAATATGAACTCCATAATATCATCAATGCCATAAAAGGATAAATCTGTCTCTCTTCTTTATTTGACTGTAGTCCATCCAGCACATGTAACGAAGAGATGTCACATCTACTTTTGTCCACAGTAAAAGTAGCCAGCCGACACACTATTCATCAACAGTGAAAGTTGCTGACATCCATTTTAATAAACAGTAAAAGAAAGATTCCTTCTTATCTTCTTAAGAACTGTTTACCTTTTGAAGGCTATTTATACCGAGACTCCATAATAGTTTCGGCACTGAAGTTGGGAACTTGTTTTTTTTTTTTTTTTTCTCTCTATCTCTTGTATAACCTTCTCAGTTGTAAATTTTTTGTTTTTCTGCATTTTCTGTAATTGGTATCAGAGCCACACCACGAGTTTAGACCAGTATTGTAAGATTTCCTTTATATATCTGTACTAGTTTCTCTTGTAGTTTTGTGCTTTCATAACTGTTATAAATCTCATATGTTTGATTACTTTTTAAAGCCCGTATTTCCCTGTTTTAGCTTGCTTGTCTGTACGACTGTTTTAAAAGCTTTGTTACAGGAACCTACGATTTTAGGCACCCGAACAGTAGTCAAAAGGTCTTAAGAACACTTAACTGTTTATTATGGCACAAACTACTTCTGTTAATTGTATCTGTAATATTATAAGGAAGGACCCTAGTAATTATACTAATGTTCCACACTTTTTAACTTCAGAACCATCCAATTTTAACCAAATTGGAGCCGGAATGAATTTTCTTATAGATATGGTTAATGATTGGAAATACACTTTCCAAAGTAACCTTACTTTGTTAAATGCTCAAATGGACACCTCATTTGACGATCTACAACAAAGAATGATCTCCTTGAATGATAAGCTTGAAATGCTTACACAGATTCTCTCGCTATCCACCAATTCGGATAATCAGGATCTAAAAGACCAGATTCATCAGATGACAATCGATTTGGCAAAATTAAAAAAGCTAAGTTATCTGACTTATACCCACCTCCTGAAGATCCACCTCCTGGTGATCTACCTAATGAATCCAAATCATTTTTCGATAGCACGACTACCGATCGAACCATTTATAAGGTCAAACCTCTTTTTTTATGGTAATGAAAGCATTAAAGTGCTTCAGGAACAATCTTCCTTAAGCTTCAACAAAGATGAATATGACAGTATCATCGATTATCTTAGTTGTTTACAGGAATTATACATTAGTCCTAAATTATCTCTTGATGAAAGCAATCATATCATCAACTAGATTTGTGAGACTTCTTTACAACATGAAGGTCTCCTTACACATTTCGGATATACTTTTCACGTATCTGATAGTCATACTGAATCAGAAGAGCAAATACATGTTTTTTCTAACCAATCCTCCGATTCCGAAGAATCCATAGATGAAGAAATTCAAGCTGATCCACAGCCTTATCCATCATCTTCTTCACATCGAAGAAAACGTGTTTCTGACACTATCCTAGATGCATCCTTTTACGGTGATTTTCCTTCACCAGAAGAAATGCACCCTGTAGAAGAAACACCTAATTCAGCCTCAGGTATACCAGCTGAGACTTCTACTGCTACAGAACCCTGCAAAGGCAAATAAAATTACGAAAACATTCAAAGCCATTAACTGCTTTTAGCACACCAAGAGGTCATTATCAGTGGACCGTAATGCCATTCGGTCTCAATACTGCACCTCAGATATATCAAAGATGGATGGACAAAATCTTTAATGATCTTAAGGACTTTGTTATTGTTTACAGAAAATGCGAAAAAATAAAAAATTTACAACTGAGAAGGTTATTCAAGAGAGAGAGAGAAAAATAAAACAAGTTCCCAACTTCAGATGCCGAAACTATTGTGGAGTCTCGATATAAATAGCCTTCAAAAGGTAAACAGTTCTAAGAAGATAAGAATGAATCTTTCTTTTACTGTTTATTAAAGTGGATGTCGGCAACTTTCACTGTTGATGAATAGTGTGTCGGCTGGCTACTTTTACTGTGGACAAAAGTAGATGTGACATCTCTTCGTTACGTGTGCCAGATGGACTGCAGTCGAATAGAGAAGAGAGACAGATTTATCCTTCCATGGCATTGATGATATTATGGAGTTCATATTCATCAAGTGGAGGAGTGCTGGCAGGTGATTGAGCATCAGCGATATCCCATTCAAGGTTTTTGTCATTGGTACCACTGTGGATAACTTCGGGAATATCGATTGTATTAGCCACGATATCGTTTAAAAATACGTGTGCAGTGATGATATTATTTTCTGAATAATGTTCATCACACATTGGAAGAGAAGTGACAAAGAGTCGTCAGCCATCACAACAATAACCGATGCGGTCATGCTCGTTAAAAGTTTCGTTTAGGATTCTACGAGCTCTGTCTTGGAGGTCGATAAGACTATGCATTGCAAGTTCATAGGGTTCTATGGAATTTGCAATTTCCTTAGAGTTGAGAAGCTGTGTATACTCGTATTCTTCTACGTCTGTGATTTTGAGAAACCAGATCTGATAAGGTTGGAAAAAATGAGTTTTTTCTCGCCATCCAATAGTACTGGATATCCAGAGAGTGAAGGTTCTACTGTACTGCCATTGAGAACTGACTTTATAGATTGCTAATTTGATCATGGCAGGAAAATCTTGATAAGAGTCTCGAGATGAGAAAATAATTTTGTTAATTACTCCCCAATCGACAGGTTCCATTGACCAGGGAAAACCAGGGACAATGAAAAGAGTCATTTTTGGGATTTTTTTTCCCGTTATATATAACATCAAAGGTATTGATGTCTTCATGGTTGGCCAAATAAAAATTCTTTGTTGTAGCAGAATGATCCAAAGCTTTGGTAAGGAAGATTCGAAAAATGTCAGCGGGAAAGCTATTTTGAGCTTTCTGAAGAAGACATATACGATTGATTTCAGCAAACGTATTTTGTGGGAAATCTAGTTCTCCAACTAATTGGGCAAGCTTTAAAAAACAATTTATTTGTGATAAAGAAAAATCTTTTTCCCAATCAATTGTTAAATAGATTTGGATGCAAAGCTTTTTAAGCTCATCCGTCATAGCTGTTTGTTCAGCTACAAGGGCTGTAAGATTACTCAGGTGTTGCCTGAATTTCTTATTTGCACCGAGTTTAAAACTTTTCCAAATATTATTGATTTCAATATAAAAATTGTTTGGAAGTCTGGGATCATAGAAGTCTTTTACCTCTATGTTTTCCTGTTGTTGTGAAAACATTTGTTGTGAGGCTTTACCTACGTTATAGAAAACATTTTGAGCATCTATAAGTGTGTCATAAGCCTTGAAGCATGAGCCAGTAAATGACCGTACCTGTTTGTGACAGTTATTCCAGTCTGCATATATTCCTGGTTGGTGACCAGCAAAAACCGCAAACCATTTGTTTGGTTGTGATGGAGTTGGCTTATCAATTGCCTTTTTAGCAATAGTGATCCAACCATCTTTGTCTGGGCAAGGCTGTTTACCTTGAGCACTCATCTGCAAGAGAAGACAGATCATTATAATTTCTGCTTAAAAAATCTGCAAGAAAATTAGTAGTTCCTTTAATATGTTCAATAGAAAAGGAATATTGGGCAATCACATTGTACCATTTTAATCGACGTCCATCTAAACAATTCTTTTTGTTTATGAGAAAATCTTTAACTGTTTGATTATCAGTTCGAATAATGAAATCTTCTGGGGCAAGATAAATATTAAATCATTTTATTGCTAATTTAATTGCCAGAAGTTCTTTTTCATAAATAATATAATTCTGTTCATTTGGTTTGAATTTTCTAGAATTATAGTTGCAAATTCATTCTTCTTTTTGAAACTTTTTTGGGATAGGAGCTTTGCGTGCTCTTATCTAATGATCAGTAAAAATGGCTTTGTCCCATTTGTTATGTGGAATTGCTTCTAACACATATCCCCAACAGAAGTCAGAGGCGTCTGTTTCAAGAATAAGTTTATCACCGTTTTGGGGAAAATAAACTTCAGGGATATGGATTAAGTCACGTTTGATTTGTTCTATAATGGTGGTGTTGTTATCAGTCCAGTCAAACGCTTTATCTTTTTGCAACTTCTTTAATAAAGGAAGTTCTTTTTGAGACAAACCTTTAATAAAGGTGTGGCCATAATTTAAGATTCCTAAAAAGCTTTGAAGTTGCTTTTTATCCTGAAGAACATTAGGAAAGTCACGAATCTTAATAATGATGTGGTCTTGAAGTTTTATACCTGTGTGGGTTAAAACTAGACCAAGGAAATCTATAGATTCCTGTTCAACATCTATCATTGTTGGAGATAGAATAATTCCATGAGTTTTCAGTTTTTCTGAAAGACACAGGAGATGTTTTTATGTTCTTCTCTTGTTTTAGAGAAGACCAAAATATCATCGATGTAAACAATAACAAAGTCCTTAAGATCATTAAAGATTTTGTCCATCCATCTTTGATATATCTGAGGTGCAGTATTGAGACCGAATGGCATTACGGTCCACTGATAATGACCTATTGGTGTGCTGAAAGCAGTTAATGGCTTTGAATGTTTTCGTAATTTTATTTGCCAGAACCCTGCTTTGCAATCAAACTTGCTGAAGAGTTTTGCTCCTCGCGTTTGATTTATGAGAACATCTTTTCGAGGAATAAAATAGCCATCAAAAATTAAATGTTCATTTAGCCTTTTATAACTTATTACCATACGGGCTTTACCTCGTTTTACCTTACTATGATTTCGAACCATAAAGGCAGGACTACTATGAGGACTTGTAGTACGTTCAATGAGCTTCTTGTCAAGAAGATCTTGAAGTTGATCATCAAATTCGTCGATATCTTTTCGGAGGTAGATCATGGGTTTAACGCGAATGATGATGTTATCGTCTTTGAGTTTGAGACTGCAAAAATGAGGACTCCTTTGCCATAGATGTAAAGGGTTAGTAGAAAAGTTTTGTCGTCAGAGAGAATATGACCAGTGAGTTTCATTTAGGACAAAAACTTCATTATTTTCACGTTTGGGGGGTGAAAAGTTGTCATTACAAACAGAAGCTAAATTTTCTTGAATTAAAATTTCAACAACTGTTTTGTCTTTTAAAGTTAAAGAAATGGTTTTTTCATTTAACTGTAAAGGAAGATAACTATATATAAAGTTACATCCTAGAATAAAATCACCATGCAGATATGGGAAATAGAGTAATTTTGGGATAATTAATTTTTTATCATTTAGCCAAATAGTAATATCTTTTGCTTTGAATTGAATGACATTCATGGGAGCTTCAGCATCAATACGTTGTACTCCAATAGGATGTTTCATTTTGCGCCATTTGTCGGACGGAATGACATTTTAGCGGCAACAACTTGTGGTTGTGCCAGTATCAATGAGAACACAGAGGCTATATGGTTTATAACCTTTAAAATTAAGTATACCATTGACATAGGTGTACTTGCATTTTTTGCCTTGAGAAGGAGCAATTAGGAGTTCTTCATCGCCATGGCGGAAATGGTAAAAAAGAGCAGATTTCAAAGTTGATCCAGGAAGGAACGGTGCATCAACTTGTGCTTTGCCTTTTTCTGCCCATGTAAACTGTCTTCGAGGTCGAAGTTCAAAAGGTTGTACATTTGAAGTTCGAGGAGGGAGAAGCTTTTCCCATCCGGAAGGAGAGTTGCCGAGAGTACGAGCTGAAGTCGATCGCTGCAACTGTGGTTGTTTTTCTTTATTTGTGATATAAAGATTTTTTTCAGAAACTTAAACTGTAGTAACAGTAGGCTCAGCGATGCGTAATTTTGGTGGACCAGTAAGGTTGTCAAATAACCAATTCCGCGGAATTTCTAGATCTGTCCAATTGAGTAATTTTGGTTTAATTACAGAATGAAAGGGTTCGAACAAAGTGACTAATTTAGAGTCAAGTGTAGGAACAATAGAGGTTTCGGGTTCTCTAGTGAGTTCATAGAGAACTTTCCACTGGATGCCGAGGCTAGGAGAGTCATAATCCATCTGAAGGTTTGAAAGCTGGAGTTTGACTTGAAGAACTTTCTCAATATTTGGATCGGTGAGAGAAACAAAATAATTTGGAGTGATTTTGAACCAAATTACATTATTGACTAAATTGGATTGAATGCCACCAAGGAGGGCATCTATTGGTTTATGGAATCGATTATCCACAACAATAGCAATGATTGGCTGATCAGTGCCTTTGCGAAATAAAGATGTGATCTTTATCTGAACTCTGCCAATATGAATATATCGGGCACGAGAATGTTGTTGTCGCCAACGTAGAATTTTGTCCATGTTAAGGATATTAAATCCACAGGTGCTGTTCGAGGTGTAATCGATGGTAGTATCACCACTAAATTGTTCTACTTTTCGTTTAGAAAAAATAGAGAACTTGGAAGTTTTGTAAACTTCTTCTTTTTTGAGCTTTTGTAGTTTTGCAAACTGAAGGAGCTGTTCGTCGGTAAATTGAACTTCTTCACCAATAACAATACTTAATTTAATGTTAGAGGTTTTGTCGGGTTGAGGAGAAGTGAACTGCAACATACAAACAGATTCATCTGAGTCGCAATCGTCGCTGTCGTCACTGTCGTCACTGTCGTCACTGTCGCTGAATTCTGAAAATTGACTAGAAATTTCATAGAGTATATTTTCAGAATCAGATAGGTCTCTTCCATAAACAACACAGATGTTATCCGTGTGAAGATGCTTAATCATTTTTGAAGCACTTTTGCCTTTTTTGGGGCATTTTGGTGCGATATGTCCAGGTTCATTGCAAATATAGCATTTACAATCTTTTTTGATTTCTGGATCTTTCTTTCCTTTTCGGGTTTTGCGTTTAGAAGCTGTAGAAGTTGTGGGTTTGGGTTTCACATACTTCTTCATTTTTTGAATGGGTTTGTTACCCATTTTCCATTTGTGCCACCAGTATTGACGTTTCTTTGTAGGAGCTGAACGGCGACGGGTAGGAGTAGTGCGTGGGGGTGCATAACTGATTTTCCTTTTTTCTTGAAGAATCTTATCGCAACAGCGCTGTCTGGCAGGAGTGTTGCTTATCTGATTCTTGACCTGCTTTTTAGCTTTGGTCTCCACACATTTTTCGTTGACGAGACAATAAATGAAATTAGTACGAAATCCAAGGTTATCGGTTCCTTTAATGCGGGCAAGAAAATCAGGATAGCATTTAAAGGCCAGCTCATCCCAAGGGCTAGGAAGCTTGTGAAAAAAATAGGGTAACCAATGCTAGATATTATTGGGAGGAAGACGTCGAAAATATTTGCTGAATATAGTGACGTATTCTGGAAATTGACAGATGTCGCATAATTCAATTTTAGAAAGAGCGAAATTAGCATCGTCGGAAAGAAGTACTTTGCCGGTGTTGCCAACTAATTCTTCTTTCAGGATTTTGACAAATCAGCGTAAAACGCCGTCTAAGTTATCAAAGTTGTTAAGAAGTTCATGTTTTTGACGTTTTCCTTGTTGAGTTTGATCCCATTGTCGGAGCCAATCTAAAGCAATACCATGTAGGGTTGCGGAGATATAATCGAGGAAACGATCACGTTTCCAAATACCTTTTTGGTTGTTGACCAAAATTGCAAGGGATTGTGCCCATTCATCAATTGTTTTGAGATGGTCTTTATAAGGTACATGGGTGAGATCAAGATAAGTTCTGTGTTGAGAAATTGGAAACTTATTGAGGTTGTCTTTTCGAGTAATAGTAAGAAAAGACATATACTCAAAAGAAGTGGTTGAAGTAGATGGTTTTGGTTCTGCAACAGTAGAAGTCCCAGCGGGCATACCTGAGGCTGGAATAGGAGTTTCTTCTACAGGGTGCATTTCTTCTGCAGGGTGCATTTCTTCTGGCAGTGGAAAATCACCGTAAAAGGATTCATCTAAGATAGTGTCAGAAACACGTTTTCTGCAATGTGAAGAAGATGATGGATAAGGATGTGGATCAGCTTGAATTTCTTCATCTATGGATTCTTCGGAATCGGAGGATTGGTCAAAAAAACATGTATTTACTCCTCTGATTCAGTATCACTATCAGATATGTGAAATGTATATCCAAAATGTGTAAGGAGACCTTCATGTTGTAAAGAAGTCTCACAAATCTGGTTGATGATATGATTGCTTTCATTAAGAGATAATTTAGGACTAATGTATAATTCCTGTAAACAACTAAGATAATCAACGATACTGTCATATTCATCATTGTTGAAGCTTAAGGAAGATTCTTCTTGAAGCACTTTAATGTTTTCATTACCATAAAAAAGGGGTTTGACCTTATAAATGGTTCGATTGGTAGTCGTGCTATCGAAAATGATTTGGATTCATTAGGTAGATCACTAGGAGGTGGATCTTCAGGAGGTCGGTATAAGTCAGATAACTTATCTTTTTTTAATTTTGCCAAATCGATTGTCATCTGATGAATCTGGTCTTTTAGATCCTGATTATCCGAATTGGTGGATAGCGAGAGAATCTGTGTAAGCGTTTCAAGCTTATCATTCAAGGAGATCATTCTTTGTTGTAGATCGTCAAATGAGGTGTCCATTTGAGCATTTAACAAAGTAAGGTTACTTTGGAAAGTGTATTTCCAATCATTAACCATATCTATAAGAAAATTCATTCCGGCTCCAATTTGGTTAAAATTGGATGGTTCTGAAGTTAAAAAGTGTGGAACATGAGTATAATTACTAGGGTCCTTCCCTATAATATTACAGATACAATTAACAGAAGCAGTTTGTGCCATAATAAACAGTTAAGGGTTCTTAAGACCTTTTGACTACTATTCGGGTGCCTAAAATCGTAGGTTCCTGTAACAAAGCTTTTCAAACAGTCGTACAGACAAGCAAGCTAAAATAGGGAAATATGGTCTTATAATACTGGTCCAAGCTCGTGGTGTGGCTCTGATACCAATTACAGAAAATGCGAAATTTCTAAATCTGTCCAATTGAGTAATTTTGTTTCAATTACAGAATCAAAAGGACGTGGTTCGAACAAAGTGACTAATTTAGAGTCAAGTGTAGGAACAGTAGAGGTTTCGAGTTCTCTAGTGAGTTCATAGAGAACTTTCCACTGGATACCGAGGCTAGGAGAGTTATAATCCATTTGAAGGTTTGAAAGCTGGAGTTTGACTTGAAGAACTGTCTCAATATTTGGATTGGTGAGAGAAACAAAATAATTTGGAGTGATTTTGAACCAAATTACATTATTTACTAAATTGGATTGAATGCCACCGAGGAGGGCATCTATTGGTTTATGGAATTGATTATCCATAACAACAGCAATGATTGGCTGATTAGTGCCTTTGCGAAATAAAGATGTGATCTTTATTTGAACTCTGCCAATATGAATATATCAGGCAAGAGGATGTTGTTGTCGCCAATGTAGAATTTTGTCCATGTTAAGGATATTAAATCCATAGGTGTCGTTCGAGGTGTAATCGATGGTAGTATTACCACTAAATTGTTCTAGTATTCGTTTAGAAAAAATAGAGAACTTGTAAGTTTTGTAAACTTCTTCTGTTTTTAAGCTTTTGCAGTTTTGCAAACTGAAGGAGCTGTTCGTCGGTAAATTGGACTTCTTCACCAATAACACTACTTAATTTAATGTTAGAGGTTTTGTCGGGTTGAGGAGAAGTGAACTACATCATACAAACAGATTCATCTGAGTCGCAGTCGTCGCTGTCGTCACTGTCGCTGAATTCTGAAAATTGACTAGAAATTTCATAGACTATATCTTCAGAATCAGATAGGTTTCTTCCATAAACAACACAGAGGAAATCCGTGTGAAGACGCTTACTCATTTTTGAAGCACTTTTGCCTTTTTGGGGGCATTTTGGTGCGATATGTCTAGGTTCATTGCAAATATAGCATTTACAATCTTTTTTGATTTCTGGATCTTTCTTTCCTTTCTGGGTTTTGCGTTTAGAAGCTGTAGAAGTTGTGGGTTTGGGTTTCACATACTTCTTTGTTTTTTGAATAGGTTTGTTACCCGTTTTCCATTTGTGCCACCGGTATTGATGCTTCTTTGTAGGAGCTGAATGGCGACGGGTAGGAGTAGTGCGTGGGGGTGCACAACCGATTTTTCATTTTTCTTAAAGAATCTTATCACAACAGCGCTGTTCGGTAGGAGTGTCTCTGATCTGATTATTGACTTGCTTTTTAGCTTTGGTCTCCAAACATTTTTCGTTGATGAGACAATAAATGAAATTAGTACGAAAACCAAGGTTATCGGTTCGTTTAATGCAGACAAGAAAATCGGGATAGCCTTTAAAGGCTAGCTCATCCCAAGGGCTAGGAAGCTTGTGAAAAAATTGGGGTAACCAATGTTCCATATTATTGGGAGGAAGACGTCGAAAATATTTGCTGAATATAGTGACATATTCTGGAAACTGACAGATGTTGCATAATTCAATTTTAGAAAGAGCGAAATTAGCGTCGTCGGAAAGAAGTACTTCGCCGGTGTGGCCAACTAATTCTTCTTTGAGGATTTTGACAAATCTATGTAAAACACCGTCTAAGTCATCAAAGTTGTTAAGAAGTTCGTCTTTTTGACGTTTTCCTTGTTGAGTTTGATCCCATTGTCGGAGCCAATCTAAAGCAGTACCTTGTAGGGTCGCGGAGATATAATTGAGGAAGCGATCACGTTTCCAAATACCTTTTTGGTTGTTGACCAAAATTGCAAGGGATTGTGCCCATTCATTAATTGTTTTGAGATGGTCGTTATAGGGTACATGGGTGAGATCAAGATAAGTTCCGTGTTGAGAAATCGGAAACTTATTGAGGTCGTCTTTTCAAGTAATAGTAGGAAAAGGCATATGCTCAAAAGAAGTGTTTGAAGCAGATGGTTTTGGTTCTGCAGCAGTAGAAGTCTCAGCGGGTATACCTGAGGCTGGAATAGGTGTTTCTTCTAGAGGGTGCATTTCTTCTGCAGGGTGTATTTCTTCTGGTGGAGGAAAATCATCGTAAAAGGATTCATCTAAGATAGTGTCAGAAACACGTTTTCTTCGATATGAAGAAGATGATGGATAAGGCTATGGATCAGCTTGAATTTCTTCATCTATGGATTCTTCGGAATCGGAGGATTGGTCAGAAAAAACATGTATTTGCTCTTCTGATTCAGTATCACTATCAGATACTTGAAAGGTATATCCGAAATGTGTAAGGAGACCTTTATGTTGTAAAGAAGTCTCACAAATCTGGTTGATGATATGATTGCTTTCATCAAGAGATAATTTAGGACTAATGTATAATTCTTGTAAACAACTAAGATAATCGATGATACTGTCATATTCATCTTTGTTAAAGCTTAAGGAAGATTGTTCCTGAAGCACTTTAATGCTTTCATTACCATAAAAAAGGGGTTTGACCTTATAAATTGTTCGATCGGTAGTCGTGCTATCGAAAAATGATTTGGATTCATTAGGTAGATCACCAAGAGGTGGATCTTCAGGAGGTGGGTATAAGTTAGATAACTTACCTTTTTTTAATTTTGCCAAATCGATTGTCATCTGATGAATCTGGTCTTTTAAATCCTGATTATCCGAATTGGTGGATAGCGAGAGAATCTGTGTAAGCGTTTCAAGCTTATCATTTAAGGAGATCATTCCTTGTTGTAGATCGTCAAATGAGGTGTCCATTTGCATTTAACAAAGTAAGGTTACTTTGGAAAGTGTATTTCCAATCATTAACCATATCTATAAGAAAATTCATTCCGGCTCCAATTTGGTTAAAATTGGATGGTTCTGAGGTTAAAAAGTGTATAACATGAGTATAATTACTAGGGTCCTTCCCTATAATATTACAGATACAATTAACAGAAGTAGCTTGTGCCATAATAAACAGTTAAGGATTCTTAAGACCTTTTGACTACTGTTCGGGTGCCTAAAACCGTAGGTTCCTGTAACAAAGCTTTTAAAACAATCGTATAGACAAGCAAGCTAAAACAAGGAAATATGGGCTTTAAACAGTAATCAAACATATCAGATTTATAACAGTTATGAAAGCACAAAACTACAAGAGAAACTAGTACAAATATATAAAGGAAATCTTACAATACTGGTCCAAGCTTGTGGTATGGCTCTGATACCAATTACAGAAAATGCGGAAAAATAAAAAATTTACAACTGAGAAGGTTATACAAGAGAGAGAGAGAAAAATAAAACAAGTTCCCAACTTCAGATGTTGAAACTATTATGGAGTCTCGGTATAAATAACCTTCAAAAGGTAAATAGTTCTTAAGAAGATAAGAAGGAATCTTTCTTTTACTGTTTATTAAAGTGCATGTCGGCAACTTTTACTGTTGATGAATAGTGTGTCGGCTGGCTATTTTTACTGTGGACAAAAGTAGATGTGACATCTCTTCGTTACGTGTGCTGGATGGACTGCAGTCGAATAGAGAAGAGAGACAGATTTATCCTTCCATGGCATTGATGATATTATGGAGTTTATATTCATTAAGTGGAGGAGTGCTGGCAGGTGATTGAGCATCAGCGATATCCCATTCAAGGTTTTTGTCATTGGTACCACTGCGGATAACTTCGGGAATATTGATTGTATTAGCCACGATATCTTTTAAAAATGCGTGTACAGTGATGATATTATTTTCTGAATAATATTCATCATACATTGGAAGAGAAGTGACAGAGTCGTCGGCCATCACCACAATAACCGATGCGGTCATGATCGTTAAAAGTTTCGTTTAGGATTCTACGAGCTTTGTCTTGGAGGTCGATAAGACTATACATTGCAAGTTCATAGGGTTCTATGGAATTTGCAATTTCCTTAGAGTTGAGAAGCTGTGTATGCTCGTATTCTTCTATGTCGGTGAGTTTGAGAAACTAGATCTGATAAGGTTAGAAAAAATGAGTTTTTTCTCGCCATCCAATAGTACTGGAGATCCAGAGAGTGAAGGTTCTACTGTACTGCCATTGAGAACTGACTTTATATATTGCTGATTTGATCATGGCAGGAAAATCTTGATAAGAGTCTCGAGATGAGAAAATAATTTTGTTAATTACTCCCCAATCGACAGGTTCCATTGACCAGGGAAAACCAGGGACAATGAAAAGAGTCATTTTTGGGATTTTTTTTCCCGTTATATATAACATCAAAGGTATTGATGTCTTCATGGTTGGCCAAATAAAAATTCTTTATTGTAGCAGAATGATCCAAAGCTTTGGTAAGGATGATTCGAGAAATGTCAGCGGGAAAGCTGTTTTGAGCTTTCTGAAGAAGACATATACGGTTGATTTTAGCAAACGTATTTTGTGGGAAATCAAGTTCTCCAACTAATTGGGCAAGCTTTAAAAAACAATTTATATGTGATAAAGAAAAATCTTTTTCCCAATCAATTGTTAAATAGATTTGGATGCAAAGCTTTTTAAGCTCATCCATCATAGCTGTTTGTTCAGCTACAAGGGCTGTAATATTACTCAGGTGTTGCCTGAATTTCTTATTTGCACCGAGTTTAAAACTTTTCCAAATATTATTGATTTCAATATAAAAATTGTTTGGAAGTCCGGGATCATAGAAGTCTTTTACCTCTGTTTTCCTGGTGTTGTGAAAACATTTGTTGTGAGACTTTACCTACGTTATAGAAAACATTTTGAGCATCTATAAGTGTGTCATAAGCCTTGAAGCATGAGCCAGTAAATGACCATAACTGTTTGTGACAGTTATTCCAGTCTGCATATATTCCTGGTTGGTGACCAGCAAAAACCACAAACCATTTGTTTGGTTGTGATGGAGTTGGCTTATCAATTGCCTTTTTAGCAATAGTGATCTAACCATCTTTGTCTGGGCAAGGCTGTTTACCTTGATCACTCATCTGCAAGAAAAGACAGATCATTATAATTTCTGCTTAAAAAATCTGCAAGAAAATTAGTAGTTCCTTTAATATGTTCAATAGAAAAGGAATATTGGGCAATCACATTGTACCATTTTAATCGACATCCATCTAAACAATTCTTTTTGTTTATGAGAAAATCTTTAACTGTTTGATTATCAGTTTAAATAATGAAATCTTCTGGGGCAAGATAAATATGAAATCATTTTATTGCTAATTTAATTGCCAGAAGTTCTTTTTCATAGATAATATAATTCTGTTCATTTGGTTTGAATTTTCCAGAATTATATCCGCAAATTAATTCTTCTTTTTGAAGCTTTTTTGGGATAGGAGCTTTGCGTGCTCTTATCTGATGATCAGTAAAAATGGCTTTGTCCCATTTGTTATATGGGATTGCTTTTAACACACATCCCCAACAGAAGGCAGAGGCGTCTGTTTCAAGAATAAGTTTATCACCGTTTTGGGGAAAATAAACTTCAAGGATATGGATCAAGTCATGTTTGATTTGCTGTATAATGGTGGTGTTGTTATCAGTCCAGTGAAACGCTTTATCTTTTTGCAAAAGATAAATTATTGAGACAAGAATCAAAGGAGGAGCTAAAAACGGAAAAATCGTCCATGAAAACTTCCAAGAATTTTTCAACCATATTGGAAAATATGGACATCATGCACCTTTGAAACGTTGCCGGAGCATTGCATAGCCCAAAAGGCATGCGACGATATGCAAAGGTTCCAAAAGGACATGTGAATGTTGTTTTCTCTTAATCTTGGGGGGCGATTGCCCCGTCGTTATAGCCGGAATAACCGTCAAGAAAATAATAGTAGCTTTGGCCAGCTAGCCTTTCTAGGATTTGATCAATAAATGGGAGTGGAAAATAATCTTTCCTAGTTAACGAATTGAGCTTTCGGTAGTTAATGCACACAAGCCACCCGGTGGTGGTTTGTTGCGGCATGAGCTCACCCGCTGAATTTTCAACAACGGTGAGACCGGATTTCTTGGGAACAACTTGTGTGGGGCTTACCCACTTGCTATCAGAAATGGGGTAGATGATTCCCGCATCTAACAATTTTATCACTTCCTTCATTACCACTTCCTTTATATTAGGATTTAACCGACGTTGAACCTTTCTAGTAGGCTTTGCATCCTCCTCCATATGAATGCGGTGCATACAAATGGAAGGGTCAATTCCTTTCAAGTCAGCCACTGCCCAACTAATAGCTTCTTTGTGCTTTTGTAGCACCGCTAAAAGGTTGGTTTCTTGGTCCTTTAGAAGGTCCGATGCAATGATGGCCGGGAGAGTTTGATTTGAACCAAGGAATACATACTTGAGATGGGCCGGGAGCGGCTTAAGCTCAAGTTGTGGTGGAGATTTCAGAGATGGAACCGGAGGAGTGGTGGAGAGCTGAGGAAGCGGCTCTTTTGGAATTTTCCAAGGGGGAATGTCCATGATAGCAGCAACATCAAGCAGAGAATTAACTTCTTGGATAGATTGATTAATGTCAAAGTTTGAGAAGTCGAAATGAGACATGCAAGTTTCAAGAGGGTCCTTGCTTAGAATGAAGGGGAGAGATTCTTCGACCACTTCATCAATGATATCAACAAGGAAATAATCATCCTCATTGGAAGGATGTTGAGTTGTATAAAAGATATGGAGTTTGACTTGCATGTTTCCAAAAGCAATGCCCATCACCTCGGTTCGGCAATTAATTGATGCATTAGCCATAGCTAAGAATGGCCTACCAAGGATCACGGGAATGTGCTTTTTTGGATCGTGGACCGGTTCCGTGTCAAGAACCACAAAGTCTACCGGGAAGTAGAATTTGTCCAATTGGATGTTAACATCCTCAAGAATGCCTCGTGGATGCTTGACCGATCTATCGGCAAGTTGCAAAACCACGGAAGTCGGCTTTAAATCTCCAAGGCTAAGCTGTAAGTAAACTGAGTATGGAATTAAATTCACATTAGCTCCTAAGTCAAGGAGGGCCCTCGATTTTGTTGTCACCAATGACACAAGAGATTGTGGGGGCACCCGGATCCTTACACTTTGGAGGAGTGTTGTGTTGAATGATAGCACTAACATTTTCAGTTAACCTCACTTTCTTTGGCAAATGATTTTTAGAAGTGCGTTTTTGAGTGCACAAGTCTTTGAGAAACTTTGCATAGGGAGGGATTTGCTTGATAGCATCCAAGAGGGGCAAGTTGATCTTAACTTGCTTGAAAACTTCCCGCATGTCTTGAATTTTACAATTCTTGTTCCCAATATGTGTTGACTCTTGAAGGCATTGAGGAAATGGAGCTTTTGGCTCATAAGTAGTTTCCACATTTGGGTTAACAGGTGTGGGATTTCCGTGAATGGTATTTGGATGAGAAGAGCTTGGAATTTGATTGGAAGAGCTTGAATTTGGATTTTTTAAAGGAGGTTCTTTTTCATTTTTGTCTCCATTAACCTTGTTGTCAACCACTCTACCACTCCTAAGGGTGGTGATTGCTTGAACATGATCATGGCTCGGCCCACTCGATGGATGGGTTTCATTAATCACGTGCATCCCTCTAGGATTTTCAAATGGTTGAGCAGGAAGCTTACCTTTGTCCTTTTGAAGCAATTAGTTCACAGAGTTAGCTATTTGGCCCACTTGATTTTTGAGCTTAGCTATGGATTGAGTATGAGAGTGAACCATTTGAAGAGTGGGCTGCAAAGATGTCAGGAGTTGCTTATTGAAATCCATAATTTGCTTGTTTAATGATTCCATCATTTGCTTGTTTGCAGCCACAATTTCATCAATTGGGTACACCGGAGGTTGATTGGAGACATTTGGATTGTACGGAGGACGGTAGCTTGAAGAGGCTGGAAATTGCCTATTTTGAAATTGAGGAGGGGGCTGATTTTGATGCCCCGTATTTTGTAATTGCGAATTCTGTGGGGCTTGTTGCCTCCACGAGAAATTCGGGTGATCTCGCCATCCCGGATTGTAGGTATTAGAATAGGGATTATTCCCGGATCTTGAGAACATGGCATTAGCTTGCTCTTGATTTGGATTGGAAAATTGCTCCGGTGTGGGGCAATCTTCCGTGAGATGGAATGGACTAGTACATGATGAGCATACCGAACTTACCGAATTTTGAGATAATGAAGGAAAGAGATGTGGTGCCATCAATTGATAGAATTATGAGCTATGGCATCCACTTGGGATGATTCCTCCCTTATTGATTTTGGTTGACAAGGGTTGGTGTTCTTTGCATTAGTTGAGGTTGGAGCCCTACGAGAATTATGTTGAAGTGAATTTTCGCTTAAATTCTCTAGTAGGGTCCAAGCCTCATCCACATTTTTGGACATGAACATCCCACCACAAGAAGAGTCAACCATGAATCTATGGTTGCACTAATTGCCATTTTGGAATCAAATGATGCAGACATTTTCTAAGAAGATCTTGTAGCCTTTCCCAAGTCTATTTGAGTTGTTCTCCATCCGTTTGAGAAAAGCTAAGAATAGAACGCCTCATTTGGTTGGTTTTACTCACCAGATAATACTTCTTAAGGAATGCTTATTGTAGTTAAGCCTAAGAAGTAATGGAATTTGGAGTGAGTGAGTTCAACCAATACTTTGCCCTATCTTTTAAAGAAAATGGGAAAAGATGCAGATGGAGTGCATTCTCAGGGAAACCTCTCAACCGGATGGTCAAACAGATTTCAAGGAATTCATCAAGATGCTTATACGGATCTTCATTATCAAGGCCATGGAAAGATGGAAGCATTTGAATGGTACTTGGTTTGATCTCATATTGAGCCGCATCAATGTTTGGCATCACTATGCATAAAGGTGAAGCATAGGTAGTAGGGATAAAATGGTCCCTGAGAGTCATTGGCTCTAAATTTGGAATTTCGGCCCTATCATTATTAATTCCCTCATTTCTGACATCTCCTACATTTTCAGCCATTGTGTTAAATTCAGTTTTAAGTTCTCTTATGCTAGAAGATTCCCTAAGGTTTCGTCTAAGAGTTCTTTCAAGTGAATTTATGTCAACTGGCGAGTCAAGAGTTGGTAAGGAGAGTGATCTACGGCCAAACATCAACAATACATAATGCTATCAACGCAACTATTCATCATTCACAACTCCACATACGATATTCCCATTCTCCTCAATTATCAAGACAAAATTTAAATGGCCATGACAAGGACTGATGCTTGTACATGAAATTTAAACAAGATAATAGCCACAACAAGGGCTTTAAAACTAAATTATCACTAAGTTTAACACATGCACAATATTCACAATGTCGAAACTAGAAGGTCAAGAGACTTACCTGGGGTCCTCTAGACGTACAAATTCGCTAGCTTCCCTCGGCGAGTTTCGAGTCCCTAGAATCTCATTTACAACACAAGATGGTCAAACTACACAAGACATATTCACAATTCACAATATTGACAATCAAACCAAACTTAACCCTAGCACTTCGGTTGCTAAACCATTTACAGTCCCCGGCAATGGCGCCAAAAATTGATCGGTTAATAATTCGATCTATAATAAATCAACCTTCGCAATAGCACAAATCATTGTAAAATAGGGCTATTGGTCGGGTAAGTCGAACCACTGGGACTGTGCTAATTTATGGCAACCTAAGTGCCTAGAGTCTTTTTAGAATGATAGGGGTGTTCATAGAGGATTTGTTGGTTGTCACTAAAGTTATGAAATTAAGGTGCATAAATTAAAAGGTTGCAAGAATTTAAAGGAGATGAAATACAAGTAAAGAGGACTAGGGAAGTGAATCCGCCTCCATCCCTATACACATGCTAGATTAGAGCTAAAATGGGGGAAAAATAATATATGATGGCCAAGAAATATATAGAAACACATAGTTGCCATATAATCAACAAGATGTACATTAAATCTCAAGCAAGCATGATCCATCAAAGGTGAACATGTTTAGTCTACCTAACTAAGGTGTAGCTTAACCACATTTACTTGAATGGAAGATTATCAAGCCCTAGATAAAATGATGAAGCACATGAAGGTAAGAAATAAGCATAAACCATCAAAGGCATCACCTAAACAATGATCTATCAAAGTTCTCTAACTTCATGCCATTAAAACTATTCCATGATCTCACTACCATTGTCACCATGAGAGTGCAAGCAATATGATTAAAAGAATAAACCATCTAAGATAGATAATTGACTCAACATTAATCATTTAAATACATGAAGATCCATTACAAGAGGCAAAATGCTCTAGACCATGAAAAGACCAAAGATTATACATTGCAATCCCCAAAATAGAACTATACTAGGACATGCTTATAAGGGAGGGGCTTCATCACCTCCCTAGATGGAGTTTTAGTTACCCATGGAAGCTCTAAAGGAAGGAAGAAGCTTGGAAGATGCCTCCATTTTTGAGCTCCTTTGTTGTAGCTTCAAGAACTCAATCTTTTCCTCCTCCTTCTCTCTCTACCAATCTTGCTAAGATGAGATATCCCCCATCTATCATGAGATATCCTCCTATATACACTCAAAACCTACTCCCCATGCTGAAAATCTCGACCTTCCCCCTCTGGTTCATTCTCCACCACATAAAATGAAGATAATGGAACAAAAGTGCTAAAAAGGAGGGGCAGGTGAACTGCCTGCAGAGGGTCGGCGGGCGCCCACGGAAGCTGCGGCTCACGAGGATGTCTCTGGAGTGTTTGGCGGGTGCCCGCGGGAGGGCGCAGGGGCTCCCGCGGCTGCTCTGCAAGGTACCGCGAAAGAGGCCAGAGAGTTTGGGGTTGGCGAGAGCATCGCGGGAGCTCCGCGGGCACCCGCGGAGGCTGCAGCTGCACTTCAACTCTAAATTTTCTGTAGTCTTCTTCAGGCTGGAGCAATAGCACACGTCCCTTATAAAACACTAAGCCATGTCGCTACAAAAATGGTAATAGAAGAGGCTTAATCAAAAGGGTGATTTCCCAACACAGCGCATGCAATTCAACACAAATGATGTCAAAACCATTTCTTTGATCAATCTCGGGCATAAAACCTGAAATCCGAAAGAAAAACACAATTGAATTAAAACTTCACATTATCCTCTAGTAATGGACTTTCTTTGATCACTCTCGGGCACAAAACCTAAAATCTGAAAGAAAAACACAATTGAATTAAAACTTCACATTATCCTCTAGTAATGGACTTAATTAATGTAAGAAGGGGCGCTTGAATATGCAATATTCGGCGCTTATCACTATCTGAGCCATCGTAAGTTAGCAGACTTCTCTTTGCCATTGGTGCAACTCCGCATTTCATTCTCATCAGAATCTTTGTTGCCGTCTGAATCTAATCGATTGTACGTTCCATTCCGGCATAGACGCCTCCATTTTGTACCGCCCCCTGATCTTATATTAATATTAATTATATGTAATATCAAGGGAATTCTTGTCATTTCACAGTCACTTAATGGTTTTGCAACGGAAATGGGCAATGTGATAATTTATGTTAGCTCAGGGTTTTTTTTTAATAATTGAGGGGGTTATATGTAATTTCTGTAAACAATAGGGGGGTTTTGTGTTTTTAGCCCTTATTTATTTTAAAGGATCATTTTTCACTTTACCTTTTTTATTTTTTTTTCCCTTCCCTAGTTGGTACTCACACACACTGTCTCCATTGAGGTTCGAACCACTGACCTCCCTTTAGGAAGTAGGGGCCTTGTACCTGTGACGACCCTGGTTCTTAGGCCAGCGTGTCCTGTGATGAACCGAAGATTTGACCCGATAACGGATCCGATGTGCTGAAGTGAAAACAGAAAACAGGACTCAAAAAAGTCAAAGTGACCTTCCATGAGGTCGTGGAACTCAATTCGAACTGATGCAGAAGCAAAAGGTCAAAATATGACAAATAAGCCCCCAGGGGCAAAATAGTTATTCTTGAAAAATATGGATTCGGGTGCTACAGGGCACACTGCTGGAAAGACAACAATAAAATAATCAGGATGGACTCAAGAATTGCATGATTCGGAGTCCAGACAAAGGAGAAACGGCCTGACGAAGAAAAATGAGCACTTAAGGCTAAAAGGGTAAACTGGTAATTATCCAGGAAGATCTGGGTGCAACCGAGCACACCGTTGGAAAGACAGTGAAAAATTAGTCAATTTAAAAAAAAAAACTCACTTGATTTGGAGTCCGGATGAGGGAGAAAGGTCAAAAACAAAATCGACGTCGCGGTGGCCCGACGAAGGCCGTGACAGCTACAGTGCCATCAACTCACTACTGCTGCAACTGAGAGTAAAAACGGGCATCTAAACGGACTTTTCTGGAAAAACTCAAAGAAGAAAACCCCCCTAAAATCAGGTTTTCTACCCGACAAGCGAACGGAAACCAAAAAAATGCATTGTAAAATGTCCAAAATACCCTCAAGAAAATTAGGTCTAGAGGTCAAAAATCGTTCCAAGCTACTGCCAAAAGAAAGGAAATGGGGCTTCGAAAAGTTTTTAAATTGCCTAAATTGAAAATGTAATCTTAAAATACACCTATAAGACCCCCGAAAGTTTTGGATCGGTCGTCACGCTTTTCAAAAAAAAGTTGATGAATAGTACCAAGTATATTTGCACTAAAGTTGGCAAAAACCTGGCAGCAATGATTTTTTGGAAAAAAATAGATTTTTGATGGCCAAGATGGCAGTTTCTGGAAAAACACAAAGAAGAAACCCCCCTCAAAATTGAGTTTTCTATGTGACTCATGAGGAAAAATGAAAAAAATGCATTTTGAAAAACCCAAAATTCCCCTAGAACAAAATAGGGTAAAACTCCCTAAAAATGCTACTTAGAGCCTTTGTTTCATCAAGGATGGTTTTGTTTGCCAAAGTGAGCATGCAAGCATATGTAATGTGATAAAATAGATGTGTTGCAATGGCCTATAGCCTCATGGCATGTCATATGCAAAATAGAACCCTTCAATGCATTAATCCACATATCTTCCATAGGCAACAATGAAGTTCAAAGTTAGCATACATTTCACATAAGTGTCTTTGGCCATTGGCTTCATTACAACCACATTCTAAGAGTGTCAAAAGGTGCACTTAAGTGCACATTACATAACTTAGACAATAAGTACAAGTTTTATTAAAGTAAGCAAAAGTAGGACAAGATATGCTAACATATGCATATTCTATGTCATCAAAATATACTTCAAGAACTTTAGTGACTCTAAGAATGCTGCGCATCCCACACTAAGGCTTCTTTACCTGCAAAACACCCATTAACTTAGGGGTGAGTAAACAAGTTTACTCGTAGGGAATGCATGGGTTTATATTTATACCAAGTTACAATCCAATACCATTTAATTCATGCTATCAAGTGACAATAGAACTTTCAACATAACACAATGAGATGTAATTTTACAAAGTTAACAACTTGGAATTTAAATGCAAAATCAAACCAAAGTGGATACTTGGACGTCACGCCAGATCAAACCGACAATGTGGTTACTTTAGGGTTACTAGCCCATGGGTAACCTCCCTATGTGCGCACTAGACTTGTAGAGGGACTTTCCCCCGTACTAGAACCATGCCCTAGCCATAGTCATAACAACGACATCCCCAAGTTTCCAAAATCAACATTTTGTGCACATTACATATATGTATCAACATAACATATATATATACAATGTAAAGCCATCAATATGCACAAATCAATTTTAGAAACACAATACATGCCCTAAGTTCTCAACTAAAATGGCATGAAGAATATTGAATGATCATTATGCAATTTGCCACTAATTACAACAATATCATTCAACAACAAGAACATAACCTCACAAGTATGATATAAGTTTAAAATCATAATTTAAACAATTTAATAAAACAACTAAATTCCCTAGATTTCACTTCTCATCCAAACATGCTCAATTTAATCATTTATTTCTCATTTTAACATAAGACAAACATATAACTTAGATATCACTATAGGAACAAATAAAATCACTTGGAAGATAAATGATAACACCACCTACCTTAATAGAGAATTGAATCTCTATAATCCAAGCAACCAAGCTCAAAATGGAAAACAAAATTAGGATTAATGAAGAGGGGAGTGAAAGGAAGCTTTTGTCTTTCAAGGTTTTATGTCTAAGGTGAGTAGAAGGAGGCCAAAATGAAGAAAAAAGCTATTAACCAAGCTTTTCTCCAATGGTGGCTAGGTTATGGCTCTTGAAGATAAGTGAAAATGAAAATGATAAAGTGTAAAATGGTGAGTGGAAGGGCTAGAAATCCTCCACTCACTATGTGCTCTTACACTACCTCTCTCACACACATAATGTAAGACTAAATGGTGAACCTACACTTGTCATGAATCTATGGTTCATTCCTAGGCTTAATCTCAAGCCTACACTTGTCACCATCCTATGTAAACTTCCAAGACTTAATATTGAACCTACATTTGTCAACCATCCATGCCAACAAGTGTACCAATCCTACGCCAACAAGTGGGTGAATCTCCACCCTCCACATGGCATCATCCAAGGCATCAAAGTGTTTCCACACAAATGTCAACAAGTGGACCAATGAGAGTGTGACACTTGTCACACTTTTCGAAAATTGCAAACAAGTCCTTTTTGAAAATATCTTCCAAATTAAATTACAAAATGGTCCCTAAGACGAAAAATAATTACTTTACTTAATTACCCAAAAACCCCTCAAGTTATGGATAATTACAAAAAGTCTTGTTTTCATGGCTTTTACAAAGAAAGTAAGTATTTAATATGCATTTCTA
Organism: Cornus florida; assembly: GCF_030987335.1. Lineage (NCBI taxonomy): Eukaryota > Viridiplantae > Streptophyta > Magnoliopsida > Cornales > Cornaceae > Cornus > Cornus florida. The sequence goes on from NW_026775574.1 coordinate 19,222,627, forward strand.
CAAAAGTAAAAATGTAGATGTCATGGAATTTAAATACCATGAATGTATGCAAAACCGGAATCAAATTCGAGTACAACAAGTAAGGTTATGCAAGGAAAAACAAAAGAAACGGGAAAAAGACGAAATAGGGAAAAGACAAAATAAGAAAAAGATGAAAAAAGAAAATCGCCAAAAATGGAAAAGAAGGAAAAAGGCTGGGTCATTACAGTACCGCTAGGCCATAGGCCTGTTTTTTTTTTTTTTTTTTTCACTTTACTTGAATTAAGTAAATTAACCACAAATGTTACAATAACTATTGTTTAGTGTGATACCCCTCGTTTCTAGAGCCACGGGTGATCAAGTTCGAGCACAGATCCGAGGGATACCAAACAATCAATATGTAAACAAGCAAGAATAAAACTGAATTAAGAATACAATAATAATGCGCTGAAAGAAACTAAAATGAAAATCCTCGAACCTTAAATAATAAATTAATATAATTTAAATCCGTACAACTCGGGAATCCACCTAGTGGACCACTAATTCCAAAACATTAAATAAATTTACAAAATTAAAATCCAAAACCAAAATAGAAAGGAAATCCTATGTAACCGGAAGAGTGAGTGTCTGTATCTGCATCAACACGATCAAACTCTAAGCCTGGTACTGGCGAATACCTGAAAAATAGAAGTAGGTCAAGCCCACATGCAAGTTCCAATCTACTACAATCCGTACATAAACCCGATACGCAGATACATCCTTGATAGCTCGGCAATATCTACAATAGTCCATATATATATATACACACTATAGGATGCTCACCAGCCTATAACATAGTTCAGCCTGAGTAGAAGGTGACATATAAAACACGCTTTTCAGCGGCCAAGTACCTAGACCTACCTGGGAACATTAGCTATATCTAGCTACCCAACCTTTGCAATATACGTACCCTAACCATGATCAGGAGACCCAATCTCGTATCACGGTACCATAAATATATATATAAATTCCTTCCTAATGCAGAAAGATAAAATAAACATCCGTTATGTCGTTCAACTGTTTTAGTTGACAGGACATGTATCCATGTAGGAGTTAGCTATTTTAGTTAATCCATTCCGTATGTAAGAAGGGGTAAGACTTAGCTTTTTGATCTAATCCATCCCTGATATGTCACCGTCCCATACCGGTACATATAATGCAAATGATCCACCAGTGATGCACATTCATTATAACATCAAGTATATCCATGAACCAGTATAATAGAAAACAGGTATTATTAAGATCCTATTATGCATCCAGTATATAATTATAATCATAAAACTCCTGTTAAATTGTTATAGTACTGTTAAACAATTTAAATTATCCACATCCATCCAATTGAAAAAACAGAAACTAAATCAGTTCATCAATTAACAACCATAGCAGGGTATAATGATTTAACCATAAATCCTTCCTTTAAATTGTTAAAGTAATGATAACCAACTTAAATTATCCAATTCCATACAATTGATCAAACATAAATTTTAACAGTTCATCAATTAACATCCATAGCACAATATAATGACAAATAGAGTTATAACTGTGCACATTATACTAGACTGCCAAAAATACCTCCATACTAGTCCATTTCGTTTGCTAAAACAAAACTAGTAATCACAACCTACATCATCCTTGACAGCATGCCAAGTAATGCTTAAATTACATGATGTCCCTTTATTCCTCACTATAGATCATGTGTCTGATATAACGACACTCAGAAATCTACCCGGAGTACATCTTATGAAACCCCAAAAGTATTCCCATACAAGTCCATTTAGTTCGCTAAAATAAAGCTAGCAACTAAAACTCCTACAACTCCTGTCGGCATGCAACCTATCAATTAAAATTACATGACGACCCTAACCATAGCATAAACAACCCTCTTGGAACTGAAACATGCCATTTATATCATTGGTATAAATTCCTAACACTTACCTTTATAACAGTTCATTTAATTTGCTAGCCAACCAACGATTCTAGTTCTCTTTCCTTCTTGACAGTATTGAACATTCTTATTTTAAAATTTATGTTGTCCATTCCCATGACCTGAATCAATACATCATAGGTCTTAAACATGCTCTGTACACCAATTAAGAATCTATGATTAACAACTTGGAATTAAATGTGAAATCAAATAGTGGAAAGACTAGGACATGTGGTCGCTACAACAAACAAATGTTTTCGGGCAATTACGACCCACAAGGCTCCAACTTGGAATTAAATGTGAAATCAAATACTGGAAAGACTAGGACATGTGGTCGCTAGACCAAACAAATGTTTTCGGGCAATTATGACCCACAAGGCTCTACCTAGTGCGCACATGCATAAGTTATTCCGGGCAATTATGACCCACAAAGTACTAACTAGTGCGCACTTATGACTTAGAAGACTCTTGTGTCCGTACTAGAGCCAAACCCTAGCCATCACGTGAAATATGTCCTTACAAGCTTCCTAAAATCAATAAGTTCAAAGCTTATACTAAAATCAGTAAGTTAGACCAAACTTATATCAAAATCAATAATGCATAAAACCATCTTCAATGCACAAATAAGGTTGAATCCACACAAACCATGTCTAATGATTGAAGTCTAAATAGCATATGACATGTCAAGTCTCCAATATGCAATTATATACAAAGCAAGAATATTTTACAACAATTGAGTCACATTACCATCCTAAGCCACAAGTACTAAATAAGCTTCAATTTAGTAACAAGCTTTCAAAGCAAACAATTGTAATATTCTAACAACCTATATACCTACACAAGATATATTTAAACAAGCTTTACAAGTCAATGATACTCTATATCATGCTAAGTCTAATTCCTTTTTTAAGAGGCCCCAAGTACTAATTCTACATCCAATTAGTAATATGCTCACAAGGTAATTAATTTCACTACATTAAAAGGGATTTTCAACCTAACATGAAAAGTCTCTAGATTTCATATTAATCCCAAATAAACTCAAATTAATATATGTTAAGGAACATATCATAGTCTTCATATATATTATACCCAAAATCAATTTAAGTAACTACAACACTTAAAAATAAAATTAATTAAGGTAATTAATTAATTTTCTCTAGATTTTCAAACATATCTAAATGTCCTCAATTTAATATATGTTAAAGAACTCACTAAGGCCTACTTTAATATCACATTACAAATTGATTCCATGCTTGATACAACTAGGTGAATTAAACTTTCACAAAAGATAAATATTAAATAAAATTTGCAAAATCTTATTCAAATAATCGCAATTTAATATATATCAACCACCATACCAAGGCCTAAATTTCTAGCATGCCACAATTTAATTCTAAGTTGCCTAGCATCATGAGAATTAAATCTTAAACAAAGAAAATAATTAAATTAAATTCTATAAGTTGAACAAGCCATGCTCACAAGTTGTATATGCTCATATAACAATCAATACAACATTAATATAACCCTAAAACATCCCCTACCTCAATTTGAGATAAAAATCTGAAAAGCCACCTAAACGAAACAGCTCCGAATCAGACAACACTTAAGGGTTTTGTCGGAGACAACGCCGTGAACAAGAAATGGCCAAGAAAGTCCCATGAAAATCACAACTTGACCTCAAACCCAAACTCAAGAAATGGCCAAAAATGGATTCTAATATGGGTGAAAGAAGCGCGTAGTCAAGACAAATGCAAAACGCGAAGGCACAATGACTTTATAACAAAGGGAAGGAGGTTTAAATGAGAGGAAAAGGGTGGCAGCCCCCCTTGGCCTGCCATGGCAGATCCAGGTCATGTATGGAGAGGGGAGAAGATTACTTTTTGAATTTAAGTCCCCCTATTTATAGAAAATCTCAAAAAGTGCCCCGATCGGGTCATGCCGGGTCCGGAAAAGTGAAATTTGAGTAGATGCGCTCAAACGGCAAAACTCTGTGAACAAAAAAGATTCAAAATGAGAAAATATGAATAATGGAAGAAATGGCATCAGAAACCGAGTCCCGAGCAGAAAGTTAAACCCTGAACAAGTTCGGCAGCAACTAGGTTCAAAAACTCTGAAATTGGAGAAAAATGACTAGAACGGAATTCTATGAGTACACGACTCAATAAAAAGTGAAAATGAATCTCATACGAGGATCCAGGCTCAAAATGAGGCATTTTTGCAATAACTTTCATTAATTGCACAATGGCCCCTCCAAAAAGTGAAAACTGCACTAATGACCCAAAATGAAAATATCTTCCAAAAATATTTTCTTAAAATAAAATATCTTCAAAAGATATTTACGAAAAACATCCCAAAAAAAGAAAATAATTCCAAAGAACTTTGCATCCATACCCCTATGGATACGGGGAGCAATTAGAGTACTTTCTTACAAAAGTAAAGATACGTATTTCATGGAAACCACTTAGAATGAAGATACGTGAAGTCAAAAACCAACTCCAAACACAAAGAGTGAGGTTACACCAACAAAGTAACAAATGGGGAAAAGACAAAATAGGGAAAAGGACGAAATAGGGAAAAGGACGAAAAGTGAATAGTGTTAAAAAACGAAAAATGTGGAAATGACTCGGTCCTCAAAGGAAGTTGTCAATCCAAAGAAAAGAGTCTCAAAAACCATTTCCGAGCACTCGAGATGACACTAAGCGACAAGAAACTAAACTCAGAAAAGAAATTTCAACGAAAAAAATTCATCCGTAAAATTCTGAGGAAAAAGGAAAGGAAGGAAATGACCGGGTCATTACATCCTTCATTGGTTTGTGGACTGGCAATATCGGCAAACTATATGAAAATCTAGGAAAATGCCTAAATCGACAGATTTGGGTAATATGAAATAAAGATCATCTTAAAGGTGATTTAGAAGAAATAAAGCTTTGGAGCTCATTGATTTGTAATCTGATTCCAAGTGACTAGCGTAACCTTTGTTCGAAATTTCCATCCAATGTACTTTAAATTTCAAATATCTTATCGGCTTAGGCGGCCGACAACCGATAAAATATTTAAAATTGGAGGGTATTGTTGACACCCTTTTTGGTAAATTTTGTATTGATGATGTGGCAATTTGTTTGGGCTAAAAATGGAACATTCGGCAATAATGTGGCCCAATGACGTGGATATAGTTTGGACTGAAGTGGGGTTGTATTCTTTACGTGGAAGACAAATTGCATGCAAAGAAGGGAGAAGTATTTGAATTAGTTGATAGATAGGGATTACAATTTTGTTATTTATCTTTTAATTTGTTTCAATTAGGTATTAGTGGTTATCTGTGATACCCCTTGAATCCGAGACATGAGTTGATCAGGCCTAAGCCCAAACCCGAGGGAATATCAAACAATTAATATTTTAAAATGAACACAGAATATAAAAATGAAATACGAAATAGAATAAAGCTGAAAGAATTACTAAATATAAAATCCTCCAAACTTAAAGATTTATAAAATACAATTCTCTAAAACCTCCAAGAGTACAACTCGGGAATCCATCTAGTGGACCCCTAAATCAAATCTCAACTAAATATAAAAACTGGAAAAAAAAAAAAAAAAACCAAATCTATAACATAGAATGAAATTCTACATCGTCGATAGAGTGAATGATAGTCTCTGCTCAGCATGATCAAGCCTAAGACTGAAACCGTCTGATACTTGAAAAAAATATAGGAGTGGGTCAAGCCCACGAACAAGTTCTAGTCTAACTGTAATCTATACAGTGACCCGATACATAGATAGACCCTAGATATCTCACAATATCTATCTAGTTCATAAATATATATATATTCACACTAAGGGACATTCACTGGACTACGAAGGGGTCTCAACCTGAATAGAAGGTAACATACAAAAATGCACCCAAGGGTGGGCATGAGTACCTAGACCCTACAAGGTACACCTTAACCTATCATAGCCAGCTACGCATCCACTGCATATACGCGCCCTAACCATCGACTATGAGACTCAAGCTTACACCATGGTACCATAATCATATATCTAAAGTCCGTCCAAAACCATATTATGTCACTCAATTGTTCATTGAACTGACATACGATTCATAATCCAGTTATTCACTCAACTTATTCAGTTGATATGACTGAACTACAACCAACAGTTAATCCAGATGGTCACTCAACTTACTCAATTGATCTGACCTAAACATAAGTAGGATTCGGTTTGTTTACAATCCATTCCCTTATTCCAATAAGGTAGGTTTTAGCATTTTGAGCTAAACCATCCTAGTATGCCACCGTCCCATACCGGTGCATACGATCCACAACATCCATATAATTGACAGAATTTAGTGTACCAATTCAGCAATTATAGTCCAACACACAAATCCAGATAATTGACAGAATTTAATATAAGAATTCCGTAATTATAATCCAATACATAATTCCAGATAATTGACAGAATTTAATATAAGATTTCAGTAGTTATAATCCAACACATAATCTCATGTAATTGACAGAATATATTTTAATAATTCTTCAATTAAAATCCAAGAGACAAAAATAAAGTCTAATATGTATGAAATCCTATTATGCCTCCAAAATAAATTTAAAAGTCATACTCCAATCATTTAAGATGCTAAAATAAGTTTTAAGCAACTACATACGTTACATCCGTTAACAGTGTGCGACATTACTTAAAACATCCACACTATGAGAACCATAAGCATATAGAGATAATTTATGCATGACAGGTCCTAATATAGCATAATAACAAGATTAGAGTCCATGCTACAATCCGTTAAATTGTTAAAACCAAATTAAACAATTTAACCCTTCCTATCCGTTTAAGCATGCAAAGTTGCTTATTTTTAGACTGATTCTTCTATTTGCTCTATGGATCAAATTATGCAATTAGAGGGTCTAAAATCCCTTGAAATTACTTTTAAAATTATCAATCCAGTCCTTGAAACAATTTAAAACCCCAAACACATCCAAAATAGTGCCAAAACTGTTCTAGAAACATGTCCAAACAAAGCCAAACAAGGGAGCCTGCTCTCTAACCAACAGAGCAGGCTCTAAACACCATGGAGCTGGCTCCCTAGCCCTTGGAGCCAGCTTTGTGAAGGGGGGAGCTGGCTCCCAACCTCCTAGAGCCGGCTCTCTCCCTCTTTGAGAGTTCTGTCCGCTTCCTACTCCGTTTCCGACCTTCTGCTTCTTCTCCGGCCTAATCCTACCATTCAGTTGGTTTCTAAAACTGATCTTAAGAGTCCTAAGTGTGTCTAGTATCACCCTAGTCCATTATTTAAACCAGTTTGCATTATTGAAAACCTTAGAACACTTACCATTTAAACATGCTTAAAAAAATCAAACACTGTAACAAAACTTGCAAGAACCGCAACTGAATTAATTCAACGCATACAAATATTCAATTTAACATATAATAAACATTCACAATTCAGTTAATGATCCATTAAAACCCTAGAGCCTATCCAGGTGCACAGAACACAGGCAATGGGATAGAGAAAGAAAAGAACTTGCTTGTGATTTCAGTTATGAAATCTTGGCGTCATGTCTACGTTTCCGGCAATTACTGAATACAGTCAAGCCTCCTATTGTTCTGGTTTAATCCACCACGACACCTCCTTGGTCCTCTCTATTTTCCTCCTTGGTAACCCTAACTGTGCCTCTATTGTTTCAACCCTCTCTACGTGATCAAACTTTAGGTTTATGTTGCTGTGTTATGTTCTTCTAAACCTTAAGTTAAAACGTAATGGTGTATTTATAGGCTTAGAAACATACAACCCTAACTCTAACTAAAACCCTAGTCCATGTATAATTAGAGACAGAACCCTAATTAAATCCTAGTCGGCCTATAGAACAAAACCTAAGTTATAATCTATATCGGCTACAACTACGTAACTCCTAAAAGAAAACCCTAAGTAATTAATAATACTCATTTAATCCAATTACTCATTTAACTAAAATACACCATTGAGACAATTTAAATATTTAAGCAGTTCAATAATGAGCAAATAATTAATTAAAATACAACATTTAAACAATTCTATACAGTTAATTAAAATACAACATTTAAACAATTCAATACAGTTAATTAAAATCCAACATTTAAACAATTCAATGATAAACAAATAAGCAACCAATCACTCAAAAATGAAAAAAAAATTTAATAATTAAAATACCGAGACTATCCTTTTAAAATTAGGGGTATTACTTTATCCTTAAGTTAGTTTAATTTAAATATATTGTTAGTTTTGATAGAGTTGTAATGTAAGTAAAATTGTGGAGGCATGCTGAGATAGGGTCCAGCACCCTCAGAATCAATTTATTATTTTATTTGCTTTCTCAAGCTCTTTTCCGAAATAGCATCCTTGCTACTTCTCTTTCACTCTATCTCTCTCTCTATATTTCTTTCTATCTTTTTTCCTTCTAATTCTACCTCTTCTATTCTCTATATCTCGCTCTATCTTTTTCTGTCTCTTCCTGTATCTTTCTTTTTATATCTATTTCTCCCTCTTTCTATTCTCTTCAAACTCTACTATAATTATTCACTGAAAAATCTTTTTAACTAAGACAGTTAGAATCATGAAGGAGTTTTCCTGTTCTCTTTCTCCTATAATCGCCTGAGTCAAATTTCTCAAAGAGATTACAAGTTGATCATACACAATTGAACCATATAATTGGTTCTGGCATGCCCGTGACATATTCAATTTAAGATCGGTTCCAGCCGGTCGATTTTAGGGTCAACAACAAGCAACAGTCCATTTAAATTGTGCACATACACTAAGGCTCAAAATTAATATGTTAAATAAAAGTATATTTTTTCTATTGAAAACTTCGTGGCACTCTTTTTTTCTAGTTCTTTGACTTTCATTTGTGCGAAGTGTGTGCATATGTACTTGTGTGTCGTGTGTGCGCGCTCGCACATATTTAACTGATTTTTGCAGGCAGTCCATTCTTTGGTTTGCATTCCACTCGAATAAATATTTTCGAACATCCTGGTTCCTGCAAGGCTTCTCCTAGCACAGACAGATTCTTGGTGTGGTGTTTGAAGTGTAATTTGGTACTTATTTCCTAACGTCTGAAAAATTCCGAGGACCAAATCGGTTAGGCATAACCTAGAATTACAAGCGAAACAGTTCTAGATAGGGAAATAGTTCTAGATTGGGTTGATTGTGATGCATTATGATGCTATTCTCAAAATGAAAAACTGCTTTCGATACAGATTCATACGTGCATACAAGTGTATAATATATAAATATAATGTGATCAAAAGAATCAGTGTTCAAGACTTACAAGGACTAGGAGGTTTCCGGAGAGAGAAACGAGAGGGAGGTAAGGTGTCCGAAAGCCGGAGAAACAGTTACCAAAAAATTAGCTGTAGGGCGGCATTTGGCCAGATTAAGCTTGATGGAAATGTGATCTCTAGCTCAAGATTGTTGAGGGAAAGATCAATCATTTCCAGAGCCTTCAAGTTACATATCTCTCTGCTGGTATTGGACCACTCAGAGAATTTCAATGAAGATCCAAACTTACCAATTCTGTCAAGGTACCAATCTCTGCTGGTATTGCACCAGAAAATTGGTTTGAATGCAGATGTAGTTGTGTAAGATTTTTGAGGCTTCCAAATCTTGCAGGGATCTTGGAGAGACGTGAGAAGTGCCAGTGAAGGAGATAACTCGACTTCCATAGTAGTCTTCTGGATAGGACGAGCATCTATGGAAAATAAGCCTGGGAGATTGATCTCTGTCACTCTACTGGTTGTGTCATCGCATGTAATGCCTTCCCATGCCCAGCAATTCCCGCCACCGCTTTGCTTCCACTTATTCAGCAGCCCTGAAGTGTCGGAGTGTATTCCATTCATGAAATCAATCAAGCCCTTCAGGTCACTTAGGCTACATGTCTTAAGCTTACGAATACCGTACTTTGCTTCTCCAACAGTAATGAGAGTGAGCATTGCAATAACCCATTGTGTCTGGACAGATCAATGAAGAAGATCCCTCTCAGTGTAGAGACTTCAAACAAACAAGGATAAGACACTAGTGTTGCTCAAAAATCTGAGTTATGCCTTTTCTTCTTTACAGTTACTAGTCTATAAGACTATAACACACACTGACACACACACACACACACACACACAAAATGATTCTGCATAATTGATTGTTAATTAGAATTGTTATGTTGCAACTCTGTTTCCTCAATCCACTAACAGCAAACCTGGTTCATCAAAAGGTGTTTGGTGATGATCAATTGATAGATTATTGTTGTTGTTTTTTATGTACCTAAACAGAAGTTACCCTTTTTTCTTCACTAATTAGGTCTGACTTTTGAGCCCTGTTTATCTTTGTGGAATTTCAAGAAGGATGTTACTATCATGACTATTGTTTAAACATGCATTATAACTAATCTAGTTTACTCGTATAGTTTCCGATCATATCTTTCATTTTTTAAGTGGGGGTTGAGCATTTGAGCCCTTACTTAAGGATAATATCATAAATGACGCGATTGCTTGAAGTTTCGAAAAAGAAAAACAATCACAAGTACTGTTTACTCTACCAAGAATTATGCTTCATGCTGGAAGCAACCTGTCTGTTACACACACACACATATATATATGTATATATATTCAAACATACCTCAATAATTCGTACTTAATTTGTTAAAAGAAGAACGTCCAGCAATCACAAGATTCCCAAATTGCTTCCAATAGATAGGTCTCAAATTGTTTTATTTTCTTATATATTATTAGTATAAGTTTATACTCATTCTAATTTTTTTTTTATTTTATTAATGAATATAGAGATTTAATAGTGGGTTAAAAGATTTCTATCCTTTTCTCAAAATAGAGGTAATTCTAATTGAGGTATGTCCACAGAAGCATGGAATTTATAAATTTTATTACAAAATAATAATCATAAAAATAATTACATGAATTTTTTTATCAAGTAGCACTTAAAACGTCAAGATAATACAAGGGAAAACATAAAATTAAATTCTATGAGTTGCTTCATATTAGGTTTTGGATTATAGCTCGAGTCTTGTCTGACAAAGAATTTATTAACAAAATATAACTCTACAATAGGAACCTAACATTTCAAACACTCACAGCATTAAACTCAATTTTTGATAAATTGAACTCAGAGCCTATGTGGCTTAAGAGAAAGTACTATTCATTTTTCCATTTGGTACCATACTGTGACTCACAATTTCTAAAGTAGTGTAACTAACAATTCTCAAAGTGGATGTCTCTTTTGGAACGGGACGGACGGAATAACATAAATCATGTATAAAAATTAGTGAAAGTTTACAAGTAATTGTATTAAAGTATCTTATTATTAAATACTCCATTCTTTGCTTTGAATGAAGGGAAGAAAGAATATAAAGAGACGATAAAGGTTAAAAAATAAAACAGAGAACATGTAGTGAAAAAAATCAAAGACATGTTTAGTTCAGTTTTGCCAAAAAGTTTGTTCAAAAATTTTGAAAAAATAAAAATTAATTTACACAGTATTTTGTATTCGTATCATTTCTAACTTGGTTTGTAGTAACCATTTTAAAGAAACTATCAACAAAACAAAATTTTGAAATTTTGTTTTTTCTTTTTTTCTTTTTTTCTTTTTTTTTTTTTAACAAAAAGTTAATTTTAGAAGAAAGAAAAGAAAAGAAAAGTAGAAAAATTTATGCTACAACATTGAAAGACTTGGAACAGCTCCAACGCGACCCAGAAAAGGTGATTTTGGGTAGTTTCGCTATTGGATGGCTCCAATGGCGGGGCCAAAATTTGGGTCCCACAAGTTGAGTCGCGTTTTTCTCTTGGTGAGGCACGGGCCTGCATGGTTTTAAAAAAGTTTTGTTTTAAATTTTTTATTCTGGGCCAGAACAGTGTTTTAGCCCAAAACACTGTTCCTACAGCTCTATTTGCTTAAAAAAAAAGGGGAAGGGGGGGGGGGGGGGGGGGGGGACTTGTTTTGGTCTCTCTTTCTATTTTTTCCTCAAAATAATTGAACCAAAGAGCTATTAAGGCACTATTTGGCTAACACAAACATTGCCTTAAAGGCTTTTTTTGGCAAAAAAAAAGTTTTAAAAAAATAGAGAAAAGAGCTTTTTTAAAAAAAAATTACTTTTAAAAATATTCCTTTAGACATATAGCTGTTTTAGGCACTGTTTGGTTGGCCCAAACAGTGCCTTAACGGTTATATTGGCACAAAAACCATTTTTTTGAATTTATTTTTTTAAAAATAATTATATATATATATATATATATATTAAAAAAAACTTACAGTTTTCCTCTATAAATACATTAACCCGTACTATTATTCACCTCATATCCAACCTATTTTCTCTAGTCTTTAACCTACAACTACAACCATTAAGTCATTTTCTCAATCTTTTATTTATGTTTTTTACTCAAATTCAATTCCATGGACCCTAAACCCCCATATGACAACTACCACTACAACAGTTTTGGCTTTTACCTGCGCTCAAAAACACTGGTAAAAGCCTTAAAAAGCGCTGGCATAAGGTATTTACCAGCGCTTTTTCAAAAAGAGATGGCAAAGGGTATTTACCAATTTATTTTTATTTATTTATTAAATTTTTTTTTGGTTTTGGTCTATTCCAACGCTCTTTAAAAGAGTGATGGTGATTACCAGTTTATTTTCTTTTTCATATTTTTTTTTATTTTTTTATTTTTTTGTTTTGTTTTGGTTTTTTTTTTTCCCCTAAAGAAACCTATTTATAAAACATGTTTATAATTAAAAACAATTATCATCCAGATGTATACTAATGGATTTAGGCAACTACAAGTTAATTTGCAAATATGAAAATACCATCCAAATTGCATGTCTACTAATAGATAATACTGTACTGAACACCAAGTTTTTACAAAAGAAGTATACACAATGAAAATAATTTTTCACAAAAGTAGTGAACATAACCACAAGTTTCCTCAAAAGAACCCATCAAAATGTATTAGAAGTTTTCACATCGACTAAGGAAATTCAAAAAGCACAACCACGACCCCATCTTCAAACTTTCTTTTTTCTAGCTTCAACTTCAAACTCTCTAAAACACTTCTTTAAGTTGCCTCTGAAAACGTAGTTTGCATGGAGAAACTATTCAAAGTGAACCATTGCAACTTACATCATCAACAGCTTTCCTTAGTGCTTTTACTTGCTCCCTTGAGACTATCCTCACCTACAAATGCAAAATGGTAGGTTAGCAGGTTGTAAAAAGCCATAATTTACTGATATCAACTCATAAGTCATGATTCTATCTTAGTGCATAAGCTTCTAACAAATTCATTGACAAACATCACAAAATTCTCCATCTTTGTAAATTTGAACACCATATTATTAAGAGGAAAAAAAAAAAAAAAAAAAAAGGGAAATGGGCCCTAAGAAGACAAAGCTCTGCAATAGTTATTATTATTATTATTATTTCTATTGCATGGTCACAAGAAACAAAGATTCTTTTTATAGTTAAAATTAATTGGAGAAGACAAAGCTCTACAATAAATATTTTTGCTACCATTTGATTTATTCACAGAAGACCAGGAGGCATAGATTCTTTACACCATTTAAATTAACTGGACATGTTGGATGGCCCATATTCCTTGTAAGTTGTTATTTCCCTCTTAAATGAACAAAGGAAGAATCCAAATCTATTACTGACAAACACCATATGTATATTATATCCATTGCCCTCTATTTTATATCCAAGAACAAATCAATGTTTCCAAGAACAGATCAATTTAGTTGAGCAAATTAAGTACCTCAATAGAAGGCATGGTGACGGAGATGTGAAAATCCTTGCCGTTGTTAACGGCTTCCATCATGGTGATGCAGTGAGAGCTCTCCAAGTTCAGAGCCGGGTGTGGGACGGATTCATCTGCCACCTACAAGCTTATCAGATTCTATGCGAAACTAATCCACCATTACTATGCACATTTATGACCAGTAACTTTAAGGCAACGTTTTTTTTTTCTTTATAGTTTTTTCCTAAATTCTTTGAAGGGACAATATGTATCAAGATAGAATAAGTAGTATTAAGTTGTTAATAGAAAATAACTTGATGGAAATATGAACATAAAGACAAATAGTGCTTTCATTCACTTACATGTTGTGCATGAACAAGGAATGGTAGGCCAGGAGATGTTGATGAAGACACTTTTCAGAAAAGTGATTTCTTCCATTGATAAAAACTTAAACAGATAACATGTAAAACCAAGACTGTCACGCAAAATTTTGTATTAATAATCTATTAAGTTCATATATTTTGGCTTGGAGAGGGAAAAAAGGTAATGAAATTAAGCTAGCTGGGAATCAAAACAGAAATGGAAGAGGCAAATTATTGATGATGTCATTTGTGGAAAATGAAATAAAATTTGTAGCTGTTGAAATAGTTTACTCAGTTAACTGCCAAAAAAAAAGTTCAATATGATTTATATTACATGAACAGAAGGTGAGCAAATTAAATATCAATAGCTCCTATCTGTACAGCATTAAGGAATAAGGATAATAAAATAGAGCCAAATCAAAAATTTAATGGAATATGTGTTTTAACTAAGAGTCATAACACTGGAGAAATAGAAAAACACATGAAAGATAGAATTAATGCATGTTGTCTCAATCAACAATCCTAACATGAAATATTTTTCTTGTGTACAAGAACAGTCACTACACTATCTTAATTACTATCTGGAATGCAAGGAAGGAAGACTTACAAAAATATAGACAACAAACTTCCCAAGAGTATAAAGTAGCCCCCACAAGCACCACAAGTTCACACTTCAAAATCCAACTCAAAGCCCCATTATAGTTTGAAAACAAAAACATCAGAGAAACAAAAATTAAAAGGGGATCTAACTTGAAGTCCGGATGACTAAGTCGGTCAACTTCTCTTGCAACTCAGATGGATCGATGCTCCTCCCATCATTCACCTGTGCACAAAATTAGGAATAACATAGTGTTGTTGCAAGAAAACGTGCAATTAGAGAGAGAAAAAAAAAAAAAAAAAAAAAAAAGAGCAAAAAAGGTGTAGCAAATCAATCAAAGGTCTACAATTAGTCGCATTCAATTTAATGGTCTATCCTTCTTTCAAACAAATGATAGCAGAATACGGTACTAGTGTACCCCATAAGCCATGAGACACTTGAAACCTCTAAACACTATAAGAAAAATGTAGATCCCTTTGATCACTAATGGACTTGATCTGGTGTTCAAACCCTCGTAAGTAACCAATGACCTCAATTTGAAACCTTCACCTCCGAAGAAACTGTAACATGAAGGGGAAAAAAATAAAATTACAACCAAAAAATCTGAAACTTGATAAGAAAATGCTTTTACATATAACAGCAACTGGCAACGGAAGAATCAAAATTTCATTATAAATGTCTCAAGCATATCAGCACAAGAAACAAAACATTTTATCACAATTAATAAGAAACATAACATTTTAATTTTCCACATGCACAATCAACTCTCAGTTGGCCATTAATTCTTCATAAAACTACTAATTTACAGAAGCGTGGCTTTCTTCAACAGAATGTCAAATTTGGTTCAATTTGAGAAGGCTATAGTTTTCTGCTGACAAAGAGAAAAATAAAGTGACTTTAATTTCTTCCTGAAAATTAAATGAACTACTCATTTTGTAGGTAATATAAGAACCACTCCCAAGCACAAAAAATAAGAAAATTCTGTTAAAAGAACTTGATAACTTCTGATTTAGAAATTATAACACCATAGTAGAGCATGGTTCTGAATAAAAACCCTTAATACATTGAAGGAATAAACATGATAAATTAACACAAAATGTTAAAAAGGATAATATTATATACACAATTATTGACTCAACTTTTTGAGGGTTTTGCAGAAATCCAAAGTTTTACAGATTCAAAATCAAAACAATTTTTTCCCAAATTTCCTGTGCATATCAAAACAATATATGTACATACACGTATATATGATCCAAAGTTTTACTTCCTTTACAAATTCAGAATACAAAATTTGAAGCACATAAATAGTTTGAGGAACTCAAAATTCTCACCCCCACTGGTCTTTGATTGTGTTGCTGCAACTGGAAGAACCTTTTTCGTCATATTGGAAGGAAGTGGAGGCATATTCAAATTTGTCTGCATTGGCAACATCCGATACCGCGGAGCACTCACTCTACAAACAGAACACACATATATCACAATCTGACTTGGGCAATTTTCTGTAACTTCCTTTACATCTCTCATCAATCAAAGGGGGGAGCGGCCTTAATAAAATTATAAGAAAATTACATAAAAAAAATAAAATGTTAATCCAAACCTTCCAACAACCATAGCTAGGGTTTTGATGTAACTATCGATGATCTGGTCCCTGGTAGTGTCGTCTTCCTCATGTTTTTCTATCACAACAAGCCAGTGATTAATTGATTTAGAAAAAAAAAAACAAAAAACAAAAAACAAAACCCATACATACAAGTTAACAGTTGCAGAGAGAGAGGGGGGCAAGCTTGAGAGTTGAGAGATAGCAGCTGAAGCTTGCGAACGGCGAACCCGAACTAGAACAGCGGGTGATGGAAACTAAAAGATATGGGTTTTGATTTTTTTAACAATCTGGCATATCAGATATGGGTTTTGATTATGGAATAGGTTTTGAACTTTTGATTCTTGCAGACAGATAGATAAACTGAAATATATGGGTTTTGAACTTCTGATTCTTATAGAATTTCTAGTTAGTAGTTGCAGAGAGAGAAGGGGGGGGGGCAAGTTCAGAGTTGAGAACAAGAATAGAGATGGAGGCGATTAGGGAGTTGCAAAGAGAAGGAAAGGGGGCAAGTTCAGAGTTAAGACCGAGAATAGAGATGGAGGCGAATGGGAGGTTGAAGAGAAACCTAGGGCTCGGATGAGATAAGATTAGAAATAAATGGAAAATAAAAAAAATAAAAAAGTGAAATAATGTTAAAGCGCCAATTTTTCCCGCATTAAATTTCACACTTACCGATGCTCTTTTTTTAAAGCACTGGTATTAGTTTACCTATACCAGCACTTTTTAAAAGAGCGCTGGTATGATTGCACCTATACCAGTGCTCTTTAAAAAAAAGCTGGTACCATTACACCTATACCAGCGCTTTTTAAAAAAGCGCTGGTACGATTACACCTATACCAGCGCTCTTTTAAAGAACACTGGTAAAACCCTAATATGGTGTAGTGTACAACTCCCAATTTAACTAATCAAATGATAATTTTGATCCCTTCTTATTTGTTGGAGATGAATCTCAATTTGTGGGAGAATAATCTCAATTTTCATCTCATTAACCTTTTCAAGTTTCCAACATTCCTACTGAAGTGCCACAATCCAGTAACTACCAACCTCCCAGAAAGCAAAGGGCTACGGCCTCCTAATTAGTCCACGGTTGAAGATGAAGCTTTATGTTATGCGTGGATGGCCATTAGCACTGATGCGGTCATCGGTTCAGACCAACAAAAGATAGCGTTATGGATTTGAATTTAAGAAAGTTTTGAGCAACACATTAGTGATGCTGGTACATCTAAAAGAAATCATATCGCCTGCTTAAATCGTTGTTCCTTCATGCAACAAATGATTACCAAATTTTCTGGATGCATGACCCAAATTGAAAAGAATTACCCCAGTTGGCAAGACAATGCGTACAAGGTAAGTTATTTATTATATTAAATTTAATTGGTAGATATTTTAAAGATTTGTCTTCTAATAATTATTGATTTTTATTTTTTAGATGATAGCAGCCAAAAAGTTGTTTGCTCGTCAAAATAACACCAAAATTAAGTTTGACAGTTGTTGGAACATTTTTAAGAGCAACAATAAGTGGCATTTACATTGTCAAAAAGAATTGACATCCAAAAAAAAAAAAAAAACAATCGAAGAAGAGGAGTGGAATCCACATTGATGATAGTGAGCCTATTGGTCATTCAAACCCATATACTCCATCAAGTAATGCAGCAACGACACCAAGTTTGGTTGAAGGATCGACACACATAGGCGAAAATGATCCGACAGATGTTAAAGAATGTCAGCAACCAGAAGGACGAAAAGCAGCGATGCAGAGGCGAAATAAAGATAAAAGACAATCTGAAAGTCAGAATGATTTCATTAGCAAATTCAATCATGCAGCAGCCCTTTATCAAAGACAATCTGAAACTCTTGAGGCCGCTCAAATAGCACGAGAGGCACGCAAAGTAGATAAAGAAAAGACCAGACAACTCGAGCTTCAAAGCAAACTAAGAGAGATTGAAAACAAATAAGGAGCTGAAGAGATGTTAATCATGCAAAAAGATCCAGAATTGATGCCAACACAAGCGGGGAATGCATGGCTAATTGAATGCCAAAATGAAATATTAGCATCTATATGCTAATATATAGTTGTTATGTTTTTAATTCCATGTCATATTGTATTATTTTTTTATTTTTATTGTATTGTTTAAATTTGTATTGTTTAAATTTATGTTGTATCGTATTATTTTTAATAATAAATATTGTATTGTTTAAATATTTTGTATGATATATCCGTTTTAAAAATATAGCCGTTAGGAAAAAGTTAAAAAATAAAATTTATTAAAGATTTTAAAAATATTAAAATATTAATATTTTTGGAGAGCGAAAATGTACCATTGGAGTACATCTGATAGCTAAAATTTGGAAACTCCAAAACGTTGACGTGGCTATGAAAAATACTGACGTGACTATTGAAAAAAGCTGATGTGGCAAATTTGGAGAGCCCATTGGAGATGCTTTTAAAAGAGTATCCATTTTCCCATATTGGGACTTCAATCTTTACCATCTAATTTTAGAGGTTGATGAAATATCATTAGACCACTGAGCTTATTTTAGTATTTTAATAACAGTTTTTTATTTTTAAATAACTAAAGAGTAAAAAAATACAGTAGTTTAAATAACTAAAGATGCTTTTAATACTATCATTTTTTAATTATAAAACCTTTGTAAACACTCTAATAGTTCTAGTCTTTTATTTTTTAACATATAATAATTTAAACATTTAATAAATTCTTAACGGTTCATTAATAGAATTAGAGCAAAAAAATAACTTTATAGTACAAATAAGTTATAGTTTTACTATACAAAAATGATGGTAATTGAAGTTTTATGATTTAAGCCTTTATTTTGATAATAAATTATTCAAAGTTGGAATATCATTGTCATCGTATCAAAATCAAATCAACAAAATCCTACAACTCTAGTACTAACCCTGTTTTATGACTAGTACCAAACCCGCTTTTTGACGAAAGCTGCTTTTTAGGGCATATCATTTTAGGCCTCCCCAATCGCCTCCATCTATCTCCATTCTCGTTCTCAACTCTGAACTTGTCCTCTCTCTCTCTCTCTGCAACTGCAAACTACAAAATCTACAATAATCAGAAGTTCAAAACCCATATATTTAAGTTTATGTATCTGAATCAAAAGTTCAAAACCTATTACCTATATCAAAACCCCCATATCGGCATATCATTTGGGATTGTTCAAAAAATCGAAACCCATATCTTTCACTGTCCATCGCCCATTGCCCCAGTACGGGTTCGCTGTCGCTAGTTTCAGCCGCTGTCTCTCAACTCTCAAGCTTCAGCCGCTGGCCCGCTATCTCTCAACTCTTAAGCTTGCCCCCTTTTCTCTCTGCAACTGCTAACTTGTATGTATGGGTTTTTGTAATGACCCGGTCTTTTTCCTTCCTTTCCCTTTTCTCAGATTTTGACGGATATTTTTTTTCCGTTGATCTTTGCCTTTCTAAGTTCAGTTTCTCATCACTTAGTGTTGTCTCGAGTGCTCTGGAGTGATTTTTGAGACTCTTTTCTTTAGATTGACAACTTTCTTTGAGGACCGAGTCAATTCCACATTTTTCATTTTTCGATACTATTCACTTTCGTCCTTTTCCCTATTTCGTCATTTTCCCTATTTTGTCTTTTCCCCGTGTGCTACCTTGTTGCATAACCTCACTTCTTGTGTTTGGAGTTGGTTTTTGACTTCACATATCTTCATTCTAAATGGTTTCCACGAAATACGTATCTTTACTTTTATAGTAAAGTACTCTGGTTGCTCCTAGTGTCCATAGGGGCATGGATGTATAGTTCTTTGGAAACTTTTTCTTTTCTTAAGGTGTTTTTCATAAATATCTTTTGAAGATACTTTAGTTTAGGGGTTTTTAAGAAAATATTTTTTTGAAAAATATTTTAATTCTGAGCCAGTGGTGCAGTTTTCACTTTTTGGAGGGGTCATTGTGCAATTAATGAAAGTTATTGCTAAATGCCTTGTTTCGAGCCTGGATCCTCGTATGGAATTCATTTTCACTTTTCGTCAAGTCACGTACTTTTAGAATTTCCTCCTGGTCGATATTTCCCAGTTTTAGGGTTTTTAGCCACAGCTTGTTTGGGGCATAACTTTCTGCTCGGGACTCAGTTTTCGATGCCATTTCTTCCGTTGTTTATATTTTCTTATTTTAAATTTTTTTGTTCATGGAGTTTCACTGTTTGAGTGCACATGCTCAAATTCCACTTTTCCGGACCCGGCGGGGGCCGTCCGGGGCACTTTTTGAGATTTTCTATAAATAGGAGACTTAAAGTTAAAAAACCAAATTTTTCTCTCTCTTTCTCTCTCCTCTCTCTTGGCTAGATTCAATGGCAGCCATGGGCTGCCACCACCTCTCTCCTCTTTTGAACTTCTTCCTTTTGTTAAAACATCGTCATGCCTTTTATGTTTATTGCTCGTCTTGACGACGTGTATCTTTCACCCTTATTAGAACCCGTTTTTGGCCAATTTTTGAATTCGGGTTTGACGCCAAGTTAGGATTTTGGTAGGTCCTCTTTGGAGTTTAATGTTCACGGCGTTGTCCCCGACAAAACCCTAAAGTATCGTCAGATTCGAAGCCGTTTCATTTTGGTGGCTTTTGAGATTTTCATCTTAAATTGAGGTAGGGGATGTTTTAGGATTATGTATGTGTTGTATTGAGTGTTTCCCATGATTATACACTTGGTTGCATGCCTTGTATCAAATCTAGAAAGTTAGTAATATTTATTTCTTTGTATGAGATTTAAATTACAAAGATGTATATAGTTTAGATTTGAATTGTGGCATGATGATAAATTAGGCTTTAATATGTTTGTTAACATATATTAAATTGGGATTATTTGAATAAGAATTGCACTTTTTATTTAATATTTTTCTTTTGTGAAAGATTAATTCTCATGGTCGTACCTTGCATGAAATGAACTTGTGATATGCTTTTAAATTAAGTCTTTGCATGTTCTTTAACATAGAGCATTTGGATAAGTACGAAAATCTAAAGATTTTAGTTAAAATGATTAATTAAAATTTATTTAATGATTCCAGTGGCCTAATTAAGTTTTTAACTTGATATTTATAATGACTAGGACTTGTATACTAGCATATGTTAATTTGGGACCATTTGACGTTGTTTTAGAATTTTGGGGTTTGATTACTATGATTTAATTGAATTCCATTTTGTTGTTCAAATGGCCTAATCAAGTTTTTGAATTGATATATGTAGTGATCAAGTTATATTGTATAACATGTATTAATTAGGGACCATTTGATTGAGATTTGAAACGTAGGGAAATTAATTAGTTATTTGATCAATTTTCGTTTCTATTGCATTATTGATTAAATCATGTATTTGACATTGATAATATGTTTGAAACATGATTTTAGACTTTTAATGGATGCATGAGTTTATGTTTCAATGTTGAAATATATTGTGATAGCGTGTAACGAATCGCACACTGAAGATTCGACATGTGATGTTATTATAGCGCATAACGAATTGCGCTCTGAAGATTTGACATTGTTATCCTATAGTAGTTGTGGATTTAAAGCATGTATTGTGTGGTTTCAACCTACTTGTGCATGGAATGTAGTTTCGTGCTGCATATATATATTTCGTTTATAAGTTGTTAACTTATTTATTTTGGAGTTTTGGGACATTGTTACTGTGATATGGCCAGAGTTTGGCTCTAGTGCGGGTTAATGCCCGGAATAACCATTTTGTTCTTGGTTTAGTCCGAGACGTGATGTCCAAGCCTTCCACTATTTGTTTTCGCATTCAATTCCAAGTTGACAACCAATGTTTAATTGTGCCTTGTGGTTTTGGTTATTGACAATTTAATGTTGTTAAGTACATTTATGCATTGTGATTTTGAATGAATCATAGTATGCTTTTAATGTTGTTAAGTACATTCATGTTTTATGATTTGTAATGAATCATTGTGAACTTTGATATTGTTAAGTACATCCATACTATATTGTTCAAATGTAAATTAGGAATGATCTTATAGATTCATTTGGAACATAAACGTTAGGTGGCATGATCCACTTTTGTCGTTTCGTATTTTAGATTTCAAGTTGATGACTTTGAGAATCTATATTTTGTCGCTTTGTATAGCATGCTCCTATGTTGTGTGAATTGCATGAATGATGTGATTTATGCTAGAAATGATCTAAGGTAGCTTAGGATGCTCCTTAAGTCTCACCTTTAACATAGACGCTAGGTGGAATGAACCACAATAATTAAATCATGCAAACTTATAAAACGTTAGGTCGATACATGCTCATTTCCTACGAGTAGCTTTATGTTGCTCACCCCAAAGTTACTGGGGCATATTTTAGGTATAGGATTCCAGATTGGTGATTTGCACTTACCTTGGGTGATTTGCAGAATTGAAGTTTCCTTATATGCATTCTTGTTCACATGCAAGTGTTAGCATATTTGGGTTTTGCCTATAAAATGTAATTTTTCTAACTTGGAGGTTTAACATATCAAATGTTGTAAATGAATTGTAATAAGGCCATAGGTCATTGTAACATGCTTAAAACACCATATTACACTTGCGTGTATGTTCACATTAACATACAATAGCATATAATGCAATTTCATCATGCTATGGGGGATCCACTTGAGACTTAGGAATTTCTTTTCAGTTTTGGTGCATAACAAGTTCATTCTTTGCATTTCTACCTGTTTCGGCCGACCGGTGGCTTGTTTCAGTCGACCGATGGCCTTTAAATTTTAATTGAACAGTAAAAGTCCAATTCTAGTAGCCTTTTTTAGTTTCGAGCCATAAACCGGTCAACCAAAATGAAGGCTCATTTCCTTTCTTTCTTTGGCTCACTTCGGCAGACCAAAGCTCTATTTCGGTCGACCTAAATAGAGTTGTCTTGTAGGTTTTGTTTGGATGATTGTTTCTTCAGGCCTTTATCATTTCGTTCGGTCGTATTTGATTTTGTTAATCTTGTGTAAGCCATTTAGTGGTGTTCATGGTCTAGTTTGAACTAGATCTTGTTCCTTTGGTTGTCATTGGTGCCATAGGGTATCATTCAACCCTTTCATTCTAGTTTTCGCTTTTGCATTTCGGATCCGTTATCGGGTCAACTTTAGTTCATCACAGGATGCACTGGGTTTAAAAATCCAGGGTCGTTACAGTTTTGTTTTTTTTTTTTTTTCCTAAATCAACTAATCAGGCTCCATAATTCTTGGTTTGCAAACTATATCCTATTTGGTGAAATTTTTTATGATCTTTTATTTATATATATATATATATGTATATATATATATATATTTTGCAATATAAAGTTACAAAATTTGCGTTGCATTTTGAGGTAATCACCATAATCTACATTTTTTTGTTGAACAAAACATATATATATATATATATATATATATATTTATTTATTTATTTCTATAATTTCTAATTCTGATTTTATTTTATTTTATTTTTTATCAATTATGTCTACAAGAAAATTTGAATTTGGTCATGAAAAAAGAAAAAAAAAAAAAAATCTGAATTGGATTAGAAATCTGCAGAGATTGAATATGAAACAATTTTTATCAACATGCCAAGCTATTTGAAGATGGAAATCTTTTCAGAACTAAAAAAAAAAAAAAAAAAAAAAAAAAAAAATCACAACGAGAACTTTGACAAGCAAAAGTAGTTAATATAGGGTAAAGCTCTAAAGTTACTTGTTGAAAATTAAAATACTTACAAAAAGCATGCTTTTGAGTGAATTCCATAGTGTTGGAAGGGGCTTGCCATGAACGACCTCACACACTACTTCCACTAGTAGATTCTCAAATAGGATTAGTAAATTGGTCAAAAGAAGAGAGAGGGTACTGAGTGGTGAATTATTCAGAAATAAATTGGTAATTTATTATTATTATTATTATTAATTACCCCAATAGGATTTTCTATGCCTTAATCAGTCAATTGTCTAAAGAAACGTTGTTAATTAACTAAAATTGAATTAAACAACAGTTGATTTTGGTTGATATATTTTTATTTAGCCCACTCCATTGAGAAATCCTGGATCCGCCCTTGAGTGACATCCCTTGAGTGAGATTGTGAAACCTATTCCTCACAAGTTCAGTGTTTTCTTATTTTTAGATTAGCATGGGGCCTTAACAACTAGCAAGAAAAAGGGTCAAGACTCAAGAAACATGGCTCCTCAGTCATCAGGTAACAAACTCCTATTTTTTCTAAAATTTTGATTGGCATTTTTCGCTATTGGTTATGTTTCTTTATTTATGTTTTACATACTGATTTTTTCTTATTTTTGTTTCTACACAAATATATATAATATTGTTATGAGGTGATACTCGAACAATTTATTAATGGAAAGGACTTCGAAATGTTAGTTCAATTTCAGATTGTGTGTTTTACAAGTTTGTTAAGGCATTTAAAACTTTCCCTCTTTTGTCCTAATAATATAGGTTCCTTCCACGAAAGAAGAGAGTTAATGGGAATGGGTGGAGTAGGCAAAAAAGAAAAAAAGGTATGTTATTATTATTAATTTTTGCTTAACTGAATACTTTCTTTTGATTTTCTATGCAAATGAGGCTTTACTTCCAACTTTCAAAAGGTTAAATCATTTTATTCGTCAGATCGTGAATCAATTTTTGGATGTTCTTGAAAATTGATTTTAAGAATTAGTCATGTGAGTTAAAGTCATTTGATTATTACAAATTAACGACGATAATAATAAATTAGTCATGTAATTTATGTTTCCAATGTCTTGCAAAATCATAAATCTGTTTGTAACAATTTCATCACTCGGCTAGTATTAGGTCGAAGTTCTAACTCCACGGCCTAAACAGCATTACCCTCTATGAATTCACTACTTCCACTTCACTTGATCTTATGTTTTTATTTCTTAAACTTAAAATAGTTCATACCAGACCACATGTTATATAATAATTAGAAAGAAAAAAAAAAAGAAAAGTAAATTGAAGCAAAGGAAATAGCTAAATGCAGATTTGTGGTTTTGAACACCTTCAATTTGGGTATTTTTTTTAGGGTTTAGTTTGAGAGGGGACACTCTTAATATTATTTTCATATTGACTAAGTGCAATTATTTGTCTTAATTTAATGATTTTTCCTCATCGAATCACCAATCTAAAAACTTAAGTCCACATATATTGCTCTAATTGATGCTCATAATATATTGGTAAGTTCTCTATTTTTATTTGATGTAATAAACATACTATTTCACTTTTTAGTGTCATTAAGTCCCAAATGGTTAAATCAAGAATTCTTGAAGAAGTATTATCCGGTTTCAAAGACAAATGCCATGAGAACTTCAATTAGGGAATTTTCACAAGGGGATGGGGAAATGTTTCATGAGGCATGGGAAAGATTTAATGACTTGCTTAGGAAGTGCCCACATCATGACATACCTAAATGGCAATTAGTTCAATATTTTTTTAAAAGTCTACCGGATAATCACAAGGGTATGATTGATGCTTCTATGGGTGGTTCTTATCTTGACAAGCATACAAATGATGTTTGACAATTGTATGAAATCATGAGTGAGAATTCAATGCATAGATCCTTGTCTTCTAAAAATGGTAGAAATCTAGGTGGAAGGAAGAATGTTGGCTTATATCAAGTTGACAATTCCAATGACATAGCCGCCGGGGTGAAATCTTTATCTCAAAGGTTTGATCAATTTTTGATCAACCAAAATTCGGCGAATCAAATGTCTTCCTCCCCTAACCATTCTCATCATAACTCTAATGAATCATGCATGACTTGTTCAAGTATTTTACATTCTACATCCAATTGTCCCCATGGACATACGCTAAATGAGAACCATGAACAATTAAATGCCGCATTTGTCAACCAAGGGACTAATCCCTATGACACTCATTACAATCCTAGTTGGAGGAACCATCCAAACTTCTCTTGGAAAAGCCAAGGGGAAGGCTTAAACCCTCCCCAAGGTGGTTTTCAAGGCAAGTATGTTCCGCCCCCAATGCAAGGCCAAGGTTCCCAAGGTTTTAGATCATTATTTCAATCATAGGGCAACCAATTTTCTAACTCTCATTTTCCTAATCAATTATCTTATTCTTAAAGAAATTCTAGGAATCCCGTTTTTGAGGAAAAAGTGTTGACTGCATTAGGTACTTTGGAGGCAAACACCCAAATGTTTCATTCTCATTCTCAATCCATTGCTAAGCTAGAAACCCAATTCGGGCGAATAGCTAGTACTTTGAATGCTAGGGAGAAAGGGAAAATGCCTTTAAATGCCCCACCAAAGCAACAATGTGTTGTGGAGACCCATTCCTCATCGGAAGGTCCCACAATTAAACATGTCAATACGGTGACAACCTTGAGAAGTGGGAAGATTATTGACAATCAAGTAGGTATTTCCAATGAAGAGAGTGAACCGATGTAACCAAAAGTTAACACTTGTCCCGTTTCACATTTTATTCCTCCTTCATTGCATGTGCATGATCATCTTGTTGAGAAAATTGTGAAACATGATTTGAAAAATGATTTGAAGAATTCTTGTGTTGAAAATGATTCAAAGAAAGTTTTTGAAAAAAACTTCGAGCCAAGAGCTCCATTTCCAGATGCCTTGAAAGGATCCATTGCTCTTGAAAAGCAAAAGACTAAGACCAACGAAATTATTGATGTTTTTCAGCAAGTAAAGATAAATCTTCCCCTCTTGGATGCAATTAAGCAAATTCTGGCTTATGCTAAGTTCTTGAAAGATCTTTTCACCCAAAAGAGGAAGAACAAGAGCCAAGCACCAAAGAAAATTGTCTTGACCGAGTAAGTGAGCTCTATTTTGCAACACAACATTCTACCAAAATTTAAGGATCCCGGTTCACCTACTAAGTCTTGCATCATTAGTGACCATGTCATTAACCGGGCTCTTCTTGATTTAGGAGTAAGCATTAACCTTCTTCCATATTCAATGTATGCTAAGTTTGGCTTAGGAGACTTAAAACCGACGTTAGTGGTTTTGCAACTTGCTGATCGATCCATCAAAAAACCCCGGGGTATTATTGAGGATGTATTGATTAAGATTGACAAGTTCTTCTTTTAAGTTGATTTCGTTGTCATGACATGGAACCGGTTCCAAATCCCAAGAGCCAAATTCCCATTATCCTTGGCCGTCCCTTCTTGGCAACCGCAAATGCCAACATCAATTGTAGGACGGGGATAATGGAAATTTCATTTGTTAAGTTATGATGTAGAACTCAGAATAAATTACATGAATCTATGCAAGTGATAATGCAGCCAAGTATAGACAGTGACTATTCTAATAAAGTGAAACATGCTAGATATGACAGAGAATAATGCAACCAATGTGGAAAACACAGGCACTGGGTATAAATGAGATAGCATGGAACACAAAAGAGGATATATGAGCTCTATATGCAAAGCAGTGAAATTTGATCGATCATGAAAAAGATGGGATCGATCTAAGTTGGATAGATCATGACATGATTGAGATCGATCGTGCTCTGATCAATCGGAGCACTAGCATGATCGATCGAACTTGTGAAAAAACATGAACAGTCACGTATCTGTGACGTGGACAACACGGGGGAATCCGAATATACTCGTAGACCCCTATACACCTCAACAAAATAAGAATGGTCACTTAAAATGGCACATGATCCCCGAAATCAAATTCGGAAACAAAATATATATACAAATATATACATATATATACATGTGCTTAAAATATATACATATATATACATGTGCTTAAAAACTCAAAAATGGCAACAACAAATCATGGGAAACTCTAGATCTACTTTAGGGAATATGAAAATCACTAGATTAAGCTCGAAAATTGAAAACAAAATTAAAAACTTACCAAAAAGAGAGGGAGAGAAGTGGATCAAGAGAGATGAGATGAGAGGAGATTGGAGATGGAGTTGAGAAGTCTTAGGAAGTCGCCGGAGTGTCACCGGAAGTGGGGAAGATGATGAAATAGCAGTGGGAGAGAAGGTGGGTCTTGGATCGATGTGTAAATCAATCTAAGTGACCCTTGGGTCATTTTTTTAAAATGGCTTCCAACATGTTAGATCGATCATGAAGATACTCAGATCGATCGAACCCACAAAATGATAAAATATTTTTGAATTTTTTTTTTTTAAACTGAAAATATTTTTGAATTTTTGGAATAAAAAAATTTATTTTTATTATTTTATTATTTTATTTATTTTGAATTTTGAATTTTGAAATTTGAAATTTGAAATTTGAAATTAAAAAAGAAGTCAAAGTCAACGGAAGTGCACATATTGATCGAATATTGATCGATCAGAACTCGATCGACCGAACAGGTGAAAACCTGTAGAGATCTTCGAACGATTCACAGAGAGATGATTTTTCATGGTTTTAAAAAATTTTCTAAGTATGGGACACAGATCGATCTGAAGGAAAGCTAGATCGATCTATGAATATTCAGATCTATCAGAAAGAAAGTTTGCATGATACACAAGTGATGAAATATGCAGAGATTTTTGCACGATGGGATAGGAAGATGGGAATATGTAGGGATGATTGTTCAATCGATCGAACTTCTTCTCAGATTGATTGAATAGACACTAAATGTCTGATTCGAAAATGAAAACACATGCATTCCCTATCAAACTCCCAAACAATGTTTATGATCCCAGAATATATCTAGACAATGCAAGGAATGAAAGTAAAATATAAATGAGGGAGGAATAGGGTTGTATACCCTATGAGGCACTAATGTTTAACGTCTTTAGCAAGACATGGGGCTCTTTTAGCTCGGATCAAAAATCTTGTTGGGCATCCCCTCCTAAGCGGGGTGAAAAGCACTTTGAACCCTACCAAACAAATTGTTCCCTAGAGAACTCATTGGATTTGATTCAATAGAGATTGATGGTCCTTAATTAAAGCAATTTTTAGGCCTCTATACCCTTTTAACATTTGGTTTGAAAACATTTTTCTTTGAAGTCTTTTTTGAAAACAAACCATGGGAATGTTCAACATCAATCAAAGACTCAAATTTTTCACATTCATTTTTAATGCATTTTTCAACAACAGAAACCTCTTTATGTTTGTCCAAAGAATTGGGGGTTGGATTGAATATGTTTAACTTCACCTTCATATGCCTAAATGAAATTTTTATTATCCCCGTCCTACAGTTTATGTTAGCATTAGTGGTTGCCAAGAAGGGATGGCCAAGGATAACCAAAATTTGGCTCTTGGGATTTGCGATCGGTTCAGTGTCAATGACTACAAAATCGACCGGGAAGAAGAACTTATCAATTTTGATCAACACATCATCAATTATACCCTGGGGCTCTTTGATGGATCGGTCGGCTAGATGCAAAACAACCGACATCGATTTTAAATCTCCTAAGCCCAATTGAACATACACCGAGTATGGTATAAGGTTCACACTTGTTCCTAAATCAAGAAAAGCCCGGTTAATGACATGGTCACCAATGTTGCAGGATGTAGTAGGTGAACCGAGGTCTTTAAATTTTGGGAGAGTGTTGTGTTACAAAATGGAGTTTACTTGCTCGGTCATAACAACTTTCTTTGGTGCTTGGCTCTTGTTCTTCCTTTTTTGGGTGCAAAGATGTTAAAAAAATTTGGCATATGCCGAATTTTATCTAATTGCATCCAAGAAAGGAAGATTAATCTTCACTTGCCTAAACATTTCAATGATTCTATTCACTTTGCCTTGTTGTTTTTCAAGAGAACTGGATCCTTTCAAGGCATCTAAAAATGGAGCCTTTGGCTCAAAAACCTTTTTCAAAACATTTTTAACATAATTGTTTTTTAAATCATTTCTCAAATCTTTCTCAACAAAAAGATCATGCACATGCAATGAAGGATGAGTAGGATGTGAGACGGGACAGGTGTCAACTTTTGGTTGCACTGGTTCACTCTTTTCATTTGATTCCCCAACTTGGTTGTCAACAATTTTTTCGCTTCTCAAGATTGTCACCACATTGACATGCTCAATTGCGTGACCTTCCAATGAGGAATTGGTCTCCACAACAAATTGTTGCTTTGGTGGTGGATTCAAAGAAGAAGCCCCATCAACCCTTTTTTTTAGGTCAATAAGGTTCGAACAAGCTAAAATCTATTCATTAGAGCCTTTTTGAAGTCTAGCAAAAGTCTCAAAAAAACCCAGAAAAAAGTCCAAATTTTGCCAAGGCAGGGCTTTACGATCGTTCGTAGATCTTTATGAAAGTTTATAAAGCCACGTCTTCGTTCGTCCACGTCAGCAACTGGATAAAGCTGTCGTGTCGTCGTCGGTTCACTGAGTAATCGTTCGTAGATCTTTTCAAACATTCATAATGTCACGTCAGCCTCAGCTCAGCAGATAAGGCAGCCAATTGTCAAGATAAGAGTGCCACGTCAGAGCGAATGATCATAAATCTGAGTGATCACTCGTAAATTCTAGCGATCGTTCGTAAACTGCCACGCTGTGAGCGGTTTTATTCCCGGTTTCCCCCGAACTTCACCTAACTTTTGGCTGCCGGATTGGATCAATTTAAGGCTTATTTCTGACCTATTTTGAGCTCTAAGGGTCTTGTATAAAAGGGTTTTTGAACCATTTTGTAAGGTGACACATTGGGTTAGCCAAATTTAGTTCGCAATCACTATTAGATAGTAGTTTTCTCTTTCTAGAATTAGGATTTTGGGAAGAAAAGAGGCAAAAACTTCAAGGTTTCTAGGGTTTCTACCTTGAAGATCAAGAAGAAAAAGATGATGCCATGTTTGGAGATTGACGTTGAGGGCTTCATGATCACATCCTCCTCCTCCATGAATGGCTAAACATCTCCTTAATTAGGGCTTGGATGAGCCCTAAGTTTGTAATCTAAACCCTAGCACTTTTACTCTTAAGGAATTTATTGTTGTAATGAATGGTTGGTCTTGTGAATATAGTAGATCTTTGGTTTTTCCTTGATTTCTGTGGTTCAATTCTTCTTACTAATTCTCTATTTTGCATGTTTATGTGTAATTAAAGGAGGATTATACTTTACACTAAATCCTTGTTATACTTGTGTTCTAGTGATGGCTAAGCATGGTTTTTAATGGATACACTTGTAGATTAATTTGATGGATTATGCTTATACTTGATAGATTGCATTACACCTTTACTTTAATTGTCTTAGTTTAATTATAGTGTAATTACATTTAAATTCCTAGTTAGGTAAATAATCCATGCTTATGGTTGCAAGTTGTTTGATTCTCTAGATTAATGTGTGCTATAATTGTCACTTAATTTGATGGTGTATTCTTATACTTGATGAATTGCAATACACCTTAGTTTACTTGTTGTTAAGTAGACAATTCATGGTTGAATTTGATATCCATGCTTATTGGTGTAATTAGTAGCACATTTTTGGTTTACAACATGATAATTCCCAATTAGAAGAAGGCTAGTGGTTTAGTGAACAAGGTCAGTGGTGATTCCTATGCCTTAAGATTCCTCTCTTACTTTCTAATCTCTACTCAATTTAGTTAATTTATTTGCATATTTTAAAGTTCAATTTAGTATAATCAACCAAACAAACTCTCTTTACAATCTCATTAGCACTAAGATTAGATTTGACTCCAACTAGGTGTTCAATCTCTTGGGATGATTCGTACTCAATTCACACTCCATAGTATAAGTGTTTAGTGGCTTTTATAAATGTAAAAGGTGATGCCCACTTGACACATTGTTTTCTAAATCTCAAAGTTGTATACAATTTTGTGTGCACAATTAAGGTCGCATCACGTTTTTGGTGCCGTTGTTGGGGATTGACAGTTTTTGTTGGAATTGAATTAAGCATTAGTGATTCTTTGATTGCTTGTTTTAAATTTTTTTTTATTATTACCCTTTTACTTGTTACTTATTCATTTGGGTACTTGAATAGAAGGAGGACAAGCATTGGATTCTAAAATTGTTGCTTGGGACCTTTGTGAGAATTTCTCGAACCTCTTGTAGCCTAATTATTCACTATTATATGTTTGAGGGATAATCCTTGTTGAGGCTACCATTTATTGTTTTATTTCTATCCAAGCATGGGTCCTTGTTGAGGCCGTTTACTTATTGTTGAAAGCATGGGTCCATGTTGAGGCCACTTATTTTATGTCTTGAAAAACATGGGTGTATGGGAACATCATATGTGGAGGAAGTGAATTGTTGTTGATTATTGTTGTTGTTGATTATTGTTGTGGTTCTTCGTGTATGCATGATAGAAGATCACTTAATCGTCCTCTTCATCCTTAAAATCCAAATCTTGAATATTTTGTTCGTAATCTAAGGGGTAGAGGTAGTTCTAATAGAATTCCTCATATACTTGATCGGCCTCCCCATTACTTGAATGGAAAATCAAGTTGAGGATCTCGGTTATGTGGATCCATAAGGTGTCTATAATCAAAATAATGTGCAACAACTGCCTCTTGTCCAAGTCCCTCTAAGAATACCTAGATTGATTCTGGTGCCACCACCTAATGGGGTGCAACAATAAGTGTTTGTTCTACCACCTCCTCTAGGTTAAATCCATCTTGGAGCTCATGTAGAGCAACCCATTCCTATTCTTCAAGGGGCTTTTCGTGATCACTATACTCCCAATAAGTATAATGCCCTAACTTGTATCCGGCCTCCTAATTTTAGGGCTAATCACTCTGAGATCAAACCCTTTACCATCCAAATGCGTCCACTCTTTTATGGGTTAAGCAATGAGAAACCCTACAAGCATTTAGAAGAGTTTTTGGAGGTGTGATCCACCGTGAAAATCATGGATCTCCCTGAAGAAGTTCTTAAGTTAAAACTATTTCCTTCACTCTTCGGGACAAAGCTAAATATTGGTTTAATTACTTAGGGGTGAATACCATTACAACCTGGGCCTAATGTTACAGAGAGAAAAGACTAAAGAAAAGTGAAGAAATCAAGACCTTAGAAATGGTGACGACAAATGAAAATATATAGTGCAAATTAAACTAGCACACCATGAGGTTAGGTCAAATTTTACATAGATGGACATTTTGGTTTTAATTTTCAATTACACCTTAAATTACTTTTTGACCTCTGGCATATGCGAATTGACACATTTAACCCTAATTTTTTTTAATACAAATTAATATAAAATATCGATAACTTTAAATAACAAAAATTCCCCTTTTTATTAATTAGACAAAACCCATCAAATCTCTCTCTCTACCTAATGGGTTATCCCACACAAAAGAGGAAGAAATCCCCACAATTCTTCCCCACCACCACCAATCCCACACACCCCTCTACCCCCTCCAACCACCCACAGATCGCCACCACTCCAAGCAACCAACCACCACCATCCCCATATATATGTGTTTATATATATTTATAATAATTGCAAAACAAAACAAAAAAAAATAATAAGAAAAAAAGAAAAAGAAAAAAAGAAGAGCGCTACCACTGTACTTCACCATCAGCAGTACTATTTTTAGCACACCCATTAACCACTCTAGCACCCAAACCTTTAAAGTGGGTTTAAGAATTCCTATGAAAATTTAATTATGTCATTGTATAGTTTACCTTACACATAATAGCTCATAAACTAGCATTATCATATTCTGACATTGTCACGCCAAACCATTAAAATAAAGACAATGCCAATAGTTAAACTGTTGGTCCTCAGGTTCCCTAAGTAGTGTTTGCCTATTTAAAAAAAAAAAAAAAAAAAAAAAAAAAAAAAAAAGAAAATAAAAGAAAAAAACTTGGTTTTTAGTGGCTTCAAAGGGTTTACTCTTCCTCATTATTGTTTGAAATAAGATACAAGGGCAGTATGGTCATCTCCTTTCTAGTGTCAAATTCTTCTCAGTGGCCTTAGTGTGTGTATCTCAGTGTTATTACCTGTTTCAACAGAATTTGCTTAGTTAATTGAGGTTCAGCTCTTGAAAAGTTACTATAAGTGTTCTCAGGGGTAGCATTGTTTTTTCTCAATTGTATTACATATATATGCGTATGTTTAGGTAGCTGCATTGCACTGAAGTGTCTTGATTGGACCTGTATTGTGAGGAATACAGTCTCGGGTCTGTCACAGTGCTAAGAAGAGTTAAATCTGTTTTGAGGGCATTATGGTCTTTCCTAGCTATGCTTAAGAATGTGACACATCTCAGTGGTCCTAGAGAGCTGGTATATGCAAGAATATTACATTTCTTGGAGGCTAAGTCTGGAGGAAAATGTAAATTACAGCAGTGTATTGTCTGTGTATGATTTTTGGTATACAAGGTGACAAAATAGCTGAAGTGGCTTGCTATGATCGGTACTCTCTCCTGAAAATATCTAAATTATGCTTTATCAACCATTAGTTGAAGGTGACAAGTGTATGCTCTAGGTGTATGAAGCTTGGTGTACTCAGTATTACTATTGATATGCTATTATAGAGCTTTTAGGGTTTCAAGCCTCTTGAGAATTGTTAAAAGGTGAGCTACAGCGGAGATTCTCTCAAGAGCATTGAATGAACTTGTTTTTTTGAGTGTTTTAATGATGATTTAAGCTTAGAAAACTCACTGATTCAAGCCTTGTTAGTGTATTAGCTGAGGAGAGATGTTGTTGCCGTTATTTTACTACAGCAAGGGCTGCACTGAGTAGTGTTTTTGAGTTCCAAGGAATTGTGGTCTATTCTGAGGGTTTACGCAGGTATAATTCATCTTTAGACACTTGCTCAATACAAAGTCTTGTTGAGAACATGCTAAAATTGAATTTGGACAGTGAGCTCACCTGTTATCCTTATTTTACTAGTTTATTCTTGGATTCAAGCACTGATTGACTATACCTTGCTATTTTATGAGTTTTTAATCTGCTAGCAAGTATATTTTGATGAATCAAGATTGTTGAAGTTGGCCTTGCGATAGAAAATTGGTTAGCTGTGATTTTCAGTATTCAAACCCTAAGGCTTGAGCTGCGTTTTGCTAAAATAAGGGTTGTAATGAACTTTGTGATATTCTTATGCTATACTTCATTGTTTAAAGCTATGATCATGAGTACTACAGTGAATGAAGATTGTATAAGCTGCTGGTGAGTTGATCTAGAGAGGAAATTCCCATTTTACCCTTCAAACCCTAACTGCAGCAGACTGAGGTTTTGAGGTTATATCTTTGAGTTTTGAGCTGTCTGACCCATTTCAATTTTTGGAAGGACTTATTAATATTGTTTTACATCTACTATGGTGTATTTGGTGAGCTTTGAAAGCTTGTTTGGTCCAGGCAGGGTTGCCTAGGATAGGGGGATTGTGTGTTTATACTATTTTGAGCTAGTGTGTGAGTAGAGTGTGTGAAAACTAGTGTCTACTTCTGCGACAAGGGTGTGTGCAGAAAGTGAGATAGCTGAGTATGTAACAGCTTACTTACAGCTAGTGGATGATTGAATTGGCATAGACCAAGAACCAATATTTCCCTAATTGAGTGGGTTTCCTTTTAAATACTATTGCTTTACCTATTGCTTACTTGTTTTGATTGCTGTTAAGTTTATATAAGAAAAGGTTTTGACCAATTCACCCCCTTTTTGGTCCAACATAAACTACCTCCAAATAGATAAATAGACTAACAAAATGTTGAAATTGACATATTCCAAATCAAACTAAAACATATTTACCTTCCAAAAAAAAAAAAAAAAAAAGAAGCTAATAATGCAATTTCTTCTTCTGCTTCTTTTATTCATTTATTTATAGCTGTAAGGGTTATTTTTTTGGGTATTCAAACGCCTCATAAGGCCCATCAGAATGACATTTCTTAAATTTAAACAATATCTTCAGGTAGAATCTATCCAGATTATATTTGTTCTAACTGTAAAATATTTCTACAGAAAATCGTTGTCAGTTTTCATAGAAGTACAAAACATATCTATCACAAAATAATATATCCCTTCTTTTACACCTCCATTGTTTAAGGATGAAAATATGAGTGCATGAGTAGAAAGGAAGTAATTTATTGTGCATAACAATCCATATTCATTGAACTATATTATGAACAATATCTCTATTTTCTTATGGAAGTGAAGAAAATAAATTTGGCAACAACCAAGTTGAGGGAGATGAGGAGGATGACATTTGTTAGCGAGAGACTAAGATATATATATATATATATATATATATATATATATATATATATATATATATATATGTATATAGTTAGTATGACAAGAAGAGAGAGATTTAATTTTGGGGCATTTTGGTTATTTAAAATGAGTTTATTAGATAATTGTGTCATTTTGTACCTAAAATGAGTCCATAGCAAGTCAAAGGATAGTATAATCATTTTGCATGTAAAAAGTACTTTGACCCATCTGAAAAGTGGCATTTAGGGTGTGAGTGAAATACGAATCAACTTTTCATAATGTGAATAAAAGTTAAAGCCAAAATGTCCATTTATGTGAGATTTGACCTAATCTGAAAGGTATCGGTGTATTTTACCATATATAGATAGGGTCTTTTTTTTTTTTTTTTTTTTTTTTTCAGTTAAAGGTATATAGATAGGATCCTTGGTGTACAAGATATACATGATAAATAGAAAATATATATATATAAACACACTTTATTCAAGAAATTTGGTTATAGAATTAAGTACACTTAATTCCATTATTAATTAAGGTTTACAGGAACTGCAACAGTAGGATATCCATATGCATGGTTTTAATAGATCTTCATTTTCTTTAATACGAAATTCTTTCCCATCATCTGGTAACCACAATAAGAAACGCGGCAGGACTCAAACCTGTGGCCGGCCGTGCCCTGACCTGGGTTCGGACATTTTAGATTTATTATTATCTTCACCCCCACCACCACCATCATCACTGCTGCCACCACCATCACCACCACCATCACCACCGCCATCACCATCACCACCACCTTCATTTTTACTCTTTTTCTTCTTAAATAACTTGCCTACTTCTTTACCTAACTTTTTCCATGGAACTGCACTAGCCACATGGGCGGCCGGAACAATATATCCCACTACTTGTGGATGAGCATTTTCTACAACCACGTTAAGATGTTGTTCCTTGAGTGCACGAGGAAGAGGTTTGTGTGCGTACCCATGAAGAAATAAGAGAGAGAGAGCAAAGAGAAGAATGGTGACTCTGAACAAGACCGCCATAAAGATTAATTCTTTCTTGGAGGTTCTTGCCAAAACCCACTCTGTTTTTTTTCCCTCCATCTTTATCTCTCCATTTATACTTGCAATAAGGTGGTTACAGTTCCGCAAACAATGCCTAAATAAAGAAAATACTCCTAAATTAATGTATGTTCTCTACAATGCATGCCAAAATAATTGCATGTTAATAGGATTGTGCATGGTTGAGTGCTTTATAGGACTAAAAACAATGCCTAAATAAGGAAAATGCTCCTAAATATATATATACACAAACTCCATGTACGGTACAAGCTAAAATAGCTGTTTGATTCACGGGAAAAACAGAAAAAGTTGGCTGTTTGATCTTTCATGCATGGTCGTGGGAACTATGAAAAGGATGAATTTCTTTTTTTTAAGTAATTTATTAATTTTTTTTATGAATAGAATGTACTAAAAATAAGTTATGGTTAAAAAGTTTAAACCAAATATAATAAATTTTATTATTAATAGTAAAGTTTTCATACTTATAAGTTAATCATTTTAGAAAATTGTAGTTACAACTCTATTTATTTATCCAAAAAAATCTATTTATTTTTTCATTGTTATGATAAATTGACACTACTAATAAAATGGTAATTGGTTTAAATAGTATTTTAGTAAGAGAAATTTAATGAGAAATGACAACTTTATCTACAAGAAATGTGACTTTTAACAAGGAGCAAAAAAGATTTCTACAATTGGTATGGCCAGTTTTGAGACTATATTTTAGAAACCACAATAGTTTTCATTGATTATTATTTTTCCTTTAATGCTTTGCATTTTATTGAATTACATCTGAGCATTACTTATTGCTAATTATTCATCATTAAAAAAATATTGTGCTTTGAAAACCCAGTGTATCTTTGGGAATATATGTTATGTATCTATGAATGTCTTTTTGAGTCTTAAGGAAGTGGCTTTGTGATTATCGATGGGTCAAAGGAAAAGTATGAGATTCCTACAAAAACTTCGAATTTAGAATTCTACTTTATTGACGACTTTCCAAATTGTCAAAAGGGCTGAAAGATAGTGAAGAGTGAAGATCGCCATGGCTCACCAGCTGCAGTATTGGTATCACTTGGGATTGAATTTCGCAGTTTTGAGAGCATACTAGAGAACCTGCTACAGATGATCCATAAGTTAGAAGGACTATTTGAAGGATCTTAAACCCCATTTCTTTTTGCATTTTTCTCTGGAATCTTAGAGCTAAAAAACATTGATGGAATTCACTATCCCAATCTCTTTTTAGGCTTTTGAATATGGGAGAGTTTGTTAAGTATGACATGTTTACAGTTTACATAGGCTGAAACTGGCAAACTTATTAAACAAGAATAGAAGGTCCAGAGGTTTCATCAATACAGTTGTATCCTGAGGGGGGTTGAAAAGTAGGAAGATAATAACTCTTGGATTTAAAGCCACAAGAATCGATAAGCTTGCATGATCATAATTCTTGTCATAGTTTATTTTATTAAAAACCTCTTTTTATTTTCAGGACTCCACCACTATGTAACATAAAACCTATTTGGGACTTATCTGATGCATAATTGTTGCTTGTATTCATTCAAATAATAATTGTTTTTTTCTAATACGTTAAATGTTTTATTTCAGGTTATATGTAGAAAATGATGATACTTGGAGGATAACAAAGATGATAAATGTGTGAAACTCATTGTTAGTTGTCTAGATCTACTTGTTGATTGATAATGCCAATCTTGTCTTCTGGTTTTTAGTTTGAGCGGATGTCGACACATGGTTTAAACGGCAACAACAACATGAGGAAATGCAATGTCTTCAAGCAAAGAATGGGGCAGCAATGCAGGAGGTAGAGGAACTGGACAGAAAGAAAATGGCCCAGGAAAGAGAAGGGGAAAAGGAAGAAGAAATAGAGACTAAGGATGACCCCATGGCAAGGGCTGAAACAGAGGTTTTGAATGAGAATAGTTAGTTCCTATTCAAATGGTCTCTTCTATCAAATTAATATTCTGATCAAGTGGTCTCTTCTATAAAATTCAT
Organism: Cornus florida; assembly: GCF_030987335.1. Classification (NCBI taxonomy): domain Eukaryota; kingdom Viridiplantae; phylum Streptophyta; class Magnoliopsida; order Cornales; family Cornaceae; genus Cornus; species Cornus florida. The sequence goes on from NW_026775574.1 coordinate 19,262,008, forward strand.
ATTATGATTTCACAACTTGACTTCCTTCCTCGGATACAATATGACTGATTACAACCACTAAATATTAGACAATTACAATTTGATGCAAATCCAAAAGGATTCAATTTATTTGGTTTGTAATTTTCGTTTATGAATGTATAACTACAAAAAAAATTGTTTTTAACCACGGTGGAAAGCACTTTAAATCACGATTTTGAACCGTGGTGGTATTAGCTGTGGTAGCAAATGTATGACTTTTAACCATGGTTCTTTACCGTGATAGAAAATGTACTTTCTACCAAGGTACTAACCGTGGTAGAAGACCTGCTTTCTACCATGACATTTAACCGTAGTAGAAAACATGCTTTTTACCACGATATTTAACCTTGGAATAAAACTCACTTTCTACCATGGCTTTTGACCATGGTAGAAAATATTTTGAATATATATTTATATACACACACACACTCCACGTACAATACAAGCTAAAATAGATGTTTGATTCACGGGGAAAAAAAAAAGAAAGAAAAAGTTAGCGGTTTAATGCATAGTTGTGGGAACTATTAAAAAGATGACTTTCTTTTTTTTATTTAAATTTATGTATTTTATTAATTTTTTTTATGAAGATAATGTATGAAAAATAAGTTATGGTTACAAAGTTTATACCAAATATAATAAATTTTATTTTAATAGTAAAATTTTAATACTAATAAGTTAATCATTTTAGAAAATTGTAATTACAACTCTATCTATTTAATTTTTTATTTACCCAAAAATATCTATTTATTTTTTCATTGTTATGATAAATTGACACTACTAATAAAATGGTAAATGGTATAAATAGTATTTAAATAAGAGAAAAGATAATAAAAATAATTTAATGAGAAATGACAACTTTAGCAACAAGAAATATGACTTTTAACAAGGGGCGAAAAAGATTTCTACAATGGGTATGGCTAGTTTAGAGACTAATATTTGAGAAACCATAATAATTCTCATTGTGAGATATAATTTTTGTAATCGGCTAATTTCGGTGTCAAAATAAGTCCAATCGAGTTGTAATTTCAAATTATCAAATCAAGATCGAGATCGGCTACAAAAGTGGAAAGTTGTTCAAATTTGATAAACTATGATCTACACAAACGGTATGAACAACACTTTAGGAAGTTGTTTCCCACTTAGAACACTATACATACATGGTATGTTTTTCGAAGTTACCAAAATAGGGATTTTTCCAAGTTTTAAACATTCCTTCAGAATTCTATCAAGTGGGAACCAGTACCAAATTCGGGAACCGGTTCGAGAACCTGTGCTTCGTACATTCTGTCCTTTAGGATCGGTTCCAAAGTTGGCTACCAGTTCCACATGTTGATACAGTTTAGGATTCTAGTTTCCAGTTCTGTCTAAACTTCATATTTGGTATAGAATTCTTTCCAAAAGTTTTATGCATTAAAATTACCTTTTCCTATGCATATCTAGGTCTTTGAAAAATTTTATATAAACCTTGATATTCATCTAGGTTGATACGACTTTTGCATTATATCTTCTGATTCATAAAAAGCATATCTGAGAGATATTTTGCAGAAAATTAAATATGATTTTGTTATCTTTATTTCTAGAACACACACATAAATACAAGTGTGATTTTAGAGTGTTGTTCAAATTCGTGATCGTGTCCAAAGTTTATTGAATATTGCATCTACAATAATCATAGAAGTAAATCTACTTCTTCTACATCAAATTCAAATCTTGAAGAACAGAGGTAAAACAACCACACTTTGAAAGGGTCAAAGCATTCGAGGAGTGTTGATTGATTTACCAGCAATCCTTCTATAGAGATCAAGAGTAAGCTTGAGGTTAAGAGCTATTGGACGGGACGTCGCAAAGCCATAAGATTGTCAGCGATTGATGTTTGGTAGAATGATAGGGTGTGAACCTGAGTCAAAGTTCATTGTACTTTGTTTTAAGCATAATGGACCGGCTTACTTTGGACTGCACAGTCCACGAGTTTTCCAATAACAGTTACTCTATTCTACCAATTGGGGTTTCGACGTCAAAAATCCTGGTGTTATCTCTCAACTCTCTTTACTTTACTTTATTTTATCTTGCCTAAGATTAATTGATTAATTGCTAAAATAAGTGAAGTTGTTTAAAATAGAAAAACACAAATCTATTTTTTAAATCTAAATCTTTTTACACAAGTAATATTCTGCTACATAATTCTCAACTTTGGGTAGATGCTTCATGTAGAGGTACTTATTTGGAGAAGCATGAAGATCAACTCTGGGATCCTTTTAAAAGAATGAGTTAAAACTCCATGCATGGATATTCATCTTCTAGGGGAGGTAGGAATTCTAAGGAGGAAGGAAAGAAAATTCTTTATCGACAATTCCAAAAAAATTGCCACCAAGGTTGACACACTCTCTCAAAGGTTTGACAAATTCCTATTGAGCCAAAATTTGGCAATTTAATCAACCTCTTCTCCTCATCAATCTCATGAAATATGTATAATCTCATGAACTTGTTCGAGTTACACTTACGCTACTTCCAATTGTCCTCATGAATATGTCCAAAGTGAGCAACAAGAACAAGTTAATGCCGCTTTTGCTAATCAAAGGAACAACCCTTATTCAAATCAATACAATTTGGGGTGGAAGAATCATCCTAATTTCTCTTGGAAAAACCAAGGAAATGATGCAAACCCTCCTCAAGGTCAAGGTTTCCAAGCGAAGTATGTGCCCCCTCATTTACAAAATTTCATTTCTTAAGGGTATCGTCCTTTCTAGCTTTCTCAAAATGTGAATCAATACTCTCATCCTTAAAATTCCAACTCTTAATCTTATTCTCAAGCACCTCATATGAACTTCGCCTTTGAGGATAAGGTTTTGCTGGCATTGGCATTGGGTAGCTTAAAATTCCAACTCTTAATCTTACTCTCAAGTACCTCACTGATAGGCTACTCACCCAGTGTGGTAGCCTATCAGTGTCTCACACCTACCCAAGACACACCTGCGCACAGGGTCATCGCAGGAAGTGTCCCAAAAAACAAGGCTGGTTTTATTGCCGGTGGTGGGATAACAAGGGTATTGCACTTTACACCTGATGACATATAGAAGCTGAATTAAATTGCAGCGTGTTTAAACAGTCATGATTCATACTAATGAAATAAATAATAAAGTATTTTGTAAAATCTAAGTAGGTTATGTTATTTACCTGCAGGAAGAGCACGCATCCAATATACTTATGCTTTATAATTTTCCTACCTTCTTCACCTTCACCCAAGTGATCCATTAAAGTTTGAAGCACATATGTGCACCAATTGTAAGAATTTATTTCATTCATATTGTGAACAATCTTTAATTCTTTTACATTTGCACTGTAACGTCCATTAGGTGTTTGAAAAATGGCACATACAAAAAGCACAAAGGCTCTTTTAAAATCTTCGCTTGGTTTAGATTGTTCTACCCTTTCCATCAAAGCATTTACATGCAAACCATTATGATATCCACCTTCACTTATCCAATTGGCATCTAATTGTTGAGATGTAGGCATTGCCGTGATTCCAGCAGGTAAGCCGAGGATGTTGTGGACATCAATTGCATTAATTGGGAGATATTGATTATCATTAAGTTTAATGCGTCATTTTTTTAACTCCAAATGCCCAATGATGTAGTTAAAGATTGGGGTAGACAAATGCTCACATTGTAGGTTTTAACAAATTGCCGAAACCTATATCTGCAACATCCCTCCTCTTTTCCTCTCTAAGTTTGGATATTATGTTAATGAATTTGAAGATTGGGCATTTGTTTCACCCTGTTTTAAGTGCATTCTTATGATGTGAATATTGTTTACAATGCTTGAATAATAGTTCTAGTATGATCCCTTAGTTTCACCTTTGAACTAGATGTTAGGAGGCATGTTCCACATGTTATGATTTACGTTACACTTGCAAAGCCAATAAAAACCTTAGGTTATCCTCGTAACGCACTTTCCTACGGAGTAATTTAAATTACTCATACCCATTGATAAATGTTTTTCAGGTAAAGGATTGCTCTTTTGGGATGGTCATCATCCTTTGCTTGGCTTAGCCATGATATCGTAGATAACTTTGGTTTTATACACATGCAATGTGTTTAGCATGTTTCGTTTAATTTTTGGGATGTTGATATGTAAAATAACTAGGGATTTTTGGCTTCTCTTTTGAACAGAGGAAATGGACTTAGAACTTGTCAATCTCTTGAATGAGTTCTAAGGTCATTTTCACTCTACTTTTGTCTTTGGTATACTTTGAAATCTATGTAATGAGGCAAGGGCCATTTTCTTTCAAAGCATGTCATATGTATCAATTTTTGTATTAAAATGTTTATTTATGGTATCCATTGCATTTGGGGGCATTTTCATCATTTCATTTGCCTTATTTTTCTTAGGATAATTATTTAGGACCTTAGGAACCATTTTGGGGCAAAGGGGATTAAGTTACAAAAGTTTCATTTTTGGCATTTTGGCATTTTTTACTTACATTCAGCAACCTATTACTTGTAGCAGCTTGTTAGGGTGCTGTGCGCACGCAGCACCCAGGATGCCCTGCTACAGGTAACAGCATCCTGCTACCGGTAGCACCCCCTTTCTTTTTTGCCTTAACCCCTCATTTTCAACTGTTTTTACAACTATCATAACTCACTCTTCCCAAATCCGAATGAGGTGGTTCTTGAGCCTAAGTTTGTTAATTTTTCGTTGGCTATCCAATGGTAAACATCGTAGCATCTAGTTTTGTTGTGAAATGAATATTTTACCCATAGCCTCATATTATGACCATTTTGACTCTTGAACTTACTTATGTACCTATATGTGTCATCCATGTTTAGCATTAATATATGGGAGTGTCTTGAGTTCATATAGTTGATTCTACCTTGACCCTTTTACCCTTTTGACCTTAGCTTTCGCATTCATCTTCCACTTGAGTCTCGTGACTTCTTAGGAGGTCACTTTGTTATCTTAAAGGTAATATCTAACTCTAGTGACCTCTTATTATTTCTTGCTTTCGCGTTTTGGACTCAGTATCGGGTCAGTTTTTGGGTTACTCAGTAATGTACAAGGTTATGAAAATTCGGGCCATCACATAAGCAAATATATGTTTATTCAAGATAGTATAAATAATATAACGTGAGAGAGAATCATTATGCTCTCTCATTCTTTCTACCATCTCATTCTTTTCTTTTCTCTCGTTTCTCAGTTTTATTATTTTGCTTCTTTTACCCTGATATATATTTTTCAATCTCATAAATCAACAAAAAAGTGCGTAAAGGAAAAATGCAAAGATGTAAATGAAGGGATACATGTAAAATGTACCAAATAAAAATGAGAAAGAAGGGGTAGAAATATAATGTTTATGAAGAGTCTCCTAATATCTTTATTGTAGAGAAAGGTTGGAGGTGTATGATGTGTGTATTATCAATTATAAAACCATTCGCAATAAAATGAATCCTTGTAGGATAGGTTTATATTGAGTGTGTCGAACCTCAAGGACGGTGGTGGATTGTTAAACATAAAATTATTCCTAATTTAATTCAAGAAGAGAGATGATTTTATGTTTAGCTATGTCTAAAGTGCAATAAAATTGAAAATAAACTAAATTAACAAGGATTGAGATAAAGGGAAGAAGAACTTAGGGATTGACTTCACCACTACCCTCATAACATGGTCAATTGTCTCAACTATGGGGTAATTCAAACTTATGTATATTCGGGAACCAAGTGGTTACAAGTACACCATAATTCAATTAAAAAGATTTATATGAATAATCACTAAGCCATAACTCATCTTCGGTTAGCACGAATTGTCTACCTAACTACTCTAATTTAGGGTGTAGTACAACTCGTCTTCCCTAGGCATGAATTATCAAAAAATTCATTCACACATTCGTTAAACACTATTGCAGAATCACTACTCCAACCATTAAGAGAAGCCATTAACCACCAATCTCTCGCAATAAAAGAAGTTTGAATTCAATTATAATAAAATATATTCTAGGACAAGAGATTAATTTTATTAAAACTGATTATAATCATTAAAACCCAATTGTTTAGTACAACTAAATCAATTGTTCACAACCATGCAATTAATATACATAATTCAGAAAAATTCCCAAAGTTAAGAATAATCAAAGCATGCTACTCGAACTAGGGTTACATCAATTCCTTAACGAATGTTTTAGCTACTCATGGAGAGGAAGAATATCATCATTGTTGGTGTAGAAGTCATCTCTATGGACCTCCAATTGGAATCTTCAATCTTCCAAACCCTAAAAGCCGCCAAAACTCTCTCTTGTATCCTCCTCTTATATATATATGTATATGTGTGTGTGTGTTATAGGGTTTCTTCCCAAAGAAAGGAAATAGAAAAAGCCCGGCAAAAGAAAGAAACCCAAACAATTTTCTATATTTTTGTCAGTTTGCAATGCTATTTTGACCTATTTACAGTACAAATCTCAAAACTGCCATTAGACACAAAACAACGAGCTTCGAGTCGTCTTTCCATAGCCACTGAGTTTGCCCAATTTGGAGTTTTAGGTAAAACGTTATACCCAAAATATTGAAATGGGTCCAAAATTTCGAACTCAAGTTGTTTCCTTATTGGAATAACAAACCTTATTTTCTTCATATAATGACCCAAAAACAAATTTAGCTTGTTGGAAAATCCTTTAAAGTCTTCTAAAATTATCCTTGAATGATCTTGACCATTGTATCACCTTGGATACTTTCTCTCTCATGGTATCCATCCATTGATTGATATCAAATACTCAAAAAGTAACAGAATTGACTGAATTTCTGGAGATTACCTAAAAATAACATAAATAATATAAAATAAAACTTATCAACGTATTAAAATATGCAAATCTAAGGACTCGAATGTGCAACATTCAGCGCTTATTACACCTCCAAACTTATATATTGTTAGACCCTTAGCAAAATAAAACAAAAATTAGAATAAAGCAACTAAGATAACTTCCTCTTTCGTGGGAGAAATGATTGCATTTAACATATGCAACAAGCCTTTAAACCCCTAAGTTACCCCTAGTGGATAAGTTATAGTCTCGTGAGGGTTTCTAGAGATGATACCCACAAACATCTAAAATTTGTGCTTTTAATGCACTTAACTCATCACAACCTGTTTAGCTTAGCAAAATATCCCAACAATCTATAAACAAAAAACTATAACAAGTATGTAAATTATGCACATTCAGAAATAACTTCTAACCCTCAACATCGTGCATAATAATTATGGTTCCCACAAAAAGTTCAAATCTGCATATCAAATAATTTTGAACTCTAACATCCTTATAAAAGTGAACTTACATCCATCTATATTGCTTACCATCTATGCTCATGTATATTCCATAACATTCCTCAATTTGCTAGCAAATTTTGATTTCCAAGACATAAATAACAATTCTAACATGTGTATGCATTTATTTCAAAAAAAAAAAATTCTTCTTTTTTTTTTCAATCTTTTTTTTCTTTCTTTTTTTTTTTCATCAAAAAGAGTTTTGTGCAATGTTCGGATCCCTTAAGCTTTCTAGAAAACCCATGTAACATATATTGGGTTAATGACTCTCAAACTGGATGGTTTTAGGGCATTAGGTGTCAAGACACCCCAAATGACTTAATCACTCAAATTAACTAGGCTACGAATCCAAACTATCTCTTCAACTTCCTCTTTCCTAAGTTTTTCACCTTTTGACGTGAAATCTTAATGCTTACTAAGGCAAGAGTCCCAGTTACTCGGTGGAAAACAATCTAACATTGCATACATTCCTATAAGTATGCCATAGTCCTCAAATTTTCCAAACCTTCCAACTCATTTCAGTAAATTACAAAATATAACGAGATATCAAGTTTATACCTCCATAGAATAAATGAAAGTGTGCTCATGTGCAAAGTGAAGTACTCTACAAGTCAGAAATCACGAGAATGTGAAAAGACCAATAATGTGGACCACTATATGCAGACACAATGTCAAAAATTTTAAATTTATCCCCAAAATAGCATTAATTCCACATACATGGAGTATTAATCTGTGATACCCTCGTATTTCTGAATGTGGGTTGGTCAGGTCTATGCCCGAATACCCAGGGACATAAAAAACAATATGGCAATAAACGAATACAGAATACAAAAGGATAAATAAGAATAAATAAAATGGTAAAATAAAAACTGAATAATAATATAAAATCCTCAAAATAACTTTCATTAAATAATATTCTCCTCTGATACCAATAGTCCTCCAGAATATAACTCGAGAATTCAATCTATGTGGACCCCTAGAAAATCCCAAATTGAAATAAATAATAGTAATAATTGTCTACATCCGAATACTGAAAATATAGACTAGAATCCTATGTAAATAACCGGAAGAATGATGATGACTGGTCTCTGCTCTACACGAACAAATCTACACCTAGTATTGACATAGACCTAAAAAATAAATGGTTGTTTAGGCCCATAAACAAGTTCTTTCTATTACATCTCACAGAGACGTAATGAAAAAATACATACTAGTCAACTTATGCAATAGCTACATAGTTCGTATATACAAATAGATACATACTAAAGGACTTTCACTGGACTATAGGGCGGACTTCACTGGGTAGTAGACAACATGCAAAACCCATCGCTAGTAGGCCTGTCAATGGATCGGATTGATCTGATCTGATTAGTCAAATATGGATTGAGTACAAAATTTGATAACCTGATTATGATTGAATCCGATAATCTGATAACATAACAAATCAGATTTAGATTAGGAATGATCTGATCCGCTAATAATTCGATCCAATTAAAATTATATTTAATTATATTTATATTTTATATATCAGCAGATTTCCACTATTAGATTTGTTTAGATTACATATAAAAGACCAATAATAATGTTATATGTATAGAAGTATAATGTTCTCACCCACACAATAATATCTATCTTAGTATATATATATCACCTAAGCTTTAATTAGCCATAAACTGAAAGCTCCAAAACCCTCCCTTTACGAGAGTTTCAGGTTGGAGAAACTCAATGACCAAGAGAAAAAGGTGTTCATCGATCAGTCGGAACCCTTGTTCAGTGAGTATTTTGTTTTTATATTCTCTGATCTCTCCTTTTCCTTCTCTTATTCTCCACTACCCTAATTTTTTATGCCCTAATTTTCTCTCTTTCATAACTTGTTCAACGAGTAGTTATTTCAATTTTTTTTTTCTCTCTCCTCATCATCATCTTCTTCTTCCTCCTCTCTGTCTCATTTTTTTCCCACTCTTTATTATGATTTTATTTCTATAACAAACCAAGTGATATTATTTCAATCATAAAAAAAATTATAATACTCTTCGTTCTACCTTCAAATAATTTTTTTAAAATATATTGTCAGTGAACTTGAGATTTTGTTTTGGTTTTTGAGTAGTTAAGAATGAGGAAGTTGTTTGCCCTAATTGATTGATTTGTGCAAAAGTGTGTAATTTAATCAGATCGGATATCTAATTAAGTGTGGATCGGATATGGATCCGTCAAATGAAAATCTGTCGGATTATCGGATCGGATAGGATCGTGTGTTATGCTTATCGGATTTGGATCGGATCAACTATGATCTGGTCCGTATTCGATCCTTTGACAGGTCTAGTCGGTAGTCATGAGTACCATCAATCTACCAAGGCACATAACAATATAATATATCCAACTATGCATCTTTAGGGCAATATGCACTCCCTAACCACCGATCCTGAGGACTCAAGCTCATATCATGGCACATAATCATATATATATATATATATATATATATATATATATATATATATATTTAAATCTATATCCTATCCAAAAAAATAAAATAAACTATCTGACATAGTCTTTTAATAGCATGTTATCCATATATATATATATATATATTTAAATCTATATCCTATCCAAAAAAATAAAATAAACTATCTGACACAATCTTTCAATAGCATGTCATCCATATAGATCCGTGACCTGACACGAAGAATGAGACTAAACTTATTAGCCAGCTCATCCATAATATGCCTTCATATCTTGACAATGGTGCATAAATCCGAAACCATATCCTGACAATGGTTCCCAATCCAATAAATGATGTAATCATATATGTAAACAATATAAACAGTAATTCTAAATAGTATGTAATTAACTTACTAAACAAGAAATTAACTTATATCTTAATTAATTGCATAACTTCTCCTAGTCCACATCAATCCAGTATGGTTAATACCCCAATCCTCAATTGTAATCACATGATGGTTATTACTATTTATAACACAAGTAATAACATAAATCTCTGTAAGCTACCTTTTATGATTAATAATCCGATTAATATCGTGAATCATAAATACAACTCCTATTGACCACGAACCCACCATGCTAACAATTTATTTAGTCGATCCTGGGGGTTCAAGAGGCCAGAAAATACCACTAAAACACTTAACTAAAAACTTCTCGCTCCAAAGACTAACTTATAATTTATATTAGTCAATTCTAGCACTTATAATCACATATTCCAGCATATTATTGTATACTAGGCATTATGGGATTTTAATCCATCCATATTAATCATTTAATTTATTAAATCAAGCTATAACTTCTTTTGTAAACCCAGATCCAAGATTCAAACATCTAGATCAACTAAGTCAACTTGGTTCCTAACTAAGTTGACTTCTTTCCAAAGAAGTTGACTTAAACAACAACTAAGTCGACTTAGTTGGAACTAAGTCAGCTTGTTCTTGCTGCGAGTCATCTTCTCCATTTTCCCAACCTCTGCAACTCCTCTAAACTCCATTGTTATGGGTCCTAAGCTTCATTCTAAGTTCCATATGTCCTTAACAATTTATTTTAGATGATTAAGCATGTATAGATTCAATTTAAACAACAATCCATGCATTATAATTCAAGATCAAAACAAAATATCAAACCATATATATGAACATGTAACTTTCTTATTTTAATATGAATTAGCATGCATACAGGTTCATTAATCTTGCTTAAACATCCTAAAGCTATCCTAGACATGTATTAGACACTAGATTAAAGGAGAGGAGTAGAACATATAACTTATCTTTAGGGGTTTTGGAATGAAAACCCAACATCCTTCTTCTCCGGTCAACTCCTCAACGCCGGTAACCTTGGATGTCATAATCCTCCACTCTACTGCTCTGGTTCGTCACCTATAGCAACCCTCCTCCTCCTTCTTCCTTTGGCCGCGACATCACCTCCTCCTATGCAGCCTATTTCTTCCTCTCAACTCTCGGCTTCTCTTTGCTTTTTCTAACCCTCTGTGTGCTCTCTCTCTAAATCTCACACAAATAAACCACCTAGCAAACTACACACACATACACACATATATATGCTACAATATCTAACCTAAACTAATCTTAATTTATCTCATGTAACTTAGGAGAAAAGAAAATAATAATAATATGTATAATAATATGTATACACAATATATATATACATATATATATTTATATATTTATACAATATATATATTTATATATACATATATAAATACCTCCATGTATTAATAATGATAATAAATAATAATAATACATACCATAGTACTACACGTATATACATATATATACACATTACTATATATGTGTGTGTGTGTGTGTGTTTAATTGATTCATTCATTATTAATAATAATAATATCCATATATATATATATATATATATATATATATATATATATGTATGTATACACACATCAATACATATATAACTAATACCAATGGGTCGTAATCCTTACCCATCTAGGTTTCTTAACCCAGTAGTCCATAAGACCCATTTGGTTGGTCCATTACTACTATCAAAATTCATTCCTTTAAAATAAAAAATAAAATAAAATAAAACATACAAATAAACATTTATCTTACACATAATTACAAACAACTAAATAATTAAATCACATAGATCATATCACACAAATAAAACACATAATTCACATCAAACAATTTAAATCATTTAAGTACATAAAAACATAGCCACATAATCAATTAAAATGCAATTAAACATAATTAAATAAATCCTTTAAAAATCCTCTAAAAATTAGGGGAATTACATAATCCATTAAAAATTGCTTTGGGACATCAAACTAGCTTCACAGGTATAAAATCATTGCTAACACCACATGCATCTTTTAGTGATGTTGGTACATCTAAAAGAAATCATATCGCCTGCTTGAATCGTTAGTCCTTCATGCAACAAATGATTACCAAATTTTCGGGATGTATGACCCAGATTGAAAAGAATTACCCCAGTGGGCAAGACAATGAGTACAAGGTAAGTTATTTATTATATTAAATTTAATTGGTAGATATTTTAAATATTTGTCTTCTAATAATTATTGATTTTTATTTTTTAGATGATAGCAGCCAAAGAGTTGTTTGCTCGACAAAATAACACCAAAATTAAGTTTGACAGTTGTTGGAACATTTTGAAGAACAACAATAAGTGTCATTTACATTGTTAAAAAGAATTGACATCCAACAAAAAAAAAATAGTCGAAGAAGAGGAGTGGAATCCACATTGATGATAGTAAGCCTATTGGTCATTCAAACCCATATACTCCATCAAGTAATGCAACAACGACACCAAGTTAGGTTGAAGGATCGACACACATAGGCGAAAATGATCCAACAGATGTTAAAGAATGTCAGCAACCAGAAGGACGAAAAGCAGTGATGCAGAGGCAAAATAAAGATAAAAGACAATCTGAAAGTCAGAATGATTTCATTAGCAAATTCAATCATGTAACAGCCCTTTATCAAAGACAATCTGAAACTCTTGAGGCCGCTCAAATAGCACGAGAGGCACGTAAAGCAGATAAAGAAAAGACTAGACAACTCGAGCTTCAAAGCAAACTAATAGAGATTGAAAACAAACAAAGAGCTGAAGAGATGTTAATCATGCAAAAAGATCCAGAATTGATGCCAACACAAGCAGGGAAAGCATGGCTAATTGAATGCCAAAATGAAATATTAGCATCTATACGCTAATATATAGTTGTTATGTTTTTACTTCCATGTCATATTGTATTGTTTTTTTTATTTTTATTGTATTGTTTAAATTTATGTTGTATCGTATTATTTTTAATAATAAATATTGTATTGTTTAAATATTTTGTATGATATAGCCATTTTAAAAATATAGCAGTTAGGAAAAAGTTAAAAAATAAAATTTATTAAAAATTTAAAAAATATTAAAATATTAATATTTTTGGAGAGCGAAAATGTACCATTGGAGTACATCCGATAGCTAAAATTTGGAGACTCCAAAACCGTGACGTGGCTATGACAAAACCCTGACGTGGCTATGAAAAATACTGACGTGACTATTGAAAAAAGCTGATGTGGCAAATTCGGAGAGCCCATTGGAGATGCTTTTAAAAGAGTATCCATTTTCCCATATTGGGACTTCAATCTTTACCATCTAATTTTAGAGGTTGATGAAATATCATTAGACCACAGAGCTTATTTTAGTATTGTAATAACAATTTTTTATTTTTAAATAACTAAAAAGTAAAAAAATACAGTAGTTCAAAATTTTCATACTTATTATTTTGAGGACTTAAATCATAAAACCCTTAATACTATCATTTTTTAATTATAAAACCTTTGTAAACACTCTAATAGTTCTAGTCTTCTATTTTTTTAACATATGATAATTTAAACATTTAATAAATTCTTAACGGTTCATTAATAGAATTAGAGCAAAAAATAACTCTATAATACAAATAAGTTATAGTTTTACTATGCAAAAATGATGGTAATTGAAGTTTTATGATTTAAGCCTTTATTATGATAATAAAGTATTCAAACTTAGAATATCATTGTCATTGTATCAGAATCAAATCAGCAAAATCCTACAACTCCAGTACCAACCTTGCTTTTTGACCAGTACCAAACCCGCTTTTTGACGAAAGTTGTTTTTTAGGGCAAATCATTTCAACCCTCCCCAATCGCCTCCATTTATCTCCATTCTCGTTCTCAACTCTGAGCTTGCTCTCTCTCTCTCTCTCTCTCTGCAACTGCAAACTACAAAATCTACAATAATCAGAAGTTCAAAACCCATATATTTGAGTTTATGTATCTGAATCAAAAGTTCAAAACCTATTACCTATATCAAAACCCCCGTATCAGCTTATCATTTGAGATTGTTTAAAAAATTGAAACCCATATCTTTCAGTTTCCATCGCCCGCTGCTCCAGTTCGGGTTCGCCGTCGCTAGCTTCAGCCACTATCTCTCAACTCTCAAGCTTCAGCTGCTGGCCCACTGTCTCTCAACTTTCAAGCTTGCCCCCCTCTTTCTCTCTACAATTGCTAACTTGTATGTATGGGTTTTTTTTTTTCCTAAATCAACTAATCAGGCTTTGTAATTCTTGGTTTGCAAACTATATCCAATTTGGTGAAATTTTTTATGACCTTTTATATATATATATATATATATATATATATATATATATTTTTTTTTGCAATATAAAGTTACAAAATTTGCATTGCATTTTGAGGAAATCACCATAATCTACATTTTTTTTTTCAGCAAAACATATATATATATATATATATATATATATATATATATATATTTTATTTCTATAACTTCTAATTCTGATTTTTATTTATTTATTTATTTTTTTGTCAATTATGTCTATAAGAAAATTTGAATCTGGTAATGAAAAGAAAAAAAAAAAAATTCTGAATTGGATTAGAAATCTGCAGAGATTGAATCTGAAACAATTTTTATCAACATGCCAAGCTTTTTGAAGATGGAAATCTTTTCAGAACTAAAAAAAAAAAATATATCATAACGAGAACTTTGACAAGCAAAAGTAATTAATATAGGGTAAAGCTCTAAAGTTACTTGTTGAAAATTAAAATACTTACAAAAAGCATGCTTTTGAGTGAATTCCATTGTGTTGGAAGGGGCTTGCCATGAACTACCTCACACATTGCTTCCACTAGTAGATTCTCAAATATGATTAGTAAATTGGTCAAAAGAAGAGAGAGGGTACTGAGTGGTGAATTTTTCAGAAATAAATTGGTAATTTTATTATTATTATTATTAATTACCCCAATAGGATTTTCTATGCCTTAATCAGTCAATTGTCTAAAGAAACGTTGTTAATTAACTAAAATTGAATTAAACAACAGTCGATTTTGGTTGATATATGTTTATTTAGCCCACCTCATTGAGAAATCCTGGATCCGCCCTTGAGTGACATCCCTTGAGTGAGATTGTGAAACCTATTCCTCACAACTTCAGTTTTTTCTTATTTTTAAATTAGCATGGGGCCTTAACATCTAGCAAGAAAAAGGGTCAAGACTTAAGAAACATGCATCCTCAGTCATCAAGTAACAAACTCCTATTTTTTCTAAAATTTTCATCGGCATTTTTTGCTATTGGTTATGTTTATTTATTTATGTTTTACATACTGATTTTTTTCTTGTTTTTGTTTCTAGACACATATATATAATATTGTTATGAGGTGATACTCAAACAATTTATTAATGGAAAGGACTTCGAAGTGTTAGTTCAATTTCAGATTGTGTGTTTTACAAGTTTGTTAAGGCATTTAAAACTTTCCCTCTTTTGTCCTAATAATATAGGTTCCTTCCACGAAAGAAGAGAGTTGATGGGAATGGGTGGAGTAGGCAAAAAAGAAAAAAAGTGTATGTTATTATTATTAATTTTTGCCTAACTGAATACTTTATTTTGATTTTCTATGCAAATGAGGCTTTACTTCCAACTTTTAAAAGGTTAAATCATTTTATTCTTCAGATCGTGAATTAATTTTTGGATATTCTTGAAGATGGATTTTAAGAATTAGTCATGTGAGTTAAAGTCATTTGATTCTTACAAATTAACGATGATAACCATAAATTAGTCATGTAATTTTTGTTTCCAATGTCCTGCAAAATCATAAATGTGTTTGTAACAATTTCATCACTCGGCTAGTATTAGGTCGAAGTTCTAACTCCACGACCTAAACAGCATTACCCTCTGTGAATTCACAACTTCCGCTTCACCTGATCTTGTGCTTTTATTTCTTAAACTAAAAATAGTTCATACCAGACCACATGTTATATAATAATTATAAAAAAAAAAAGAAAGTAAAATAAACCAAAAGAAATAGCTAAATGCAGATTTGTGGTTTTGAACACCATTAATTTAGGTATTTTTTTTAGGGTTTTGTTTTAGAGGGGACACTCTTAATATTATTATCATATTGACTAAGTGCAGTTATTTGTCTTAATTAAATGATTTTTCCTCATCGAATCACCAATCTAAAAACTTAAGTCCACATATATTGCTCTAGTTGATGCTCATAATATATTGGTAAGTTCTCTATTTTTATTTGATGTAAGTACTCTTTCACTTTTTAGTGTCATTAAGTCCTAAATGGTTGATTCAAGAAGTCTTGAAGAAGTACTATCCGGTTTCAAAGAACTTCAATTAGAGAATTTTCACAAGGGGATGGGGAAATGTTTCATGAGGCATGGGAAAGATTTAATGACTTGCTTAGGAAGTGCCCACATCATGACATACCTAAATGGCAATTAGTTCAATATTTTTTTAAAAGTCTACCGGATAATCACAAGGGTATGGTTGATGCTTTTATGGGTGGTTCTTAACTTGGCAAGCATAAAAATGATGTTTGACAATTGTATGAAAGCATGAGTGAGAATTCAATGCATAGATCTTTGTCTTCTAAAAATGGTAGAAATCTAGGTGGAAGGAAGAATGTTGGCTTATATCAAGTTGACAATTCCAATGACATAGCCGCCAAGGTGAAATCTTTATCTCAAAGGTTTAATCAATTTTTTATCAACCAAAATTCGACAAATCAAATGTCTTCCTCCCCTAACCATTCTCATCATAACTCTAATGAATCATGCATGACTTGTTCAAGTATTTTACATTCTACTTCCAATTGTCCCTATGGACATACGCCAAATGAGAACCATGAACAATTAAATGCCGCATTTGTCAACCATGGGACTAATCCCTATGCCACTCATTACAAAACCTAGTTGGAGGAACCATCCAAACTTCTCTTGGAAAAGGCCAAGGGGAAGGCTCAAACCCTCCCCAAGGTGTTTTTCAAGGCAAGTATGTTTTGCCCCCAATGCATGGCCAAGGTTCCCAAGGTTTTAAATCATTATTTCAATCATAGGGCAACCAATTTTCTAACTCTCATTTTCCTAATCAATTATCTTATTCTTAAAGAAATTCTAGGAATCCCACTTTTGAGGAAAAAGTATTGACTGCATTAGGTACTTTGGAGGCAAACACCCAAATGCTTCATTCTTATTCTCAATCCATTGCTAAGCTAGAAACCCAATTCGGGCAAATAACTAGTACTTTGAATGCCAGGGAGAAAGGGAAAATTCCTTTAAATGCACCACCAAAGCAACAATGTGTTGTGGAGACCTATTCCTCATCAGAAGGTCCCACAATTGAACATGTCAATACGGTGACAACCTTGAGAAGTGGGAAGATTATTGACAATCAAGTAGGTATTTCCAATGAAGAGAGTGAACTGGTGTAACCAAAAGTTGACACCTATCCCGTTTCACATTTTATTCCTCCTTCATTGCATGTGTATGATCATCTTGTTGAGAAAATTGTGAAACATGATTTGAAAAATGATTTGAAGAATTCTTGTGCTGAAAATGATTCAAAGAAAGTTTTTTTAAAAAACTTTGAGCCAAGAGCTCCATTTCCGGATGCCTTGAAAGGATCCATTGCTCTTGAAAAGCAAAAGACTAAAACCAATGAAATTATTGATGTGTTTCAGCAAGTAAAGATAAATCTTCCATTCTTGGATGCAATTAAGAAAATTCCAACTTATGCAAAGTTCTTGAAAGATCTTTGCACCCAAAAGAGGAAGAACAAGAGCCAAGCACCAAAGAAAGTTGTCTTGACCGAGCAAGTGAGCTCTATTTTGCAACACAACACTCTACCAAAATTTAAGGATCCCGGTTCACCTACTACTTCTTGCATCATTGGCGACCATGTCATTAATCGGCCTCTTCTTGATTTAGGAGCAAACATTAACCTTCTTCCATATTCAGTGTATGTTAAGTTGGGCTTAGGAGACTTAAAACCGACATCGGTGATTTTGTAACTTGCTGACAGATCCATCAAAAAGCCCCGAGGTATTATTTAGGATGTATTGATTAAGATTGACAAGTTCTTCTTTCCAGTTGATTTTGTTGTCATGACATGGAACGGTTCCAAATCGCAAGAGCCAAATTCCCGTTATCCTTGGCTGTCCCTTCTTGGTAACCGCAAATGCCAACATTAATTGTAGGACGGGGATAATGAAAATTTCATTTGTTAAGTTAAGATATACAACTCAGAATAAATTACATGAATCTATGCAAGTGATAATGCAGCTAAGTATAGACAGTGACTATTCTAATAAAGTGAAACATGCTAGATATGACAAAGTAGAATGCAACCAATGTGGAAAACACAAGCATTGGGCATAAATGAGATAGCATGGAACACAAAAGAGGGTATATGAGCTCTAAATGCAAAACAGTGAAATTTGATCGATAATGAAAAAGATGGGATCGATCCAAGTTGGATAGATCATGACATTATTGAGATCGATCATGCTTTGATCGATCAGAGCACTAGCGTGATCGATCAAACTTGTGAAAAAACATAAACAATCATGGATCTGTGACGTGGACAACACGGGGAATCCGAATATGCTCGTGGAAACCTATACACCTCAATAAAGTAAGAATAGTCACTTAAATCGGCACATGACCCCTGAAATCAAATTCAGAAACAAAATATATATACAAATATATACATATATATACATGTGCTTAAAATATATAAATATATATACATGTGCTTAAAAACTCAAAAATGGCAACAACAAATCATGGGAAGCTCTAGATCTACTTTAGGGAACATGATAATCACTAGATTAAGCTCAAAAATTGAAAACAAAATTAAAAACTTACCAAAAAGAGAGTGAGAGAAGTGGAGCGAGAGAGATGAGATGAGATGAGATTGGAGATGGAGTTGGGAAGTCTTGGAGAGTCACCGGAATGTCGCCAAAAGTGGGGAAGATGATGGAACAGCGGTGGGAGAGAAGGTGGGTCTTGGATCGATGTGTAAATCGATCTAAGTGACCCTTGGGTCATTTTTTCAAAATGGCTTCCAACATGTCAGATAGATCATGAAGATACTCAGATCGATCGAACCCACAAAACGATAAAATATTTTTGAATTTTTTTTTTTTAAACTGAAAAATATTTTTGAATTTTTAGAATTAAAAAATTTATTTTTATTCTTTTATTTTTTTATTTATTTTGAAATTTGAAATTTGAAATTAAAAAAGAAGTCAAAGTCAACGGAAGTGCACAGATCGATCAAATATTGATCGATCGCAACTCGATCAACCGAATAGGTGAAAATCTGTAGAGATCTTCGAACGATACATAGAGAAATGATTTTTCATGGTTTTAAAATTTTTTCTAAGTATGGGACACAGATCGATTTAAAGGAAAGCTAGATCGATCTAGGAATATTCAGATCGATCAGAAAAAAAGTTTGCATGATACACAGAGTGATGAAATATGCAGAGAGTTTCGAACGATGGGACAGGAAGATGGGAATATACAAGGATGATTGTTCAATCGATCGAACTTCTTCTCAGATCGATCGAACAAACACTAAATGTCTGATTCGAAAATGAAAATACATGCATTCCCTATCAAAGTCCCAAACAATGTTTATGATCCCAGAATATATCTAGACGACGCAAGGAATGAAAGTAAAATATAAATGAGGGAGGAATAGGGTTGTAAACCCTACGAAGCACTAGTCTTTAACGTCTCTAGCAAGGCGTTGGGCTCTTTTAGCCTGGATCGAAAATCTTGTTGTGCATCCCCTCCTTAGCGGGGTGAAAAGCACTTTGAACCCTACCCAACAAATTGTTCCCTAGAGAACTCATTGGATTTGATTCAATAGAGATTGATGGTCCTTGATCAAAGCAATTTTTGGGCCTCCATACCCTTTTAACACTTGGTTTGAAAACATTTTTCTTTGAAGTCTTTTTAAAAAGCAAACCATGGGAATGTTCAACATCAATCAAAGACTCAAATTTTTCACATTCATTTTCAATGCATTTTTCAACAACAGAAACCTCTTTATGTTTCTCCAAAGATTGGGGGTTGGATTGAATATGTTTAACTTCACCTTCATATGCCTAAATGAAATTTTTATTATCCCCGTCTTATAGTTTATGTTGGCATTAATGGTTGCCAAGAAGGGATGGCCAAGGATAACCAGAATTTGGCTCTTGGGATTTGCGACCGGTTCCATGTCAATGACTACGAAATCAACCAGGAAGAAGAACTTATCAATTTTGATCAACACATCCTTAATTATACCCTGGGGTCTTTTGATGGACGGTCGGCTAGTTGCAAAACCACTGACGTTGGTTTTAAATCTCCTAAGCCCAATTAAACATACACTGAGTATAGAATAAGGTGCACACTTACTCCTAAATCAAGAAGAGCCCGGTTGATGACATGGTCACCAATGTCGCAAGAAGTAGTAGGTGAACCGAGGTCTTTAAATTTTAGGAGAGTGTTGTGTTGCAAAATGGAGCTTACTTGCTCAGTTATAACAACTTTCTTTGGTGCTTGGCTCTTGTTCTTCCTCTTTTAGGTGCAAAGATGTTTAAAAAATTTGGCATAAGCCGAAATTTGTCAAATTGCATCCAAGAGAGGAAGATTAATCTTCACTTGCCTAAACATTTCAATGGTTTCATTCACTTTGCCTTGTTATTTTTCAAGAGAACTGGATCCTTTTAAGGCATCCGAAAATGGAGCCTTTGGCTCAAAAACCTTTTCAAAATCCTTTTTCAAAATTTTTTTTAAATCATTTCTCAAATCTTTCTCAACAAAAGGATCATGCACATGCAATGAAGGATAAGTAGGATGTGAGATGGGACAGGTGTCAACTTTTGGTTGCACTGGTTCACTCTCTTCATTTGATTCCCCAACTTGGTTGTCAACAATTTTTCCGCTTCTCAAGATTGTCACCGCATTGACATGCTCAATTGTGTGACCTTCCAATAAGGAATTGGTCTCCGCAACAAATTGTTGCTTTGGTGGTGGATTCAAAGAAGAAGCCCCATTAACCCTTTTTTTCAGGTCAATAAGGTTCAAACGAGCTAAAATCTATTCATTATAGCCTTTTTGAAGTCTAGCAAAAGTCTCAAAAAAACCCAGAAAAAGTCTAAATTTTGCCAAGGCAAGGCTTTACGATCGTTCGTAGATCTTTATGAAAGTTTATAAAGCCACGTCTTCGTTCGTCCACGTCAACAACCGGATAAGACTGTCGCGTCGTCGTCGGTTCACTGAGCAATCATTCGTAGATCTTTTCAAACATTCGTAATGTCATGTCAGTGCTAGCTCAGTAGATAAGGCAGCTAGTTGTCAAGAAAAGAGTGCCACGTCAGAGTGAACGAATTGTTGCTTTGGTGGTGGATTCAAAGGCATCTTCCATTTTTCCCTAGCATTCAATGTACTTGCTATTTGCCCTACTTGGGTTTCTAGCTTCGCAATGGATTAGGAATGAGAATGAAGTAATTGGGTGTTTGCCTCTAAATTACCCAAAGCGGTCAACACTTTTTCCTCAAAAGCAGGACTCCTTGAATTTCCTTGAAAATAAGATAATTGATTAGGAAAATGAGAGTTAGAAAATTGGTTTCCATGTGATGATTGAAAAGATGATCTATAACTTTGGGAACTTTGGCTTTGCATTGGGGCGGAACATACTTTCCTTGAAAATCACCTTGGGGAGGATTTGAGCCTTCCCCTTGGCTTTTCCAAGAGAAGTTTGGATGGTTCCTACACCCGGGATTGTAATGTGTGCCATAAACATTATTCCCTTGGTTGAAAAATGCAGCATTCACTTATTCATGGTGTTCACTTTGCACATGTCCATGGGGACAATTGGAAGTAGAATGTAAGATACTAGAACAAGTCATGTAAGTTTCATTGGAAATATGATGAGAATGGTTAGGGGAGGAAGACACTTAATTCACTGAATTGTGGTTGATCAAAACTTGATCAAACCTTTGAGATAAAGACTTGACTTCAGCAGCTATGTCATTGGAATTATCAACTTGATATAAGCCGACATTCTTCCTTCCAACCATTTTTGGAAGACAAGGATCATGTATCACTCATGCTTTCATGAAGATGCCATACATCATCCTCATGCCTATCAAGATATGAACCACCCATGGAAGCATGTACCATTCCTTTAAAATTATCCGACAAACTTTCAAAGAAAAATTGCACTAATTGCCATTTAGGAATTTCGTGATGTGGACACTTCCTAAGCAAGTCGTTAAGGCACTCCCATACCTCATGAAACAATTCCCATCCCTTTAAGAAAACTCTCGAATTGAAGTTCTCATTGAATTGGTCTTTGAAATTGGATAATACTTTTTCAAGAACTCTTATTGTATTTCTGCCCAATAGTTATCGAAAGAGGTCTTAGATTGTTGAACCAATATCTTGCCTTTTCTTTAAGGGTAAAAGGAAAGAGTTTGAGTCTCAAAACCTCTTCTGGCATGTCCATGTATTTCACGATGGAACACATTTCAAGAAACTCATCCAAATGCTTGTAGGGTTCTTTACTTGGAAGTCCATGATAATTGGGAAGCATTTGAATGGTTTGTGGTTTAATTTTATAATGGTTTACTCTAAATAGGGGTAATTGAATGCATGTCGGCACATTATACTTATTTGGCATGTATCGATCTCTTAGAGCAAGAGGAGGATTCACAATTAGTGGCTCGACACGAGCACCATGATTCACTTGAGCAACGAGAGGTAGGGGTGGAACAAAAATTGGCCGAGGCATTCCCAATAGGACCTAGCCTTGTTGTTGTGGAATGAATGGTTTGGCATGTCTAATGGTACTTGAATGTTGTTATGATGCACATTTAGGTAGAGGATACCTTGTTGGTTAATGTGACCAAGGTCCTCCACATGGTCCTCATTGTGTTCCTCTATTGATGAAATGAAGTCACTATACCTACCCCTTCCCTTTCGATTTCGAACAACCAATTCAAGATGAAAATTAAGTAGGACAAGAGTAGGATTTAATGACCTATGACCATGGATGCACAAACAAAACAACAACAAGCAACAAGCAAGTAGCAATCACTTCTCCTCCACAACAAATCAATCAACAAACCTCCACAAAGAATGATCCCATACTCCCATGACTTGAACAATATGCAAGAAAAATAAATTGCCTCCACGTGGGCTCATAATCTATCTAGGAAATTAAAAACTTGCCTCCACACGGGCCGACGATTTAACTAGAAATAGAGTTAGAAAAACTCACAAAGGGTCCTTAAGTAACTTCAAATTATTTTTCAAGTTTTGCTTTGCTTTGCAATTTTTATATTTTTGCACTTTTGCTTAGTTTAGCTTGGCTCTTTGCTTTTGCATTTCCCTTTGCTTCACTTCCCTTGGCTGAATTCACCTAACCAATCAAGAACAAACACAATAAATAACCAAAGTAAAATAAAATAAAGACACGATCAAAAGAGTACTAATTCCTAATTGTTTCCAAAATACGAAATTGCCTAATTCCCGGCAACTGTGATATCCTTCGGATCCGAGACACGGGTTGATCAGGCCCAGGCCCAAACCTAAGGGATATCAAACAATTAATATGTAAAAATGAATACGGAATACAAAGTGAATAAAAGAAATAATAATAAACTGAAAGAAACTAAATTAAAAATCCTCAAAATATAATTGTTAAAATCCGATAATCCAAAGCCTCCCTAAATTTAACAACTCGGGAATCCATCGAGTGGACCCCTTATTAAAATTCCAAACTGAAACTGAACTAACTGAAATAAAGTCTTAAGCTACACATAGATAGTATTCCTACATAGTCGGAGGAATGAGTGTCTATATCTGCTCTGCACGTCCAAGCTCTAACCCTGGAACTGACGAACACCTGAAAAATAAGAGAGTGGGTTAGGCCCACATTCAAGTCCTATTCTACTATGATCCATACAGAAATCCGATACGCAGATACATCATAGATAGCTTAACAATATCTAGAGTAGTCCATATATTTATATATTACACACTATAGGACGCTCGCTAGTCTAATAGGTCTGTCTCAGCCTGAGTAGAGATACCATGCAAATCGCACATAATGTGGTCATGTGTACCTAAACCAACCAGGGAACAACACCTATGTCTAGTTATCCATCCTAGGTGATATACGCACCCTAACCATGGTCCTAAGACTCAAGCTCAAACCATGGCACCATATCATAAGTATATAAAGTCCGTATACTCCTAATACAACATATCATCCATCTGTATAGTGGTATGATATATGTATAACAATCCATCCTGAAACCAAAGTAGTCATTCAATTATTTTATTGACATGACACAAGTATGAGAAGGACTTAACCCTTTATGGTTAATCCATACCTCAATCCAAATTAGGTACGACTTAATGTTTGAAAGGATCCATCCTTAGTATACCACCGTCCCATACCGGTGTATACGATCCTCCAATCCACATAATTAATAAAAATAATAATAGGTATTTATCAACCATTTCCCAAGATATGCATAGACAAAGTTTCATACATATATGATGATATTAGGCTTTTATTAAAAGACCTACAAATCATATCTCAAACCCTTTAAACTGCTAAAAACAACTTAAGCATTTAAAGTCTCCAAACTATCCATAAATTGATATAATGAACATCAATTCAAGTATCAATTAACTCCGAGTAAAGTATAGTTAATTTCAATTAATTCACAATACTTATATCCCTGTGGAAATATGATTTTACATAATTAAATCATGTATAAAACTTGCTAAGTTCCGGTGGATACAACAGTATGCAATTGCCTAAATTTTTCTTAAACTTTATATTGCTCCATTCCTTAATCCAATTATTGATTAATGTTCCTCTATACTAAATTTTAGGTCTATAACAGTCCCGTACAATATTTAAAACAGTTTAAACAAAATAAAAATACACAGAACAGTCAAAACGACGCACTAAAACCATATAGTATGCAATTCTGGGCAAGAGCAGGCTCCAAAAATTTGAGAGCCTGCTCTTTTAAGGTGAGAGCTGGCTCCCCACCCTTGGGAGCCGGTTCTTGAGTGTTGGAAGCCACCTCCCTACATGTGGGAGTCGGCTCCTGCTTTGTAAGAGCTGGCTCTATGGCGACCCTGGATTTTTCAACCCAGTGTGTCCTATGATGACCCAAACTGGATCCAAGATGTGGAAGCAAAATAAGGAAAAATAGCCTCAAGAGATGTACATCATCCCTAAGGCACCTAGATGATTCCCCATGAAGCCACAAAACTCAAATGAGCTAAATAATGAAACAAGAATGCCAAACTCGAAAAGAAATGAACCAAGGGCAAAATGGTCATTTCATATTGAAATGGGTAACACCGTGCACACCATTAGAAAGGTAACAAAAAATGAATGAAGATAGACTCAAGAATCACCTGATTTTGAGTCCAAACGGAAAAGATATGAGTTTAAAATAAATGGCCTTCGCTGTTTAAGAATTACCGTGAACCTATCATACTAAAACTGGAATAACTCTCATCATAGATGTAGTTATGATGTGTGATTGGTACCATTGGATAGCTAATTCCGAGCTCTAGAATTTAGAGTCAAGAATGACACAAATCGGATTCGAAATGAAAGAGATATGAACTCCCAAAGTTGGAACAAAAAAGCTGTCCAATAGATGCTGAGAGGGAGAGGGTTCCAGGGAGGATCGGTCAACTGAAATGCAATGGTCAGCCGGCCAAAACTCAGCCGTTGATCGGCCGAACCCCAATTGTCAGCCGGCCGAAACAAGGGTTTTTCCTAAAAAGCCTACTGGAATGGTCTCGAGGGATTCATCAGCCGACCGATGGAACTTCATCAGCCGACCGAAACTCCTACTACTACTATGCAAAGCTGCAGTAATGGTGTATGTGATGCTAGGTTCATTTCTAAGGCTCTCTAAGCTTTATACATGATCCAGACAAGTTTGAAAACATCTCTTAACATCATTGAAGCATTCAAAACATGCTAAAACAAGGGGAACTCAAAATGACACCCCGTGGAGGAATTTTTCATAAAAATTCAATAAATCACCCAAAAATAGTTCAAAGGTTGAAACTTAAGAGTTTTGTGAAATGTGGACATGCACACAAATGTAAAAAGACATTTAAGACGTGTTCCAGTGGTCCATGACTTCAAAATGTCAAGAATGCAAAATATGACCTCTCAACGGCCAAAAATGCCAAAAATGGAATAAATGGAACCTCAATGCAAAACCTAGAATGAAATGGTGTTTAGCCATTGGCCACACCTCATGCATGATCATGGAAACCCTATGAAAAAAAAAGAATGGAATTCCCACACCCAATGCAAAAGTTATGAAGCAAAGACTTATGAATTTTCAATGTCTTCATAATAACTTTGACAATAAAAGTACATAGAATACAAGTTACATGTCATTGGCCTCCAGCCTCATCATATACATGTTGAATACAATGAAAAGGAGTGTACTTATGTACATTTTACATATTTAGAATCAAAGAATACAAGTTACATACATTAGACTATGAAATGAAAGTTCATGCTAACATTTGCATGAAATGGAAACTGAAAAGTTAGAAGTCATCCTACTGAACAGCAAGCATCACGAACCAAGTATTCGTACTTGATCAAATCCCCCAGTAACTTCAGGGTGAGTAAACAAGTTTACTCGTAGAGAATGAGCATGCATCAACTCAATTTCTTTAGAGAATTTTAGGACTAACATGATATAGTTCAAAAGGGAACATGCCACCTAACGTCTATGTCAAAGATTAGACTCAGGGATCATCCTAAGCTACCATGGAGTATAAGCAACAAGAATCATGATATATATACATATATGAAACAAGTCAAGATTGGGATAATCCAAAGACACGATAGGAAGGATACTAGAACATAGATTAACATGAATTGCATTATCAATACAATTAAGTAAGGTTTACTATAATTTGTATAACACGATAAGGAGGATACTTAAATACAAGTTAACAAGAACTACATTATCGATGCAATTAACATGATTAGTACATACCAATTAACACAACGAAAATAACACACGAAACCAAGAGCAAGGTATAAAATCTATGTAACTTAACATGATTGGAGCATTCCAATTAACACAATAGGAATAATACATGAAGTCAAGAACAAGACACAATATCTATGTGATTAAACAAGATTGGAGAATTCCAACTTACAAGATATGAATTATACATAGAATCAAGAACAAAGCATAAAATCTATGCAATTTTACAAGATTGGTGCATTTCACATGACACGACAAGTTTAAATATTCAAGGAATAGCAACTTGAAATTTAAAGAGCGAAATCAACCAATGTGGAAACTCGGATATTGCCCGGATTAAAACCGTACTCTTGAGATTACTTTAGGTTTACTAACCTATGGGTACCTTTTCCCTAGTGCGCACTATAGTGTAGGAGGACAATCCCCCATACTAGAACCAAGTCCTAGCCATGACAATTCTTGATTGATATCCCAAGTCCCAAAATCAACAAGTTGTGCAAGTTAAGATTGTATCAAAATACAAGAAAATGCATTAACCACATTTCATGCACAACCAAGATTTTGGAACACACAAGTCATGCCCTAAGTTCTCAGCTATGATAGCATGTGAAACGTCAAGAAATTATAGTGTGCAACTATATAGACAACAACCAAGATACATAGCACATGGAGTTCATTGAAGTAAATATACCACAAGTATAAGATGCATGATTTAATTACTTTCTAAGCAACACGTGTAATGAAACCATTCTAAGATAAATGTGCATGTTTGTTAAGTACATTAATGAGATCAAGATACAAGTGTTCATGACGATTGATAAAAAGAATAAGGTCCATGGAATTCAAGTCAAATTCACAAGTCTAACAAGAATTCACTAACAAGGTATGATTAACTCGATGGAAGCATATAAGGAAATTTAATCTACTCAAGGATTAAATTATCAAGATTTCAAGGTGAGTCAAAATGTTCTACGAACAAGTTATTTCAAGGATCATGTCAAAGCCAAGTTCATTGTCAAGTTACAAGTCCATTACATACAAGATGCAACCATGTGAATTAAATTCCATACAAGGGAATTAATGAAATATAAGTTTGAAGACTTATCCGATTATTCTTGATTTGATACACGTGAAGGAACTTGCCAAGGAAATCATGAATACAAGGTTAGAAACTTAATCTAGCTCATGGAACCATTGAATGGATTTTAATTAATTCATTAATTAAAATCTCTAGATTTTAAAAGTCATCCAAATGACCTCAAATTAAAGTATGTTATACAGCATGTCAAGACTTGTTTTAAAACCACAATACAAGTAAGTTCTAAGCAAGATACTACCTTGAGTATTAAACTTTAATACTAAAAAAAAATTATAATTGAAAGGTTTCAAAACCTAATCAAATATTCTAGATTTAATATATATGAAACTACATGCCATGCACATCAAGAATTTCAAGTCGGAATTCCAATGGGATGAATAGTACACTTGGAGCAATTTAATTAATCTAATTAATTAAATTTTACTAGATTTCAAAGCACTTCCAATTTCTCTCAAATTCATCTATGTTGAAGAGCATGCCAAGGTGATTTCAAGCTAGTTAAGGCCACATGATTTAATATTTTATTCAAGATAAATATTAAATAAAATCTTCAATACTTGTCCAAATGATCTAGATTTAATATATGTCAATCAACATATCAAGGGGTAATATATTATCATGCCACATGATTAAACAAAGCTATGGATAACCGGGAAAATTAAATCCTTTACAAGAAAAATAAATAATAAAATCTCTAGATTTTACATCCAAGCATGTAATCAAGTTGTATAAGCATCACAAGCATGCAATATAACAAGAAAGTAAATTATAACACCCCCTACCTCAATTTGAGATGAAAACCTCAAATCCCCACCAAAAAAAAAGTATTCCGAATCCTCCGAAACTCCTAGGTTTTGTCGGGGACAACACGATCTACATGAATCTGAAGGAAGCCCCATGAAAATCACAACTTGACCTCAAACCCAAACTCAAGAAATGGTCAGAAATGAATTTTATTAAGGGGGAATGGTAGAGCACGTCGAGGGGAACAATAAATGTAAAGGTCGAAGAATTTCTACCAAGGAAATCAAGTGAAGGAGAAGGAGAAAGGGTGGCAGCCAAGGAGCTTCCATAGCTGCTGGCCAAGAGGTGGAGAAGATGAGTAAAAATCTGAAGCAATAAGAGAAATGAAGCCCCAGTGGTTCTTGATCTATGGATGTAGGCCTAGTGCCGAACCAAGTATATGTTGTGTTATGTCATTTATCTTTCTTTCTTCCATCTTCCTATTTAACATATTGTATTTCCATATCCTAAAGTTTAACAAGTAGTTCTTTATGTTCATCAATTAATTTGACAAAAACAATTGTGAATATAAGAATTCTAATAATATATACATTACGTGCATTCGTTATATGCATGCCACGTTATATATATATATATATACATATATTTAGTAAACGGTTCGGTCCAAATGAATCTCAAACTAAAATCGTACCATAAGTCAACAGTTCTTTATTTTTGTGCACTTGTAACCAACACCAAACCCCCCACTATTCGTTTTT
The DNA here is from genome assembly GCF_030987335.1 of Cornus florida. Classification (NCBI taxonomy): domain Eukaryota; kingdom Viridiplantae; phylum Streptophyta; class Magnoliopsida; order Cornales; family Cornaceae; genus Cornus; species Cornus florida. The sequence continues at coordinate 19,291,823 of NW_026775574.1, forward strand.
TCTCTGATACCACTTTATGGCTTTACTCTGATACCACTTTGTTGGAAATAAGTGGGCTAGACAAACAAATACAACTCACTATAATTTGGAAGAGAGATGGAGGAAGAAATATATTATTTCAATTAATCTTAACTTATTCTAAAATGACTAAAGAACATGATTATATTAGCCTCACATATGTATGTCTGACCATTACATTTAAATGCCTTATTAGACCCACTATTTCCACTAATATGATATTTAGTAGGTATAACTCCCACTAACATAACCATTTAGTCTTAATTCTCATGACTCTTGATTTTACATAACCTTCATAATCACACTAACTCTCGTATATTAATTCTCATTAAAATAATTTACTACCCACTAACATGCTAAATGCCTACATACACTATATAAGACAAATACTTGAAAAGACTAATTAAATACTAAAATCAAATTTATTTTTCAACACCCCCCTTTAAACTTGATTTTGTAACTTGAAAAAACTTTTTATTAATCTTGGGGCTTGATAAAAAGTTTTTTGGTTGGTCTTGAGTTCCACCTCCTTCAATTGCTACAATTTTCTTGGCCATTTCCATTGATGTGTAGGGCTTGTGAAACTTCTTCAAACGCTTGAATAGTGTCTTCTCATTATCAACTTTTATCTTCTTTATATGGGCGTACAATCCGTTCTCTCTCTTCTTGAATTCTTAAAACTTCTTGAACTTCTTATGTGTTTCTTCTTAATTTGGAATCCAAAAATAACTCCATATTTACCCAACCTATGTCAATTACAAAATTCTCCAAACCATTTTTCAAAAAAAAAAATTGAGAATTTCTTATCATCTTGAGCTTCAATCTCATACTTCTTTGGAACAACTTTCTTTAAGAAAAGTTTGTCATTCTTCACAACATAAATATAATTAACATAATATTTGATTTCGTTTTTCAATTAGGATGAATATGAAGAAATCATAATTTTATCAAATAAGTCGAATCTAACTTCTTTCAAGGTGGAATTTGTAATCATATCTGAAGATGTTAATGCACCAATTTCATCAATTTTTGCCTCTTCTTTAGTACTTTTTTCTTCTTTAATTTCTCTTTCCACTTCATGCTCCTCCACTTTTTCAATCTCTTCTTCAACACCTTTCTTTACCTCTTCCTCATTCACCATTTCAAGTTCTCCTTCAACTTTTGAATCTTCAAAATGTTCAACTTCATTTGTGTTGTACACCTTTTCATTTCCCACAAATTTGTCCTCTACACTTTCATAATCAATCTTCGTAAACTCATCATCCTCAAAGCATTGTACCCAATACTCTATAGGTAGTAATTCACCTCTATGATTGGAAACGATGGCCTCGAGCATCTTCCAAACACGACTTGAAGTTTTAGACTCTCCAAAATACTCCTAAATTTCTTGATGTATTGACTTTCACAATACTACCAATGCCTTTTTCTTCTTTCTCCACATGAAGCTTGTCAAACATGCCATTCTTTGGCTCTTCTCCAACAACATCCCATAAATCACATGCTTTGAGGTATGAAGTCATGATGATTCTCATTCTTTTGTAATTAGAGAACATTATTTTCTGACTGAGAAAATACATTTTCTCCTTGTCATCATCATCAAGGAGAAATATGTTTTCTTCAAAATGTTGAACCTTCTAGGATCAACTTCCTTAGGCCTTCATGATCGTCTAGGCTCTGAACATGAAACCTTGGCTCTAATATGGAACCTAATTCTGATACCACTTTGTTTGTTTTTTCTCTGATACCACTTTATTGCTTTACTCTGATACCACTTTGTTCAAAATAAGTGGGCTAGACAAACAAATACAACTCACTATAATTTAGAAGAGAGATAGAGGAAGAAATATATTATTTTAATTAATCCCAACTTATTCTAAAATGACTAGCGTACATGATTATATAGGCTTCACATATGTATGTGTGACCATTACATTTAAATGCCTAATTAAACCCACAACTCCCACTAACATGATATTTAGTAGGTATAACTCTCACTAACATAACTATTTAGTCTTAACTCTGATAACTCTTGATTTTACATAACCTTCATCATCACACTAACTCTCATATACTAATTCTCATTAAAATAATTTACTACCCAATAATATGCTAAATGCCCACATACACTATGTAAGACAAATACTTGAAATGACTAATTAAATGCTAAAATCAAGTTTATTTTTCAACACCCACCCCACCATCCCAAAGGCCCAATCCAATCCCCATCCTTCCATATTTTGGTTGGTTGGTAATTTGTTTAGGGCTTTTTTTTTTGTGTACACACAAATTTCGTAGTCTACAAATAAAGAACAAAATAGGGAGCAAATAAAATTTTATTAATTTATCAAAATTAAGTACAATACTCTGAGGTATTCTTTACAAAAGAAAGAAAATATCCTCTTATTTGATCTCCTTTATTGGTTGGATTCAAGGGCTGTTAGAAAATTTTCTTCAAGTATTTGTAGTTGAAGAAAATTGTCGATGATTTCTGATCGAGGGCTGATGAAGCTTGATCTCGAACAGTGTTGTATGGAAATTCGTCAAACTTGTTGAATCACGGAGAAAGAACGGCACGATTTTGATGTGTTTGTTGTTCTTTGTTGAATTTGAGGAAGAACGGCTGACTTTAGATGTGCTTGTTGTTCTTCGTCTTCAGAAAGAATTTGTTGAATTTTGTGAAGAACGGCACGAATTTGGATGTGTTTGTTGTTATTCGCCTTCAGAGAGAATTTGTTGAATTTGATGAAAATCGATACAGCTTTGGATTAGATGTGCTTGTTGTTGATCACTGTTAAATTTTGATGAAGAACGGCACGAATTGATATGCTTGTTGCTCTTCGCCTTCAGGTTTGGATGTTAAGGATGAGTATTGGCAGAGTTTCTGTATTTCTCTTTGGAATTATGGGTTTCTAGAATTCTCAATTTGTATCCCTCTGGATTTCTGGCCCTCTGGATTGCCAAGTCTCTCAATTTCTGGACCCTTTGGATTTATGAGTCTCTGAATTTCTGAACCCCTGGATTTTTGAGTCTCTGAATTTGTCTCCCTTCCTCCTTCCTCCAGGCCTCTATTTATAGGTTTCTTGGATTTATAGGATGATGACATGTGTTATCTCTTGATAAGGACAAAATTATAACTGGGTTAGGCCGGTTATATTATGATAATTATCCTTAAAAATAATTATTCCAAATATATTTTATTAGGAATAATTATCTTTTCATTTAATCATCTAGGCTTGGCTAATTAAATAATTTAAGTGGACTAAGATTGGGCCAATTAAATAATTTAATTAAAAATGACATCCATATTTGGTAGATCAACTTGTCAAAATAAAAGTCCATGAAATTTTAGTGTCTACAGATTGCCCCCACTTCGAGTCCCACGTTTGACCAAAATTGTCTCTTATTTCAAGTGGGACTTGAAGTATCCAACTTGGTCTTTGAATTGTAAAGATTATTATTATTATTATTATTATTATTTTTGCGCTTTCCTATCCAACTTTGGATTGTAAGATTTCTCTTTCCAATTTGAATTTGAATTATATAAATCCTAATACAAATAGAAGGTATTTTGAAATCCCTTTCCAATTTGAATTAAATTATACAAATCCTAATACAAATAGAAGGTATTTTTTTGCCTATATATACCACCAATGTTATAGGGTTTGACATCAATTCCAATAGCCTCTGAAGACTTGTTAGATTATAGCCTCTGAAAACTGTATTGGATTGCGGCCTCTACTCGAACAAATACCACAAATAATTAGTATGACTTTTCTTTCTCTTTTTATTTTTATTTATTTTATCGCTATTTTTCTTCTTCTTCTTCTTCTTCTTCTTCTTCGTTTTTTTTTTTTTTTTTTTTTTTTTTTTTCTCTTTTCAACCCTTTTTTTTTTTTTTTTTTTTTTTACCGTACTTTCTTATTCCTTGAATCTAACAACCCTGTTTTCCCTTCACAATTTTTTTTTTTTTACACACCTCTTATTTATCACAATTTTTTTTAGCATCTACACATTGCTAAAGAAGGCTAGTTCTCATAGACTATCAACCTTCCATTCTTTTCCGTGTACAGACTACTAACTTGAGAATAAACAAGCCAAATTAGAATTCAATCACTATGCCAGCGGCCACCTTGAGCCGCGTGTAAGGATTCACTTGTGATCTCATACATATATATATATATATATATATATATATATATATATTTTTTGTTAACTCAGATTAATGAAAAATCCATTGGACTTGATATGAAATTCTCAACTTCATTGAACATGCAAAGCCACTTACGACTTCACCAACTTTGGTCTTGATCAGATTAATGAGGAATCTAGTGCTATTACAATTTAGATTCTGGGCTGCTACTTGCTCCACTTATAAAATTTATGTCTGCTTTGTCTATTTTCATCTATTGTCTGACAACATAAATTTTTTTTTTTTTGGAATGACTTCGCACTGCCTTCATGAAATTGCCAATTTATGGGAAAGGAGAGTTCACTAGAAGCATAACCATTGATTTTGCAAACAGGTTCTTAACAGGACAACTTCGTTTGCTGGAAAGTTGAAGCACCAAGATGGTCGAGGCTAGAGTCCATACTAAAGCTTTTCAACTGCCCTGTAGAAATCATTATAGATCCATGTCTCCTACAAAACACCAAGAACTCTCCCATCACATGGATGTGCCATTTTTTTTTTGAAGCATTGGTCATCCTTTTAGCTGCAAAGCTCTTTCAACTAGAGTCATTAGACCATTCCAATGCAATTTGATGCATAACAACAAATTAATTCACTGCTAGAAGATTGCACCAATGGGTTTCTATCATGATTTCGTTAAAGCTTTATGGCTAATAAAATTTTCAGTCACTTGTATTGTGACCTTGAATAAGAGATGCAAGTTTTTTTTCTTCAGTCGTAGAGAGAGACATAACAAAGTGCAGGATGCGAGTATGTACAGTCAGCAACAAGGAGATTACCAACAAGGTCTTGAGTCATGGCGTCAACTCTTCGAAGGATGAACGAAATACACTCAGGCCACAAGCATCATGATGAGAAGTTATTGCAGATAATGTGAAAATGTGACAGACAAAGCTTGCATGCCTATGCCTTCGTGTGGTGATTTTTATTTTTTATTTTTTACTTCAACAATACCTCGATAAAAGACCAAATTTCTCTTACAGTAACACCTCAGTAGTAAGCAGAATTTTGTTTTCTTCCAGCAATACCACAACGGAAAGCCAAATTTCTCTTTCAGCAACACCTCGGCAGCAAGCAGATTTTTGTTTTTTAGCAAAACCTTGGCGGTGAACCGGATTCTTTAGCGACGCCTTGGCGGAAAATCGAATTTATTTATTTCTTCTAGTGATCCCTTGATGACGAACTGGATTCTTTGGCGATGCTTTAGCGGCAAGTCGAATTTATTTATTTCTTGTAGCCATACCTCAATGACGAACCGACCTCTACAACGACATTTTGGTGCCGAACAAATATTTTTTTTCAATGATATCATGATGAATCGGATTATTCAGCAACGCCTTGGCAGCAAGTCATTTTTTATAGTGACACCTTGACGTCAAACCAAAAATCTGTTCCTTTGCAACGATGTACGTTATGGAGACAAAGCAAAATTATTTTTTGCAGCTACACTTTGGCGGCATGCCTAATTTCTTTCTTGCAGCTACAATTTGGTGACAAACCAAAATTTCCTTTACAGCTACAATTCGGTGGCTTACCAAGTTGACAAGGTTGGACGAGCAGTTTTGACATTGCATGATGAGTGATAACAATATCTTGACAGCAAGTGAAGTTGAAAAATTACGACTAGCCCTTTTGATATCTCGTGATGAGCACACTTTGCCATTTTGCAACTCTTTGAAGTTTTTTATTTTATTTTTTATTTTTTATTTATTTTTCTTTTTTTTTGGTGGACTGAACTTGGAACAGATCTCCAAGATGCCTACGTACCCTAAGCATGGATCAAGTCATCACGTAGTTCAAATTTTTTTTTTTTTTTTAAAACAGTTTATACTCGTGTCAAGAAGTTTTTTTATTTTTTATTTTTGACAATTTATACTCATATGGAGTTCTTGATTTTTTTTTTTTTTTTTTTTTTTTTTTCAGGTAGACAGTTTAAACTCGTGTCAAGAAGTGCAATTTTTTTTTTTTTTTTTTGGAGATAGTTTAAACTCGTATTAAGGAGTTCTTGATTTTTTTTTTTCAGACAAACAATTTATACTTATATCAAGGAGTGTTATCGATAGTTTATGCTCGTATCGGGGAGCACTTCAACTTTAATTATTCTTCAACTTTGCGAGAATCAGACGACAATCCAAGCTTATACTGGAGGGCACGGACTATCTCGTCGTCACTTGGAGGATTTTCTTCTTGGTTTCCTTGACTTAATGGCCCCCGTGATTTTGCACTTTTGGTTGAAGTCATTATTATAGCATGGTGCGTTTCTTAATGCAACTCTCTCGAGGTGATGCTTATAATGAAAGATGAAGCTACTTCGTCATCCGAGTTAGGAAGTATATTATTTTCTTCTTTAGATTCACTTCCCTCATCTTCTTAAAGGTTGTCAGGTATATCAAGAACATCTTCCCTAACACCATGATTTTCCATGCTAAGCTCCATGTCGTGGGCTCGAGTAACAAGCTCTTCAAATGTGCAAGAGTTAATCCCTTATAGGATGTAAAGAAGCTCCCAACGCATGCCTTGCATACATGCTTCAATTGTAAAAATCTCAAACAAATGATCCTTGCAGTTAAGACTTAGAGCTCGCCAACAGTTGATGTAGCTAACCAGAGGTTCACCCTTCATTTGTTTTGTGTTTGTAAGCTCCAATATATTTATAGTACGACGAGTGCTGTAGAAACGGTTGAGAAATTCTCATTCCATCTGCTCCCAACTATCAATACCTCCAACTTTGAGGTATGTGTATGCATTCCCTTTGATGGAACAAATGAACTGCTTGACAATGAGATCTCCATTTTTACCAGCATTGCCGCAAGTTTCTACAAAGTGTGCGATATATTGCTTGGGATTGCCTTTTCTATAGAAATGTTGAAGCTTTGGAGGTTGATACCTAACCGGCATTTTTAAGTTGTTAATTCTTTCTGTATAAGGCTTTGAGTACATGCGAGCACTTTGAGGAATGCCACTGTATTGTTCTCTTATGCAATTCACTATCATGTCTTGAAGTTGTTGGACAGAAAGTGAGGTGATAGAGGCAACTTCAATTGTTGGATTAGTGGACATGTCCTTTTGATCGTCAATTGGAGTGGTCTCTGACATAGAATTAGAATGAGGAATTTGGCCTTTGCTTGACTCAGCATTGTCATCACGTAATTTTAACTTTTTTGTCAGTGAGACAATTTTCAAATCTTGCTCCTTGAGAGTGTGTTGTAATCTTTTAATTGCACAGGTCATACTCATCAATTGCTCTTCATACAAGGTAGTACTCATCATCATGACTGACATAGTAATGCTGTTAGAAAAAATCTTTGGCCTTGGGTGGACCAGCCTTGAACTTGAACTTGTGATTGGAGGAACCTTTGAGGTTGTAAAAACCTTTTTCCTTGCCCCAGCGAAGTGAAAGCGGTATGAGCTTGAGTTGTTACTTTAACAGATTTAGCAGAATCAACTCTCATCGCATCGTGCTGTCTTTTGGCAGGAACGAATGCTTTGACCATGTTCCCCATTATTGAACTTGTAGAGATGTTTGTACCACTTAATGAAGTTGCAACCTTCTTGCCACCTTTTGTGGTGGTATTAATGTTGTTCATCACTACTGCGATGTCTTTGGTCGTATTCTTGCTCTTCGTCTAAATCTTGTTGGAAGTTATAGAAACTGACGATAAATTTGTTGAGGATTTGATGTAGGAGAAAGAAATGAGAGGCAGAGGATATCCCACCGGACGTGCCAAAAATTTGTGCACACAAATTTCGTAGTATGCAAGTAAAGAACAAAATAGGGAGCAAATAGAATTTTATTAATTTATAAAAATTGAGTACAATCCTCTAAGGTATTCTTTAGAAAAGAAAGAAAATATCCTCTAATTTGATCTCCTTTGTTGGTTGGATTTAAGGGCTGTTAGAGCTTGATCTTGAATCGGGTTATTGACAATTTCTTTAAGTATTTGTAGTTGAAGAAGATCGCCGATGATTTCTGATCTAGAGTTGGTAAAGCTTGATCTGGAACAGTATTGTATGGTGATTCGTCAAACTTGTTGAATCACGGAGAAAGAACGGCACGATTTTGATGTGGTTGTTATTCTTTATTGAATTTGAGGAAGAACGGCATGACTTTGGATGTGCTTGTTGTTCTTCGTCTTCAGAGAGAATTTATTAAATTTTGTGAAGAGTTCATCACCTTCAGAGAGAATTTGTTAAATTTGATGAAGAACGGCACGGCTTTGGATTGGATGTGCTTGTTGTTGATCACCGTTAAATTTTGATAAAGAACAGCACGATTTGATGTGTTTGTTGTTGATCACTGTGGAATTTTAATGAAGAACGGCATGATTTAATGGGCTTGTTACTCTTCGCCTTTGTTGATTATAAGAGAATGACAAAGATATATGTTGACTATGTTCTGTATATTCAAGTGTATGTAAATCATGTACAAAGAGAGGTATAAATAGGTGAGAGCTCACCAACGGCTATACAATAATCATGGCAACAATCTATACAATGGCTATAGTATAATCTAACTATGGTACCAATCTATACAACGGCTATAATCTAATTATGTTAACATCCCCCCTCAAACTCAAGGTGGTAGAGCATAAACCACCTTGAGTTTGGAAATTAATTAACGAAATCTGCCTGGCGGATGAGCTTTGGAAAAAATGTCAGCGGTCTGATCAGCAGAAGTTACAGAATGAAGACGTACAGTACCCCAAGTAATATGTTGACGCACAATATGACAATCAATTTTAATATGTTTAGTGCATTCATGGAAGACATCATTATGAGCAATGTAAATAGCACTTTGATTATCACAATAGAGAACTGTGCCAGTGGAGTGAGAAATACCCATATTTATTAAAAGCCATCGAAGCCAAATAAGTTCTTGTGTGGAATCAGTAAGGGCACGATATTCAGCCTCTGTATTGGACCTGGAGACAACAGATTGCTTTTTGCTGTGCAAGAAATGAGAGAGTTCCCAAGGAAGAAGCAGTAGCCAATAGTGGAATGTCGGTCAGTCGGATCACCTGCCCAATCAACATCAGAGTAGGCACGTAACTCAAGTGAAAAGTGAGAAGAAAAGTGAAGGCCCTGAAACATATTCCCTTTAGTGTATCGAAGGATGCCTAGTACAGTAGTATAGTGGGTAGATCGAAGTGCAGATAAGAACTGGCTGACAAGATGCACGGCATAAGCGATGTCAGGTCGAGTAACAGTAAGATATACCAACCTGCCAACCAACTGCTGATACAATGTAGCATCGCTAAGGAATGTACCATCTAGAGGAGTGAGCTTGACATTGGTTTCAATGGGAGTGGGAGCTGTCTTGCAATCTGTGAGTCCAGCACAAGCAAGAATGTCTGAGCAATACTTGGCTTGGGAGAGATAATAACCATCTGAATCAAAGAGAATCTCCAGGCCTAGGAAATAACTGAGGCGCCCAAGATCCTTCATATCAAAGTGATGACTAAGAAAATTTTTGAGTGCAGAGATACCTGCAAGATCATTTCCAGTGATTATCTTGTTATCAACATAAAGTAAAAGAAGAGTAATTCCAAAGTTAGTCTTGCGGATAAAAAGACTAGAATCATATGAGCTTGAAGTAAAACCAAAATCTCCAATAGTGGAACTAAATTTTGCAAACCAAGCCCTTGGAGCTTGTTTAAGACAATATAGAGCGCGACGGAGTTTACAAACTTGGTGTGGAGAATGATCATATCCTGGAGGAGGTTTCATATATACTTCTTCAATGAGATCACCATTGAGAAAGGCATTTTTCACATCCATTTGAAACAATGTCCACTTGTGAGCTGCTGCAACAGCCAATAGGCTACGAACAGAAGTAAGGCGAGCAATAGGGGCAAATGTTTCCTCATAGTCAATGCCATATTCTTGGTTGAAACCCTTTGCAACTAAACAAACTTTGTATCGTTCTACTGAACCATCAGAACGAGTTTTTATTTTGCAAACCCATTTACAACCAACAACAGTTTTATCAGAAGGAAGAGCAACCATGTCCCATGTATAAGCTTGTGCGAGAGCTTGTAATTCTTCTGCCATAGCTTGCTGCCAAAGGGGGCTAGAACTAGCCTCACGGTATGATTGAGGTTCATGATGTGACATGATAGTAGAGAAACACTGAAAATCACGTAACTGACTAGGTGGTTTTCTCACCCGATAAGATTGTCGGGAAGGTTTAATAGTGGTGATGATATCAGATGGAGAAGAGCCAATGGTAGGATCATCTGAAGATATAGATTCATCAGGTACGGCCATTTGTGGGAGCTCAAATGAAGACATTAGATCTAGAGTAATGCTTGGGATCTCAGATGAAACAGATTCATCAGGTAAAGCCATTTGTGGGAGCTCGGATGGTGACGGGGTGTCTGGAGTAGTGTTTGGATTCTCAGATGAAGATATTAAATTTGTGTCATCCGGAAAGAGTGCAACTGAAGAATCGGTAAAGAAGAAAGGAGTAGAAGATGAAGATAGATGGAATTTGGATAGAGAAGAGAACATTTTATGTTCCCAAAAGATGACATGACGAGAGATACGAAGACGTTTGGAAATGGGATCCCAACATTTATATCCTTTGTGTTTAATTCCATAACCTAGAAAACAGCACAGTCGAGCACGAGGTTCTAATTTGGTACATTCATGAGGCTGAAGTAAGACAAAACTAGCACATCCAAAAACCTTGAGAAGATTATAAGCCGAAATTATGCCATATAAACGTTCATAGGGAGATTGATTGCCAATAGTAGGCACTGGAACATGGTTGATCATGTATACAGCAGTGAGAGCTGCTTCCCCCCAAAAATGCTTAGGACAAGAATTAAATATTAGGAGAGAACGCACAGTGTCTAAGATATGCCGATGCTTACGTTCAGCCCGCCCATTTTGTTGAGATGTGCCCGGACAAGAAGAATGAGAGATTGTGCCATGTTATCGAAGAAATTTTAGAAAATTTGTTTCATTGTACTCCATAGCATTATCAGCGCGGAAGATTTTAATGGATCGTGAAAATTGGGTTTTGACCATATTTGCAAAATTATAGTAAAGTTGGGGTAGTTCAGAGCGATTTTTCATAAGATATAGCCAGGTAAATCGTGAGTAATCATCAATGAAGATAACGAAGTATTGGGATCCCCCCATTGTATTGTGAGGAGAAGGTCCCCATATATCAGAGTGGACTAGATCAAAAGGAGCATATGAAATAGACGTGCTTTTATTAAAAGGTAAAGTAGGTTGTTTAGTAAGTTGACAAGGTAAACAAATTACATCATCATTTTTAACTGAACCTAATTAACCAGTTGACGCTAAGAAGCGTAAACGCCCAATAGATACATGACCTAATCGGGAATACCAGAGGCTAAGTGAAGGAGTAGAGGTTGCTGAAGCAACAGTAGAGAGCCGTTGAGAAGGAATTCGGAGATGGATGAGCTCAAATAAACACCCCACTTTACGGCCTATACCAAAGGTCTGCCCTGTCTGTGGATCTTGTATATGACAACCGAAAGAAGAAAATATGACATTAAGTCCAAGTTCACATATCTGACCAACAGAGATAAGATTAATTGTGAGTTTTGGTATATGAAAGGCATTTGCGAGTGAGACGTTAGGGGTAGAAATTTGTCAATCACATTGGAATAACATTAGATAATGCTCATTTATTCCGTCCTTCACCCAATCATTGGAGAATATGCCTTGCACGACCACAACTCATCATAGGGTGTATTTGACCTACCTATATAAGGAATATGATACACTTTTTGGAAGGTGGTCTAGAGTCTCTTGTCACACATTGAAAATCATTTTGGAGACTATTCTTGGAGAGGAAGAAGGGAGGAAGCTAGAGCAACCATTGGAGGAGATCTTCACCAACAAGGAACAGCCATGAAGTTAGCCCTTAAGGGTTGGATCATCACTACCATGAGTGGCTAGACATCTTCTTGGGGCTAGAGTTAGCCCCAAGCATGCTTTCTATACTCTAATCTTGTGTATTATTGAGGGATTAGTGTTGTATGATACATCTTGATATTCATGTATATATAAATCTTGATTATTTCATGGTTTGTATGGTTTAATTCTTCCAATTGACTATTCTATTCTATCCATATGTCTATGTATGCTAGAGTAGGATATTCATGTGCTTATCTCTAGATTTAGTGTTTTTGATGCATGTCTATGTGTATTGATGCTATAGATCTAGAGATTATCAAGATGATATGCTTAATGAATGCTATTTTGGTTCATTTGATGGTTTATGCCTATTCTTGATGGTTTGTGCCTCTCCCCTAGTCTAGATAGCTTTATTTTCATGCTAGTAGTGTAGATTTAGTGTAGTGGTAGTGGTCAACAACTCCTCACTCTCTAAGGTATCAATTTCATCATGCTTAAGATTACAAGTAATGTCCTCATAATTCATTTTATGCTCTATTGGATTAGTCACTAGCTCACTTGCCTCACCCTCTTCTATATCATGTTTTGCTCACTTTGATTAGTCATTATTTGACTTGCTTCTTCTTCTTCTTCCTCTTGACGAGAAAGAGTACTTGCAATTTCCTCAACTTGAGCTTCTAGCATCGCTAGCCTATGAGAATGAGAATTAATAAGTTGTCTCCTTTCATTACGTTCATCAATTAGAGCTAACATTTTATTTTCAAATCCGAGAGAGTAAGGTAATGGAGATGGTTCTTCATAAAATGGTGGGGGAAGGTAGTAGTCATAAGAGGGATCATAAGAGTGATCAAGTCCATTATATAATGATGATTCATGAAATGCATTGGACTCAATCTCATAAGAATCATGATATGATGGAGATGCATAAGTATAAAGGGTAAAATTTTCCCCCAAACTTAGATCAAACAAGGGCTCCAGAAACCTGAATGATGTCAGTCATAGTGAAAGCATAGGTGGTGCCATCAATGGATGTAGTGAGAGAAATGGGTGGCTGTTCAGGGCATTATAGATTCTGGTAGAAGAGGCGCACTACACGGGGGTAGGCAACCCTGGCAAGGGGCGCGCAAATGTACTGCAGACGCCGGTTAGTCAATTCGACTACAGCCCACGAAGTTATGGGTAGAATGTCAAAGGCATCCGTGAGCGGAAATGAGAGTTCGTAGTTGAGTTGTTTGCGATCCCAAGGATCACGTGGTCGCTCACGATTGATAGCACGGGCACTCGAAGAGGGTCTAGGAGGGCGAGAAGGATCGGCATAAGACATTTAGAGAGGTGGACTTGGTTGAGGAATTTCAGCGAACACCTGGAGTGCACCACAAAAAGGAGAGGGTGAAAATGAGTGGGGTGGATGAAGCAAACCCAAAAATTTTGACAAGCAACCAAGCTCTAGCATAGAGCTAGTATCAACAAATCATCAACATAACAAAACACCAACATTGCAAGCCCATCCTCCTTGTAAAATCATCATGAATGAACAAAGGCAGGAAAAACAAAGGTAGAAGAGACTGACCTGAATTGCACTTTATCCTAGAACAAGAAGGAAGGCAGGAAGAGTGAGGTGAGATGATGGGGTGGTGGGGTATTGAGGTGAGTGAGAAGTGGTGTTGGTGTTGGGTTGAGGATGGTTGCTTGTAAGAGAGAGAGAAGGAAGGTGATGAAGTTGTTTCTAGCCGAGAGAGGAAAGGTGGTTGGGGTGAGTTGGCCTTTAAAAGAGGGGGAGGCTTGGTTCGAGCACTCGAAGTTAGACTTCGAGTGCTCTAGAATGGGGTAGTGGGCTCGGTTGGCTTGGGTGAGAGAGCTTGGGCAATGGCGAGCACTCGAAGCTTGGCTTCGAGTGCTCTAGAAACCGGCAGAGATGGTTTGTTTTGGGTTGGTATGGATGAGTTGCATGCAAGGTGGTGTTGGATGGTGGAGATGAGGGAAGATGGTTGGAAAGGGTTGTAAGAGGTAGGGTTGGTGTGGTGGAGGTTGAGGGTTGCAGAGAGATGGTGTTGGATGGTGGGAGAGGAGTGAAGATGGAGGTGCATGCATGCATGGGGCTTGCATGCATGCATGCAGGTCTGCATGGTGGCTGAGAGGTGAGGTGGTTTGGTGAGGATGTTGGTTGGGGTTTGTATGGATAGGGTTGGTTGTGTGGGGTTGAGGGGCATGGTGTGAAGAGTGGTGATGAGTTGGTGGGGAGGGCTGCTTGGGTTTGCATGCATGCATGGATGTCTTGGGTGGTGAAGGAGAGGTTGTTGGGATGGTTGGATGAGAGAGATGAGGAGTGCTGGGTGTGCTGTAGGCAGGGTGGTGAGGTTGATGGTTGAGTGAGGATGAGGTTTGGGTGGTTGTGGAGCACTCGGAGGTGCATGGTGTGAGAGGGTGGGGTTGGTGTGGTGTGTGAGGTTGGTGAGGTGGTTAGAGGTTGGGATAGGTTTGGGTGGGTGGTGAGTGTTGGGTGTGTTGCCGAGAGAGAGATGGTGTTGGAGAGGGGTTGGTTGCAGGAGGCATGGTTTATGGTTTAAAGTCTGCATGGTTGGCAGAGATGGATGGGTGAGATGGTTGTGAGGTTGAGAGATGATAGAGAGGGGTGTTGATGGGTTCGGGTGAGGTGGTGAGTGGTGGTAGGCATGGGGAGTGAGAGGGATGCATGGAGTGGGTTGTTTGGTTAGAGCCGAGATAGAGTGATGCATGAGGTGAGAGAAGGTGATTGCTAGGATGTTGGTTGTTGGAGTTGTGGTCGAGCACTCTAAGCATGGAAGTAGAGTGCTCGAATTGGGACCAGTAGCCTCAGCAGCTTTGGGGTTCAAAATTCAAGCAAGGTCGAGCACTCCAAATTGGAGTTTAGATTGCTCGAAATGAAGCCAGAGAGTTCGGGTTTGCTGGGATGAGGCTGCGAGCACTCTAAAGGAACTTGAAAGGGCTCGAAAATGAGGCAGTGGCTGCAATTGAAGGGCTGAAATTGGAGGGCATCAGCGAGCACTTGAAGCTTGGTAGTGGAGAGGTTTTCTGGACAATGCACTTCATCTCCATCTTTTCCCATTCTCCCTAAAGGATAGGGCAAAATATTGGTTGAACTCCCTCACTCCCAACTCTATTACTTCTTGGGCTCAATTGCAACAAGAATTTCTTAAGAAGTATTATCCGGTGAGTAAAACCAACCAAATGAGGCGTTCCATTCTAAGCTTTTCTCAAGTTGATGGAGAACAACTCCACGAGACTTGGGAAAGGCTACAAGATCTTCTTCGAAAATGTCCTCATCATTTGATCCCAAAATGGCAATTAGTGCAAGCTTTCTATGCTGGCTTGACCGAAACCCATAGATTCATGGTTGACTCTTCGTGTGGTGGGATGTTCATGTCCAAGAATGCGGATGAGGCTTGGACCTTACTTGAGAATTTGAGTGAAAATTCACTTCAACACAATTCTCGTAGGGCTCCGACCTCAACCACTCCAAACAACACCAACCCTTGTCAACCAAAATCAATAAGGAAGGAATCATCTCAAATGGATGCCATCGCTCATAAATTCTACCAATTGATGGCACCACATCTTCCTCCTTCATTGTCTCAAAATTCAGCAAGTTCAGTTTGTGCTTCATGTACTAGTCCATTCCATCTCTCGGAAGATTGCCCCACACCAGAGCAATTTCCTAATCCCAACCAAGAGCAAGCTAATGCCATGTTCTCGCGGCCCGGGAACAATCCATATTCCAACACCTACAATCCGGGATGGCGAGATCATCCGAATTTCTCATGGCGGCAACAAACCCCACAAAATTCCCAATTCCAAAACCAAGGGTGGCAAAATCAGCCCTCTTCTCAATATCAAGGTAGACCTTTCCAAGCCTCTTCAAGCTACCATCCTCCTTACAATCCAAATGTCTCCAATCAACCTCCTGTGTGTCCAACTGACGAGATAGTAGCTACAAACAAGCAAATGATGGAATCATTAAATAAGCAAATAATGGATGCCAACAAGCAACTCTTGACATCCTTGCAGCCTACTCTCTAAATGGTTCACTCTCATACTCAATCCATAGCTAATCTCGAAAATCAAGTGGGCCAAATAGCTAACTCGGTGAATCAATTGCTTCAAAAGGACAAGGGCAAGCTTCCCTCTCAACCTTTTGAAAATCCTAGAGGAATGCATGTGATTGACGAAACCCCTCCTCCGAGTGGGCCGACTCATGAACAAGTTCAAGCTATCACCACCCTTCAGAGTGGTAGAGTGGTTGACAACAAGGTCGATGGAGACAAAAGTGAGGAAGGTTCTCCTTTGAAAAATCCGAATCCAAGCTCTTCTAATCCAAATTCAAGCTCTTCTAATCCAAATTCTTGTCCAAATACAATTCACGGAAATCCCACACATGTCACCCCAAATGTGGAAACTACTTAACTTCCAAACTTGATATCCTCTTCGTCCAAATTCCAAATCAAGTCATTCTTGAGTCCATTTTTATTAATTTTTCATTGTCTTTCCAATGGTATGCTTGGTAGCATCCATTTCTCTATGAAATGACCATTTTACCCCTAGGTTCATTCTTGTCCGTTTTTAAGACTGTCGTTCCGCAGTTGTTTTCTTTAGGTTTCGTGACCTCATTAAGGATCGCATTGGTGTCCTAGACACGTGTTGCATCTCTAAAGACCTTTGTCTTATCTTTTGCTTCCATATTTCGGGTCCATTAACGGATCATCTTCGGGTTTATCATAGGACGTACTGGCCTAAAAACCAGGGCCATCATATATGTGCTTGGACTTGATCATCTGTGGCTCTAGAATCGAGGGGTATCACAATTGGTATCAGAGCACTATAGGTTCAAGTGTCTCTAGGGTATTTCATATTAAGACTTTCGCGTAGCGTATTCTCTTATTTAGATTCTAAGTTTAGGATTCGTTGTGTTACTATATGGTTCGTTTAGAACGTACTGGTGTCAAGTTTATTTTGCAATTTCAGAATGTTTGGCACTAGGAAAAGGATATGGTCCGCGATGAAAGCAAAGAAGGACCCAAGGAAGAAAAAGATTACTTCGACGATTCCCCTACGAAGGTAAATCAAGAAGGCAGAATTAGAGACCAAGGAATTGGTTCCAATAGGTGTTGCTTTGGAGTATAAATTAAGGAAGGTTTCTGGTGTGCAAGATTGGCCACCATATTGTGGACCTAACACAACTTTGGTGGTGCTCGAACCTGAGCCAAGTGCAGAGGAAGACCCTGAAGAAGACCATGATGGAGGAGATACCAAAGCATCCAAGAAGGAGGATACCGGAGTTCAAGGATGAAAGATGTAGTATTTTAAATAATATTTTATGGTTATTCTTTTAGAGTTTTATGGTTTAATGAAGTTCTTAATAAAGTGAACTGGTGGTTTTGGCACCTCAATTGTGTTTCATATGTGTTTTTTTTTAGATTTCCATAAATGGTTTGACTGGAATGTGATTGTGCGATGATATAGAAATACCTATTGGAAACGGGGGCATTAAAAACATAAACTTTGGATGAGGTTTGGAATAGATTCCGCAAATAATTTTTTACGGATCTCTAGACGAGCACGTTTCTCTACACAAGGAGATGAACGTGGTATATTTACTTTCTCAAATCCGTTTCCGGGTGAATGAGAAATTACCTCCAAAGTGTGGTGTTTTGATAAGCCTAAATGGGTATGCAAAATGTAGGAAGTATTTGTCCCATATGGAAAAAAATGTTGAAACTAATTGAAATTTAAATAAGCCAAATTTGGGCTTGGGCTTTGGCTTGGGCCTAATTGTAAAGTCCAAGTATTCTTTTTACTAAATGGAATCTTGGATTGGGCCTTTAATTTTGGGCTGGGCTTATTTAAAAGAGTGGTTAGTTTTTGAATTTAAATTAAAAGTTAGTTTTTTTTTTCCAAACGATTGCATCTATTTTTAAAGGGTTGCATCTGTTTTTCAAAGAGTTGCATCTGTTTCTAAAGAGTTGCAACTTAAAACCAACAGATATGACTATTCATGTGAACCATCACAACCTATTGGAGTGGATGTGTCTATTTGTAATGACCCGGTCATTTTACTTCCTTTCCTTTTTCCTGAAATTTTACGGATAAATTTTTTCCGTTTAATTTTCCTTTCTGAGCTCTGTTTCTCGTCGCTTAGTGTCATCTCGAGTGCTTGGAAATGGTTTCCGAGACTCTTTCGTACGGATTGACAACTTCCTTTGAGGACCAAGTCATTTCCGCATTTTCACTTTTCGGACACTATTCACTTTTTGTCCTTTTCCCTATTCTGTCTTTTCCCCATTTGTCAGTTTTTGGCACAGCCTCACTTTTTGTGTTCGGAGTTGATTTCTAACTTTATGTACCTTTATTCTAAGTGGTTTCCATGAAATACGTATCTTTACTTTTGCAAAAAAGTACTTTGGTTGCTCCCGGTGTCCATAAGGGCATGGATGCACAATTCTTCAGAATTATTTTCGTTTCTTGGGGTGTTTTTCATAAATATCTTTTGAAGATATTTTATTTCAGGGGTTTTTAAGAAAATATTTTTGTAAGATATTTTCATTCTGGGGCATTAGTGTAGTTAACCCTTTTGGAGGGATCATTATGCAATTAACGAAAGTTATTGCAAAAATACCTCGTCTAGAGCCTGGATCCTCGTACAGGATTCATTTTCACATTTAGTCAAGTCATGTACTCTTAGAATTTCCTTGTGGTTGTTTTTCTCCTGTTTCAGGGTTTCTGGCCCCGATTGCCGCCGAACTTGTTCAGGGCATATCTCTCTGCTCGAGACTCGATTTTTGACGTTGTTTCTTCCGTTGTTCATATTTTCTCATTTTGAATCTTTTTCATTCACGGAGTTTTGCCGTTTGAGCTCGGGACCCGTTCGGGGCACTTTTTAAGATTTTCTATAAGTAGGGGGACTTAAAGTCAAAAAGTAATCTTCTCCCCTCTCCATGCATGACCTAAATCTGCCATGGCAGCCCAAAAGGGGCTGCCACCCTTCTTTTCTCAATTAAACCTTCTTCCCTTTGTTAGAAAGTCATATTGCCTTCGCGTTTTGTGTTTGTCTTGACTACGCGGTTCTTTCACTCTTATTAGAATCCATTTCTAACCATTTCTTGAGTTCGAGTTTGAAGTCAAGTTGTGATTTTCATGGGGCTTCCTTCGGATTCTTGTTCATCGTGTTGTCCCCGACAAAACGCTTCGGTATCGTCGGATTCGGAGCACTTTTTTTTCGGTGGGCTTTTGAGATTTTCATCTCAAATCAAGGTAGGGGGTGTTATAGTTTATATTCTTGTCATATCACATGCTATGGATGCTTATACTACTTGTTTACATGCTTGGATAACAAATCTAGAATTTTTAATTAATTATTTCTTTGTGTAAGATTTAATTTTCCCGGTTGCTCATAGCTTTGTTTAAACATGTAGAATGATATTAAATTACCCCTTGACATGATCATTGACATATATTAAATCTAGATCATTTGGACATGTAACGAAGATTTTATTTAATATTTATCTTAAATAAAAGATTAATTTATGTGGCCTTAAGTAGCTTGAAATTAATGTATTAGCATATTATATTAGGCCCTAGCATGCTCTTCAACATAGGTTAATTTAAGAGTAATCGGAGTTGTTTTAAAAGCTAGTAATATTTAATTAATTTGATTAATTAATTTATTCCGAGTGTACTATTCACTCCGTTAGATTTTCGATTTGACATTTGTGATATGCATGCCATATTCATTCACTTATATTAAATTTAGAATATTCGATTAGGTTTTAAAATATTTCATTTATTATTTTTCTAGTATTAAAGTTTAATACTCATGGCCGTACCTTGCATGAAATGTGTTTGTATCATGTTCTTAAATCAAGTTATGACATGTTTAACAACATATATTAAATTGAGGTCATTTGGATGACTTTCAAAATCTAGAGATTTGTAATGACCCGGTTATTTGTCTTCCTTTTCTTTTCTTCTTGAAATTTTACGAATAAATTTTTTCCGTTTAATTTTCTTTTCTGAGCTCTATTTCTTGTCGCTTAGTGTCGTCTCGAGTGCTCGAAAATGGTTTCTGAGACTCTTTTCCGTGGATTGACAACTTTCTTTGAGGACTGAGTCATTTCTGCATTTTCACTTTTCGGACACTATGCGCCTTTCGTCCTTTTCTCTGTTTCGTCTTTTTCCCTATTCTGTCTTTTCCCCCATTTGTCACTTGTTTGGTAAAACCTCACTTTTCATGCTTGAAGTCAGTTTTTGACTTCACGTTCCTCCATCTTGAGTGGTTTCCTCAAAATATGTATCTTTACTTTTGTAAGAAGTACTCTGGTTGCTCCTAGTGTCCATAGGGGCATAGATGCACAATTCTTCAGAATCTTTTTCAATTCTTGGGGTTTTTTTGTAGATATCTTTTGAAGATATTTTATTTCAGGGGTATCTAGGAAAATATCTTTTGGAAAATATCTTTTGGAAGATATTTTCATTCTAGGGCAGTTTCGCTGTTAATCCTTTTGGTAGGGGCCATTGTGCAATTAACGAAAGTTATTGCAAAATGTCTCATCTGGAGCCTGGATCCTTGTACGGGATTCATTTTCATATTTTGTCGAGTCGTGGACTCTTAGAATTCCGTTCTGGTCGTTTTTCTCCAGTTTCAGAGTTTCTGGACCCGGTTGACGCTGAACTTGTTCGGGGCATAAGTTTTTACTCGGGACTTAGTTTTTGACGCTGTTTCTTCCATTATTCATATTTTCTCATTTTGAATCTTTTTTGTTCATAGAGTTTTGCTGTTTGAGCGCGTTTGCTCAAAATCCACTTTTTTGGACCCGGCGGGGCCCTTTCTGGGCAGTTTTTGAGACTTACTATAAATAGGAGGACTTAAAGTGAAAAATCAGATTTCACTCATCTTTCCCACTCTTCTTGCACGACCAGAAGCAGCCATGGATGTCCATGGAGCTGCCACCTTCTCTCTCCTCCTTTGATTTACTTTTCCTAAGTGAAAAGTCTTCGGCCTTCACGGTTTTTGTTCCACTCGACGTGTTCTACCATTCCCCCTTATTAGAATTCATTTCTGACCATTTCTTGAGTTTGGGTTAAGAGTCAAGTTGTGATTTTCATAGGGCTTCCTTCGGATTCATGCAGATCGCGTAGTCCCCGACAACATCCTTCGGTTTCGGCGGATTCGGAACACTTTTTTTTTAGTGGGGATTTGAGGTTTTCATCTCAAATTGAGGTAGGGGGTGTTCTAGATTGTTTTCTTGTTATATAGCATGCTTGTGATGCTTATGATACTTGTTTACATGCTTGGATATTAAATCTAAAGATTTTAATTATTTATTTTCTAGCATGTGATTTGATTTTTTCGGTTGCCCATAGCCTTGTTTAAACATGTGGCATGATAGAATATTACCCCTTAGTATGTAAATTAACATATATTAAATTGAGAGAAATTGAACAAGTAACGAAGATTTTATTTAATATTTTACTAGAACAAAATATTAATTCATGTGGCCTTAACTAGCTTGAAATCGATGTGTGTTAGCATATTATATTAGGCCTTAGCATGCTCTTCAACATAGGTAAATTCGAGAGTAATCGGAGATGTTTTAAAATCTAGAGAATATTTAATTAATTGATTAATTAATTTATTCCGAGTGTACTATTCACTCCATTTGATTTCTGACTTGATATTCATGATGTACATGCCATATAGTTTCACATATATTTAATCTAGAATATTTGATTAGGTTTTGAAGCCTTTCATTTATTAATTTTCTAGTATTAAAGTTTAATACTCATGGCCGTATCTTGCATGTAATTCACTTGTATCGTGTTTTTAAATCAAGTCTTGACATGTTGTATATTATACATTAACTTGGGAGCAATTGGATGAATTCCAAAATCTAGAGTTTTTAATTAAAAGATTAATTAAAACCTACTCAATGATTCTTTGAACTTGATTAAGTTTCTAACTTGGTATTCATGATCTCCTTGACAAATTCCTTCACGTGTGTCAAATCGAGAATAACCGGATAAGTTTTGAAACTTATATTTAATTAATTCCTTTGTATGGAGCTAAATTCACATGGTTGAATCTTGTATGAAATGAACTAGTAACTTGATCTTAGACTTGTCCTTGACATGCCTTGTTGTAGAACACTTGGACTTACCTTGTAATCTTGATAACTTGATCCCTTGAGTAGATTAAGTTCCCTTTTTAAGCTCCCATCAGTTTAATCATGACCCCTAGTATCATGACTTCATTAATATATTTAATGAACTAGTACGTTTGTCTTAAAATGATTTTAATTACTCATATGTTACTTAGTAATTACTTGAATCATGTATCTTATACTTGTGGTATATCTACTTCAATGGAATCCTTATGCTATGTACCTTGGTTATAATGTATATAGATGCATACTATGATTTCTTGACATTTCACATGCCATTATAGTTGATGAACTTAGGGCATGACTTGTATGTTCCAAAATCTTGGTTGTGTATGAAACGTGGTTAATGTATTTATTGTATTTGATACAATCTTGACTTGCACAACTTGTTGATTTTGGGACTTGGGATATCAATCAAGAATTGATATGGCTAGGACTTGGTTCTAGTATGGGGGAATGTCCTCCTACAACTATAGTGCACACTAGGGGAAAGGTACCCATGGGTTAGTAGCCCTAAAGTGATCTCAAGAGTACGGTTTTAATCCGGGCGATATCCGAGTTTCCACATTGGTTGATTTCACTCTTTAAATTTCAAGTTGCTATTCCTTGAAGATTTAAACTTGTCGTGTTATGTGAAATGCTCCAATCTTGTTTCATTGCATAGATAGTATGCCTCATTCATGATTTCAAGTATACTCCTTGTCATGTTAATCGCATCGATAATGTAATTCTTGTTAACATATGTCAGAGCATACTTATTGTCATGTTATATGGAATGTTCCATCCTTGTATACTTGCATAGATATTATGCCTTGTTCTTGATTCTGTGTATAATTCTCATCGTGTTAATTGGTTTAATTCCAATCATGTAAATTGCATTGATAATATGATCCTTATATTCCATTGTTTTCTTGTCGTATTCTTTGGATTATTCCAACCATGATTCGTTTCATATACATATGTATATCATGATTCTTGTTGCTTATACTCTAAGATAGCTTAGGATGCTCCATGAGTCTCACTTTGACATAGACGTTAGGTGGCATGAGCCTCTTTAACATGTTTCACCTTAAGGTGATAAATTTGTAAAATGCTAGGTCGATGCATGCTCATTTTCTACGAGTAGCTTTATGTTGCTCACCCCAAAGTTACTGGGGCATATTTCAGGTACAAAGACTTGGTTCGTGATGTTTAGCATTCCTTTGGTGTTTTGAAGACTTGAAGTCCTTTTAAATGCATTCTTGATCACATGCAAGTGTTAGCATGCTTGAGTTTAGTTTTTGAATTTATTTGTATAATTAGGCCAAAATGTCATTTTTCGCCTTTGACTTATATTATATGCTTAAACACACTTTTTGATATTCATTCTATGTATATAATTTGTGGCCAAGGGCCAAACTTTATTTGAAATCCATGAATATTCATGAATGTTGAATTTTGCGTTTAATGAGAAAAGTATGAAAATTAGGGTTTTAATATGTCAGTTTCGCACCGGTGTGTGCATTGTGTATGTAATTCATCCTTTAGCATTCATTTGCCATATGTGAGGTGTGGCCAAGGGCCAAACACCATTTAGTTTTCATTTTTGCATTTTAGTTCACAAATTGCATTTTGGGTTAAAATAGTAGAATCCGAGCCTTTAAGGGTTCATTTTCAAATCGGGTGGTGCAAAGTGTGTTCCGGCACCTCCACTAGGTCTCATTTATCTTGTATGAAGTGTGGCCAAGGGCCAAACGGTCATTTGAAACCATTTCCTAATTTTGGTTTCCAGATTTTCCATTTCAAGTCTATTTTTGCCTTTTCGGCCGTTGGGGTGTCAAATTTTGCATCGGTGGTACTTTTAAGTCATGGACTATTGTAGTACGTCCTAATAAGTAAGTTACGTTTACGTGCATTATCATTTTCAAAAAAAACCTCTTCCTTTGTGAATTGAGCCTCCTAGGGACTCATTTTAAAATTTTGCTGCATAATTTGGTCTAGGGGCATTCTAGACCTTTCACATCAGTTTTATTTTCTTCTTTCGACACGGTCGCTTAGAAACGTGATTTTAGAGGGGCTTTCTTTTTCATGTTTTTCTAGAAAATGTAATCTTGGTACCGAAAATCCCTCGTGAAGTTTCAGCTTCCACTTTTCATTTAGCAGCTTTATGAAGCTCATGACCAGATTTCTTAGAGGGGTATTTTGGGCATTTTACAGTGAGTTTTTTTCATTTCTGTCCACAAAGTTGGGTAGAAAACTCAATTTTAGGGCTGGTTTCTTCTTCGTGTTTTTCCAGAAAAACTCGTTTCGACCTCCGTTTCAAGCCTCAGTTCTGGAAAATCTGTTTTGGACCCTTGCTGTCAGCATATGCATGCCATTGGGCGCCGGCATGGGCACCGGTGGGCTCGTGCATGGGCGCTGTGTGCGCCATGGCCTTCGTTGAGCTGCCGCGACGTCTCAACTTCAAACCCTCGTTTCTCCCTCGTCCGGACTCCAAATCGAGTGAACTTTTTTTTGAACTTGACTAATTTTTCGTTGTCTTTCCAACGGTGTGCTTGGTTGCACCCGGATCTTCCTAAATAATTACCAGTTTACCCTTTTAGCCTTAAGTGCTTGTTTTTCTTCATCAGGCCGTTTCTCTTTCGTCTGGACTCCAAATCATGTGATTCTTGAGTCCTTCCTGATTATTTTTTTTATTGTCTTTCCAGCGGTGTGCTCAATGGCACTGAAATCCATATTTTCAAAAATGACTATTTTGCCCCTGGGGGCTTATTTGTCATATTTTTGATCTTTTGCTTCCGCATCAGTTCTAATTGAGTTCCACGACCTCATGGAAGGTCACTTTGACTTCTTAAGGTCTTAGAGGTTTGTTATGCCTTGGGAGACCGTTGTCTTGTTTCTAGCTTCCGCATCTTGGATCTAGTTCGGGTCATCACAGGATACATTGGGTTGAAAAATCTAGGGTCGTCACAAGATTTTAATTAAAATAATTAATTAAAATCCATTCAATGGTTCCATGAGCATGTTTAAGTCACTATCTTGGTATTCATGATTTCCTTGACATGTTCCTTCACGTGTATTAAATTAAGAATAATCGGATAAGTTTGAGACTTACACTTACTTATTTTCCTTGTATGGAACTTAGTTCACTTAGTTGTAACTTGTATTCCATGGAGCTTTTAGCTTTTTATCTTATAACTAGACCCCGTGTATTTTAGCTTCATTAATGTACTTAATGAACTTGCATCACTGTCTTGGGATGATTTAATTACTCATGTGTTGCTTAGTAAGTAGTTGAATCATGTATCTTATACTTGTGGTATATTTTCTTCAATGGATTTCTTGCGCTATATATCTTGGTTCTAATCTATATAGATGCATACTATGATTTCTTGACATTTCACATGCCATCATAGTTGAGAACTTAGGGCATGACTTGTATGTTTCCAAAATCTTGGTTATGCATGATATGTGGTTAATGCATTACTTGTATCTTGATACTATCTTGATTTGCACAACTTGTTGGTTTTGGGACTTGGGATATCAATCAAGAATTGACATAGCTAGGACTTGGTTCTAGTACGGGGGATTGTCCCTCTACAACTATAGTGCATACTAGGGGATAGGTACCTATAGGTTAGTAGCCCTAAAGTCATATCAAGAGTATGGTTTTAATCCGGGCGATATCCGAGTTTTCCACATTGGTTGATTTCACTCTTTAAATTTCAAGTTGCTATTTCTTGAAGATTTAAACTTGTCATGTATGTGAAATGCTCCAATCTTGTTTACTTGCATAGATGTTATGCCTTGTTCTTGATTTCATGTATTAAACTTGTCGTGTTGTGTGGAATGTTCCATTCTTGTTCACTTGCATAGATATTATGCATTATCCTTGATTTCACTCCTTGTCTTTGTCGTGTTAATTGAATTACTTCAATCTTGGTAACTTTCTTAGTTATCTAGTTTCACGTTACTTTACACTATCATGACTTAGGTATGATCCTATACATGTAACTTGACTTAGATCCTAGGTGGCATTGTCCACATGTAATGATTTATATCGACATCCAAAATCTCTAAACCCTTATATTTCAAGTGTTATCTCTTGAAGATTTAAGAACCTTATCGTGTTGTATGGAGTATTTCTTACCTTGTTTAATTGCATAAATATTATGCTTACTTTGTGTATTTAGACCTCATTCAGCATACTTGAAATTGTGCACTTGCTTCTTGTATCCGGAATTCTATGTAGTATATGATGCAACCCGAGCGTGTGCACAAAATAATGCATAACACTTTGAGTTTGGAAATTAGTGTCAAGTGGGCATCATACTTTAAATTTATAAACCACTTAACACCTATACTATGTAGTATGAGTGAGAAGGGATCGTCCCAAGAGATTGTACGTGTTGGAATTTAACTTCAACTCTAATGTATCAATTGATTGCAAAAGATAGAGATTGGTTGATTAAACTAAGATGCAAGGAAATTAAAATGCAATTAAAGTAAACTAGTGAGAGATAGGGATTTAAGAGATATGAAGAGAGGTCTTAGGGTGTTGGAATCACCACTAAGCTCGTGTAATTAACCACTTGCTTTCCATTAATAAGGAATACATTATTGTGAACAAAATGTGACTACCAATTGCAATATTAAGCATGGACCATCTAATTTATGTATGAATTGTCTACCAAAACTAAGTGTAGCACAACACATCAATTTTATTCATGACCCATCTAACTAGTAACAATTGTAACACATATCAATCTAGAGAATCATGGAATTTGCAATAATAAGCCATGGAATATCTAACCAAGCATAGATTATCTACCTACCTACAAGCATGAATTAAATTGTAGAACAACCCATCAAGCATAAGTATAAACCATCAAATTTATTGACAAACCCATTCAATGAAAACCCATGCTTAGCCATCACTAAATCCTAAATTAATCACACATAGACATGCAACCAACATAGAGAATCTAGTGTAGAGATCAATTCCCAAATAATTACACATAAGACAACATGTAATCACAAAGAGAATCAATAGGAAGAATTAAACCATATAAATCATGTGAGACATAATTCCCAATTTAATCACACATAGACATGTAAATAAACTAAAGAATTATTAGGAAGAATTAAACCACAGAAACCATAGAAATATACCACGATTCATTAAATTCACAAGGCTAGAGCACTAATCACAACAATATATATAAATTCCCAAAAATAGAAATACAAGGGTTTAGATTACACAAGACTTAGGGCTCATCCAAGCCCTAAGTATAGATCTAGCCAATCATAGAGGAGGTGGATGTAGTCATGGAATCAAGCTCCAAATATGGCTCCATCTTCTTCTTCCTCTTCTTCTTCTTCTTCTTTGAAGCTCTAGAAATGGAGAGAGAGAGTGGTCTAGAGATGGATCTTAAGATGTGCCTCCACTTCCCTCTTTTCTTCTAACCCTAATCTCTAATTTTGCAGAGAAATAAATAAAATACAATGCAAAAAATAAAAAGATAAAAAGCTTTTTTACAAAATGGGTCACTTACCTTTATATAGAAGGTCTTTTTCTTAGTCACTAAGTCAGGAATATAGCTCCAAAAATATCTAATCCCGTACTATGTGGTAGGTGGGAGTTTTAGGTGCGCAGGAATAAGACAGCTCGATGCTAGCAAAAGTTCGATCGATCAGACTTTTTCTTCAATCGATCAGAGAAAAGTTCGATCGATGCAACTTTAATTTTAGATCGATCCAACTTTAATTTTAGATCGATCCAACTTTAATCAATTTCAGAAAAAGCGATCGATCTCAGAAAAAGTTGGATCGATCCAACTTGGCAGATTTTCAGCATCAGCCTCTTTTTGCTCCAAATCAGCCTCTTTTTGCTCCAGATCATCACAAAGACTTAGTTTGACTCCAAAAAGGCCTTAAGAAACCATTTTTAGCCCATTTTAACATTATTGACCTGAAATAGATAAAAACACAAATAAGTACTAAAATGGAAAAATAAGATAGATAAAGGTCCTAGAATACTCAAGCTTAAGGGGTTTAAAAGCGCACTTTTCAGCGCTCATCACACCCCCAAATTTAAATATTGCTAGTCCCTAGCAATGAACTAGAAAGTAAAGGAATGAAATGAATAACTATACAACTATGAATTAGAAAGCAATAAATGGATAACGCCACTTTCGTAAGGAATACGATTGCATTTAGCATATGCAACAAGCCTTTTAAACCCCTAGGTTACCCCTAGTGGACGAGTGAAGTCTCGTGAGGGTTTCCAGAAATGATACCCACAAACATTAAGCTCATTCTCACAAAAGAGGCACCAATATTGCAAACAAGCATTGGGAGAAAACTACCTCAAGTATTCAATTTTTCAAAAATTTCCAAGCAATCTCCCAAAATTTCAACATCAAGCAAACAAGTATGGTCCTCCGCACATCAAGACAGTGATCATGCAAATTAAAACAACTCTCGAATCCTTTTTGAGTGGACCGGCATCAAATATATAGCTATCTAAGCCAACTAAAGAATTAATCACATCCTTACCTTCAAACTAGCACACAAATCTAGTACCGATCATCAAAATTTTTATTTTTATTTTGTATAGGATCAAAGATGGAAGCATGGTGCAATGTGTTGATTTATTAAACTTTCTAGCGATTCATGAGGTCGAGCGTTGGGTCAATGACTCCCAAACCAGACGGCTTTAGGGCATTAGGCGTTCAAACACCCCTACGGACTTACAAGCTCAAATCAACTAAGCTACAAATCAAGACAACCTCCATCTAATCATTTCCCATTTCTCACCATTTGGGAGAAGTCCTCACTTTTTTTTTTTTTTTTTTTTTTTGTAAGCAAGTTTAATTATTAACCTAGAGTTTGGGCCCTCCACCTTTCGGCGCAAGATATTCAGTGCTTGATGAGGCTAGAATCCTGGCTACTTAGTGAAAAGGGGTTGTTATCCACCTTTATCAAGAATGAAAGTTTTCAATACACTACTAGCTCAATTAGGATATAACTAATTCAATAATCAACAAAGCATGTACCCCACAAATGAATGCTAGTGTGCGCCTGTGCTAGGGTAGAAGACTAGAGTGAATCTCAAAATAATCACAAAATCAAGATGATGTGGACCACAAATGCAAGCAAGGTATCAATCTTTCGAAAAATTTACTCATAAATGGCATCCACAAGGCATACAAGGAGTATTGGACTCTCAAGTCAAGTAATTTTTAAATTTTAAGCAATATAGTCCTCAAAAGATCAAAATCATAGCTATCATCAATCTCAAATCTCAATCATGCAATTAAGGTTCAAACTTAAGTAGAATGCAACAAGACACCTTACCCCCAAACTTAAACTGCACATTGTCCTCAATGTGCAATGAGAACAATGGAAAAGATGGAAAGAATATAACGTGATGGCAAAGACATGACACTCAGCAATGATCCAATTCGGAAGACGCCTCTCCCAAACTTGGAATCAGCAACCTACTTGATTAACCACACTAGCAAATTCTCATCAAATATCAAATGGGATAAGAATAATCAAATCATGCATTCTAAGGCAATCTGGCATAAGATGATAGAGAGATATGAGATAAAGCGCAACATAAATCATAAAGTAGCATGACTACACATAAGGGCACAATGATGAAAAGTTGTTATATTTTTCTTTTTATGAAAGCAAGTATATACAAAATGCAAGAAAAACAAAGAATAAAATGCATGAACAAAATATAAAAAGAAAAATAAAGAAGGTAAAATGCAATGAAAGAATATGTACTATACAAAAAATGAAAAACAATATGTACAATGCAAGTATATACAAAATTTTCTTACTTTTTTTTTTTTTTTTTTTTGTATTTTTTTATGACATAACAAGTATGTACACACACACAAAAAGAAAACAAAGAAACATGCAAGGAATGAAAATGCAAGGAAATAAGGGATGCAACATTTTTTTTTTATTTTTTTTTATTTTATGAAAGTATGTACAATGAAACAAAATCTAAGACCAATAAAGAAATAAGAATGAAAATAAACATGTATGATATAAGAGATAAATGACACAATGTGTCATGTGGGTGCTAAGTTTAACGTCTCTCACAAGACGGAATGCTACTTTGAAAAACCGTCTTCTTTTTTTTTTTT
Source organism: Cornus florida (assembly GCF_030987335.1). Taxonomy (NCBI): domain Eukaryota; kingdom Viridiplantae; phylum Streptophyta; class Magnoliopsida; order Cornales; family Cornaceae; genus Cornus; species Cornus florida. The sequence goes on from NW_026775574.1 coordinate 19,322,257, forward strand.
TTTTATAGATAAAACAAATATATACACAAACAAAAATAAAAAGGCAAGTAAATAACAATGCACGAAGAAAAAAAATGTAAAGAATGCAAAGAAATAAATTTTTTTTTTTTTAATTTTTTTTTGAAGAAAAATAAAAAGAAAAATAAAAATAGAAAAAGGAAAAAGTCCAAAAGTCAAAGGGGCAAAGCTATGATCGATCTATGCTGGCACGATGGGATAGAGAGTATGAAATTTGCAGTACTTTGAAAATTTTTCTAAGTATGGAATCTCAAGATTAATCAAATAATGAAGTTGGATCGATTGAAGAACTTTAGATCGATCTAGGAATGTTTTCAATCGATCTGACAGAGAGCAGAAATATGCAGGTTGATGCAGGCTCAAAATTTTTCTAAGTGTTGAAACTATAGATCGATCGAACTTGATGTTTGGATCGATCGAAGGTCTTCTAATCGATCTAATTGAGAACTGAAATCTGAAGATTTTCTTAGATCGATGAGACAGATAGTGATTTGGATATAGGTTTGCTACAGGAATGAAGTTCAATCGATCGAACTCTCATTTGAGATCGATCGAACTTATGCAAAATGCTCAATTTTCAACATGAAAGTGCAGAAAACCCTATGCTAAGCCCCAATGATGGTAACAAAAATAGAGATTGAAAAATGGATGGAAGAATGTACACAAGAACGAAAAATAAAAATAAAAAGAAATGAGGGAGGAATAGAGTTTTGAAACTCTACGAATACTAGTGTTTAACGTTTCTAGCAAGACGTTGGGTCAACTCACTAATCAAAAGAATCAAAAACCGGATATGAAACATCCTTATTGATCTTTTTTGCACTTTTTTCATTCAATGTCCTACTTACAACAATGAAATCATCCTCCAATAGAATGACTTGAAAAGAAATGAAAGAGATGATATGGTTCCTTTCATCCATGGCCTTGAAAACAAAATCAATTATGGTTAAGCTTGCCTCAATTTTATGCTCTTGAAGTGTATTCAAAGAATCACTTCCTTTGTGAATTAGCAAGTCAATGTCTTTCAAAGACTCATTTGGAATATCAAGGAACACCTTCCCTTCATCCTTTTTCTCCTCCTCAAAAATTACCATCTCCTCACCTTCCAAGTTAGCTAAGGTCCATTAGAGAGTTCACTTCATTTTTGGAGCTTTCAAAGTCAAAACCATAAATTTTATATATTTCAAAAAGGTATGTCTCAAGAGGGTCTTTGGAGATAATAGAAGGAAGGCCCTCTTCAACAAGTTCCTCCTCCTCTCTCCTACCTCAAGTGTGGTCAACGTTTCCTCACTCTCTAGAGTAGCAATGTCCGAGATAAAATCATAATCAAAACAAGGAAAGTCCTCATTAATCATGTTATGCTCTATTGGATTAGCCACTAACTCACTTGCCACTTCTTCCTCTACATAAGATAGAGTGCTAGGCATTAGCTCACTTGTTTCATCCTCTTCATTCTCATCATCCTCATCTATATACATTGAAGTTCTTGCCATTTTTTCATTTGCCGCTTCCTCCTCCTCTTGACGAGAAAGAGTACTTGCAATTTGCTCAACTTGAGCTTCTAACTTGGCTAAAGTTTGAGAATGAGAATTAATAAGTGAAGTGTGTGAAATATGTACATCAAGTAAAGCTAACACTTTTTCTTCAAATCCGGGTGAATAAGGTGATGTAGATGGTTCTTCATAAAATGGTGGGGGAGGGTAATAATCATAAGAAGGATTAAATGAGTGATCAAGTCTATAATAAGATAATGCATGTTGAAATGAATTGGACTCAATCTTATAAGGATTAAAATAAGATGGAGGAGCATAAGGTAAAGGGATATAATTTCCCCCCAAACTTGGATCAAACAATTCCTCCATTCACAATTAAAATCCAAATGCAAGAAAATATTGGCCTCAACAAGGGCCTATGCTTGGACAAAGATAAAGTAATATAATAAGCCTTAACAAAGGCTATCACAAGCATTCAAAGAAGTGAAACAATTAAAATACAAGAGTTCCAAGAATTGCTCACAACGGTCCTTAAGTAACTTCAAATTTTAATATTAGCTTTAAGCTCCAATTATTGTTTCAAGTTCCAAAGTTTGCCTTCCTTGTAGTCAAGTACTTAATTGAATAAATAATAATGAGAACAAGATAAAAGAATATACAATGGAAAATAAAATAAAAATAGAATCAATCAAATGAACACTATTGTCTAGTTTAATTCCAACAAAACCGTCAATCCCTGGTAACGGCGCCAAAATTATGATGAGGCTGCTCCTATACGCCAAAATAATGTAGTGAATGTGCGGTTCAAGAAAAGCCTTTTAGGTGAAGTTTAAATTTATAAAAACCACTACCACCACTACTACTAACGTAGCAAGAGTGAGTAGGGATCGTCCCAAGGGATTATACGTGTTGGAATTTAACTTTGACTCTAATGTATCACAAGATTGCAAAGAGATTTGATGAGATGATTAAACTACTTCAATTAATGAAAATGCAAATAAAATAAAACTAAGTTGAGATAGGGATTTAAAAGAAATGAAGAGAGGTCTTAGGGCGTTGAAATCACCACTAAGCTCATTTGATTAACCACTTGCTCTCCATTAATGGGGAATACATTGTTATGAGCAAAATGCGACTACCAATTGCAATATTAAGCATGGACCATCAAATTCATGTATGAATTGTCTACCTAACCGACAAATAAACTAAGTGTATCACAACCCATCAAATCTAAGCATGACCCATCAAACTAGTCACAATTGTAGCACACATCAATGTAGAGAATCATAGAATTTGCAATAATAAGCCATGCAATATCAAACCAAGTATAGATTTTCTACCTATCTACAAGCATGAATTAAATTGTAGAACAACCCATCAAGCATAAGAATAATCCATCAAATTAATTAACAAACCCATTCAATGAAAACCTATACTTAGCCATCACTAAATCCTTAATTAATCACACATAGACATGCAACCAATATAGAGAATCTAGTGTAGAGATTAATTCCCAAATAATCACACATAAGAGAACATGTAATCAAATAGAGAATCAATAGAAAGAATTAAATCATATGAATTATGTGTGACATAATTCCCAATTTAATCACACATAGACATGTAAATAAACTAGAGAATTAATAGGAAGAATTAAACCATAGAAATCATAGAAATATACTAAGATTCATTAAATTCACAAGGCTAGAGCACTAATCACAACAATATATATAAATCCCCAAAAATAGAAATACAAGGGTTTAGATTACACAAGACTTAGGGATCATCCAAGCCCTAAGTGTAGATCTAGCCAATCATAGAGGAGGTGGATGTGGTCATGGAATCAAGCTCCAAATATGGCTCTATCTTCTTCTTCTTCTTCCTCTTCTTGAAGCTCTAGAGATGGAGAGAGATTGTGTGGTCTAGAGATGGATCTTGAGATGTGCCTCCACTTCCCTCTTTTCTTTTAACCATAATCTCTAATTTTGCTAGAGAGAAAAATAAAATACAATGTAAAAAATAAAAAGATAAAAAGCTTTTTTACAAAATGGGTCATTTCCCTTTATATAGAAGGTCCTTTTCTTAGTCACTAAGTTAGAAATATAGCTCCAAAAATATCTAATCCCGTACTATGTGGTAGGTGGGAGTTTTGGGCACGCGTGGGAATAAGACAGGTCGCTGCCAGCAAAAGTTCGATCGATCAGACTTTTTCTTCAATCGATCAAAGAAAAGTTCGATCAATCCAACTTTGATTTTTGATCGATCCAACTTTAATCGATCTCAGAAAAAGCGATCGATCTCAGAAAAAGTTGGATCGATCCAACTTGGCAGATTTTCAGCATCAGCCTCTTTTTGCTCCAAATCAGTCTCTTTTTGCTCCGGATCATCACTAAGACTTTGTTTGACTCCAAAAAGGCCTTAAGAAACCATTTTTAGCCCATTTTAACATTATTGACCTGAAATAGACAAAAACACAAATAAGTACCAAAACGGGAAAATAAGATAGATCAAGGTCCTAGAACACTCAAGCTTGAGGGGTTTAAAAGTGCACTTTTCAGCACTCATCAGTATACTCGTGTCTTATATACTTACCTCGTATGTTTTCATCTTCGTTTAGTACACTTGTAACCGGTATGCATGTATGCCATGTATCTCATTTCAATTGCATGGTAGCTTAGGATGATCCCTGAGTCTCATCTTGACGTAGACGTTCGGTGGCATGATCCTTTTGAATTATTACATGTCAGTCTAAAAATCTGAAAGAAACGAGTTGATGCATGCTCATTCTCTACGAGTAAATTTGTTTACTCACCCCGAAGTTACTGGGGGGCTATTTCAGGTACGAAGACTTGGTTCGTGATGGTTATCGTTCATTGGGATTACTTAAAGCTTTTAAGTTCCATTTCATGCAAGTGTTAGCATGAAATGCCATTTGTAGCCATTTTGTCAAATGTGTATATTTGATTCCAAACTTGTATTATGTGCTTAAGCACACTTTTTGACACTCATTCCATGTATATAATTTGTGGCTAAGGGCCAAACTTATTTGAAATCCATAAATATTCATGAATGTTGAATTTTGCCGTTAATGAGAAAAGTATGAAAACTAAGGTCTTGATATGTCATTCTCGCACCGGTGTGTGCATTTTGTGTGAAATTCATCCTTTAGCATTCATTTGCCATATGTGAGGTGTGGCCAAGGGCCAAACACCATTTAGTTTTCATTTTTGCATTTTAGTTCACATATTGCATTTTTGGGCTAAAATAGTAGAAACCGAGCCTTTAAGGGTTCATTTTCAAATCGGGTGGTATAAAGTGTGTTCTGGAACCTCCACTAGGTCTCATTAATCATGCATGAAGTGTTGCCAAGGGCCAAACGGTAATTTGAAATCATTTGTCAATTTTAAATTTCAAAATTTTCATTTCATGTGGATTTTCGCCCTTTTGGCCGTTGGGGTTCACATTTTGCATCGGCGGTATTTTTAAGCTGTGGACCATTGTAGCATGTCCTAATAGGTAAGTTACGTCTACATGCAGGATCGTTTCCGAGAAAAACCCTCTCCTTGGTGAAATGAGCCACCTATGGAATCATTTTTCATTTTTCTCGCATAATCTGATTTTAGGGCATTCTGGGGTTTTTCTTCAGGAAATAAATTCCGGTCTCCACATGGTCACTTAGAAAACGTGATTTTAGGGGGGGGGGGGGGGTTCTTCTTCATATTTTTCCAGAAAATGTCATCTTGATGCCGAAAATCCATTATAAAGTTCAGCTTTCTGATTTTTATTTAGCAGCTTTTTGGAGCCTCTTGTTCAGATTTCTTGGAGGGGCATTTTGGCCACTTCACAGTGCATTTTATTTATTTTTGTCTACAAGGTGGGGTAGAAAATTTGATTTTGGGAAGGGTTTCTTCTTTGTGTTTTTCCAGAAAAATTCGTTTGGTAGCCCGTTTCCTATCTCAGATCCTGTAGCAGCTTTTTACCCTCTTGGTCTAGACTGATCTAGGGGCATTTCGGGAATTTCCTTTGAAAAATAAATTCTAGTCTTACACGATCACATAGAAAACATGATTTTAGGAGGGGTTTCTTCACAACATTTTTCCAGAAAATGTCATCTCGGACCTGAAAATGCCGCGTCAAATCTAATTTCCTGTGCGCACTACACTATTTGAAAAAGTCTATTGTAAGGGCATTTTTGGGATTTCACGTCAAAAATAAATTTTTCTTTTGACATGGTTAGCTTGGAAAAATTATTTTAAGGGGGGTTTCTTCTTCATGTCTTTCCAGAAAACATCGTTTAGTACCTCAAAACAGCACACGAACTTCAGCATTTTGCCCAGGTTACTATTCACTGCCGCGGCGACGTCAAAACTTTGTTTTGACTTTTCTCTTCTATCCAGACTCCGAATCAAGTGATTCTTGAGTCTAACTTGATTAATTTTTTGCTGTCTTCCCAGTGGTGTACTCAGTAGCCCCCGATTTTATATTTTTTTAGAAATGACCATTTTGCCCTTGGGGCTATTTTTGTCCGGTTTTCTTATAATTCGCTTCCGCTACTTTCTTTCGAGTTCCGTGACTTCATAGGATGTTACGGATGTGTTTTAGGAATGATATACATTCTAGGGACGTCATTTCCATGTAAAATGACTATTTTGCCCCTAGGGGCTTAATTGTTATTTTTTTTTTTATCTTTTGCTTCCGCGTCAGTTCTCATTGAGTTCTACGACCTCATGGAAGGTCATCAAAGTATATTAGAGGTGTGTTATGCCTTGGGAGACCATTGACTTGTTTCTTGCTTCCGCATTTGGATCCGCTATCGGGTCAATTTTCAGTTCATCACAGGATGCGCTGGCCTAAAAACCAGGGTCGTCACACTATTGGTGAATAAACACCATGTGAACCATTGCAACCTATTGGAGTGGATGTGTCTATAGGTGAACAGACACCATGTGAACCATTGCAACCAATTGGAGTGGATGTGTCCAGTGTGAAAACACACATATAACTGGTTGTGTCCAATGATGAAGAGACACACCCAATCCGAAAAGGTACATTAATTAAAAACTACTTTTTAGTTTTTTCTAAAGGGTTACACCCAATCTGAAAAGGCACCTTGTTGCCTATAAATACTTCCATTTGGATCATTTACAAATCATTCATTTTTTAATTTCTTCTATCTCCCTCTCTATACTTGAACCCAACCCTAGTGGGTTCAAACCATATGTTAAGTGGTCCGAACCACTTAGACCCTAATCCAATTTCATCGAGCCATATTAAGATTGGTCCGAACCATTTGGTTTAGATTACACCCAATTCAGCATTTATATAGTATAGATGCATTTTTGAGTCAGAGAGAGTATTACACAGAGGAGGTTCACCGTATCCACAAGTTTGTAGTGCTGGTACTGGTGGATGTAGACCGTTGTATCCTGGGAGATAGACGCCACTAAGAAACCGTTAGCACCATAGCGAGGCGAATCTGTCTTACGGATATAGTATCCAATACTAGCCTCAATCCAGGTTCTTTATTTATTATTATTATTTTATTGCTTTATTTTACATATTTAATTAAATATCGAGTTACATATTTAATTAATAATTTCTTAGCATATTGTTAATTATCTCATAACATATTAGTATAAGGTTTGTCATATCTTAAATGTCGCATGAAGCATATATTTACCAACAATACCAAAGTGGATGTTATGATGAGATGGGACGATTGCCAATGAGTTTATAAATAAAACTTGTGGGAATTAATTCTGTAAGTTTAATTATAGAGGAGACAGTTTAGCACCTTTAAGGTAGCTGCTACACTTATGGAAAGTTTGGTCACTCTTCCAAGTAGTGTCCTAAAGCAAGACAGGGACAAGGTCAGCATGTGCAGCAGGGACAGAGGGCACCGGTACCTTTACTCGCTCCACAGATTCCACGGATTCAGGGACAGACATATTTGGCTTTACCAGCACTGCCATAGCCTGAGGGACAAGCACCACAGTAGTTGTAATATGGCAGGGTGTATAATCCTATGCCATAGGATGTTCAGGCACCTCAGGCTATTGAGGGTATGTTTCCTATTCATGGTACACAGGGTTGTGTTTTATTTGATACGGGTGCTACTCATTCATTCGTGTCTAAAAATTTTGTTGCATTATCTAGGATGACGACGCGAGTTTACGATAGACCTCATGGTATTTCTACACCTTTAGGCGATACTGCCATTTTATATGAGAGTGATGGGCCTGTGACCCTAGATATTGGTAGACTCATATTTCTAGCCAATCTATTGGTCTTGAACATGCATACTTATGACGTGATACTTAGGATGGATTGGTTATCTCATTGCGATGCCCAAGTTAATGGTTATGATAGGTTTATTGTATTCACCATACTTGGTCAGGATATGTATGTTGTTGTTATGCCACGTTCTAATGGGGTTACTAGCACTTATTTGTTTTATACGGAGGAGGAGATTATTGTATCACTAGATAACATACCAGTTGTACTGGAATTTTTGGATGTTTTTCAAGAGATTCCAGGGTTACCACTTAGTCGAGAGATAGACTTTGTGATGGACTTAGCTCCAGGCACTACATCTATTGCTAGAGCACCATACAGGATGGCACCAGTTGAGATGCACGAGCTGAGGGATCAGATTCAGCAATTACTCAGCCAGGGTTTTATTCGTATGAGTACTTCACCCTGGGGAGCACCAGTTCACCATACTTGGTCAGGATATGTATGTTGATTTAATTTATTCTAAGTCGGAGGACGATCATGCTAGACATCTTCGCATAGTGTTGCAGACGTTTCGCAAATACCAGTTATATGCCAAGTTTGAGAAGTGTGAATTTTGGCAGCGGGAAGTGAAGTTTCTGGGTCATGTAGTGTCAAAAAGGGGAATAGCGGTAGATCCAGGCAAGGTTTCAGCAGTGGTTGAGTGGGGACAGCCTACTTCACCTACCGAGATTCGGAGTTTCCTCGGATTGGCAGGATATTATCGTAGGTTCATATAGGGATTCTCGAAGATAGCGGAACCACTCACTCATTTCACTAAGAAGGGTGTACGGTTTGTATGGGATGAACATTGTCAGATAGCTTTTGAGGAGCTAAAGAGTAAGTTGACTTCTGCACCAGTTCTGTCTACTCCACAGAGCGGGATAAAGTATCTTGTCTATACAAATGCTCCTCTGCAAGGTCTTGGGTGTGTTTTGATGCAGGATGAATGACCAATTTTGTATGGATCTCGTAAGCTTAAGCCTCATGAGCTTAATTGTCCAACACATGATTTGGAGTTGGCAGTTGTGGTCTTTACCTTACGCATTTGGAGGCATTATCTGTTGGGAGAGTCCTTCAGATTATTTAGTGATCACAAGAGTCTATAGTATTTGTTCACTCAGCGGGAGCTGAATATGAGATAGCACCGATGGTTAGAGTTTACGAAAGACTATCATTTCTCTATACAGTACCATCTAGGAAAAGTGAATGTGGTGGCAGATGCACTTAGTCGTTGAACTTATGCGAGTCTTTCTGCTTTATTCACCACTAAGTGGAATGCTTTGAAAACAGTGGATGAGTTGTCTGATACTTTTATGGCTTGTATGGTAGTTACACCTTCTATCATTCTTAAGGATTTGAATGCATAACTCACGGATCAGCAGTGCATTGACAAAGTTACAGAGATAGCTTCTAGGGAGGTTCCATTTTACTGTGCTGGGACTGATGGAGGTTTGAGGTACAATGGACATTCAGTGAAACCTTCTACTGACGATTTGAGGAAGGATATGATGACTGAGACTCATCATTTTGAGTTTTCTGTTCATCTAGGAGGAGATAGGATGTATCAGGATATGAAGCGGTAGTTTTGGTAGGCAGGTATGAAGAAGGACATTGTTTTCTTGTCTCTCAGTGTAGTACTTGTCAGATGGTCGAGATTGATCATCAGAGGCCGCCAGGAGCTCTACAGCCACTACCTATACCGAAGTGGGAATGGGAGAGCATTTCTATGGATTTTGTGGAGGGATTGCCTAATTCATTTAAGGATTACAATTCCATTTGGGTCATCGGTGATAGGTTAACTAAATCAGCTCATTTCTTGCCTATTCACACTGACTTCACTTCGGAGTAGTTGGTGAGACTTTATATTACAGAGGTTGTGAAGTTGTATGGCATTCGTTATCTATTATATCGGACAGGGATTCGAGCTTTGTGTCAGGATATTGGAAGAGTTTTCAGCAAGCTTTCGGTATAGAGTTGCATCTTAGTACTGCTTATCATCCTCAGACAGATGGTCCGACCGAGAGGGTTAATCATATCATGGAGGATATGCTTCGTTCTTGTGTTCTTGATTTCAAGGGCCACTAGGAGGATTATTTGCCACTTGTGGAGTTCGCGTATAATAATAACTTCCAGAAGACTATTGGTATGGCACTATTTGAGGCATTGTACAGTCGACCATGTCGATCTCCTGTTTGTTGGATGGAGGTTGGCGAGAGCAGATTTTTGGGTCCTGAGTTCATTAAGCATATTTCTGAGAAGATTGCTCTTATTAGGGATCGCATGCATACTACCCAGAGTAGGCAGAAGAGTTATGCCGATCGTCGTACTCATGCATTTGAGTTTCAGGTTGGAGATCAGGTTCTACTCAAAGTGTCTCTTATGAAAGGAGTAATGCGCTTTGGGAAGAAAGGGAAATTATCACCATGGTTAATCGGTACATTCATGATTACAGATCGAGTTGGAGCTGTAGCTTATCGGTTGGTCCTTCCGGATCATTTGGATCATGTGCATAATGTGTTCCATGTTTCCATGTTGCGAAAATTTCTACGAGATGAGGATCGCTACCAATATATCGATGTTGGGGAGATTAAGTTGCAGCCGGATGCAACATATTTGGAGTCACCGTATCGTATTGTCGACCGTCGGGATCAAATTCTTCATAATAAGGTTATCCTTTTAGTGCGTGTTTAGTGGAGTCACCACAATGAGGCTGGGTCTACTTGGGAACGGGAGAATGTCATTCGATCGCAGTTTCCTGCAAAAATAGAAGAAGGTAAGAACGAATTCCGAGGACAGAATTCCTTTTGTTAGGGAGAAAGAATGTAATACCCCTAATTTTAAAAGGATAGTCTCAATATTTTAATTAATTATTTTATTGCATTTTTTATTTGAATAATCGATTATTTGCTTATTCGTTTAATTATTTAATTGAATTATGTGGCTATTTTATTTAATTAGTTAATTATTTAAGTGATTTATTTGTTTAATTGAATTATATGCTTATGTGGCATTTCATTAATTCTTTAAATTGTTTAATTTGTTTAAGTGACATTGTAGGTTTAAATCAATTTATTTGTTTATTTGAAATCCTGTTATTGTATGGACTTAAATTTACTGATAATTTAAAAGTTGAATTAAACTAAATTGATTTATTTTTCCATCTTCTCACAAGATTAGAATTAGGGTAAAGTTAATTGGCCTATAAATATACTTGTATAAGTCTGGCGACGTTTGAGAACGCTATTCACGAAACATAGTGGCGGAGAGATACAGAGAGGTCTGAGAGAAAACAGAGAGAGGAAGACTAGGGTTTGGCTAAGACTAAGGCTAAATCAAGGAGAGAAGGAAGGAGTGTTATTCGTGGGTGGAACCAAGGGCAATAGAGGAGTTGAGAACAGTAGGAATTGCCAGAAAAGTTTAAGACGACGACGGTGCAAGGTTTCAAACTGAGACCTAAAGGCAAGTTCATATTCTAACTCCTTCCCTTAGACCTATGTTATGTGCATACCTATATAGTCTCTAAGACTTAATCAGAATTTTAAACTATTATTGTATACATGTTAATTTAGACTTTAAACTATTTTATATATTGATTAATTGAATTTGATTTATTAAACAAATTGTTTCAGTTTGTGTTTTAATTCTTGTTAACAATGCGTACTGGTTTTCAATGAGTTTCTGGATGATTTGGGACATGGTTGGACATCTAAGGACTTTAACTAAGACTTACAGAGGGGTATTAACATCGTCGGAAATGAAGACAATGATGGGAAACAGGGACAGAGCCGGCTCCCTAAATAGTTTTGGCCGAGGCTCTCTATGAAAGAGAGAGAGCCGGTTCCATGGTAAAGGAAGCCGGCTCCCTAAGGCACAGAGCAGGCTCCATGGGTAGGGGAGCCGGCTCCCATTGGTGGGGAGTCAGCTCCCATTGGTGGAGAGCCCGCTCTCAACTTTTGAGAGCTTGCTCCCTTGCTACGATGTGTACAGGAAGTGTTTTTAGGAACTATTTGGAAATTTTTGGGATTGCAGAACTGTTATGGGTTAATAAAGGGAGATTCTAAATAATTTTCATGACATATTAGGATCCCATGAGGCATAATTTTTATCTATATGCTAATAATTTGAACAGTATGAAAGTTTAATTAAGTTTACATGCTGTTAGTGGATATGGAGGATTTAATTGTTAAATCTTATTTTAGCAATTTGAACAACTGTGACATGATTTCTAAATCTTGTATTGGATGCATAATATGATCATATATATATATATATATATATATATATATATATATATATATATATATATATATATATCAGATTGTTTTTATGCATAAGCTTTGGATTTTAATTGAAGAAATATTTATATCTGTTTAACAATTAATGGATTGTATTGTGGATAGTATGCACCGATATGGGAAGGTGGCATATTAGGGATGGATTAATTCAAAACACTAAGTCCTACCTATTCTGAAATAAGAAATGGATTAACTATAAAAGTTAAGTCCTATTTATATATATGTTAGGTCAATAAACAGTTGAATGACATACCTTGGTTTTGATGGATTATTTATATATATATATATACTTATGGTACCGTGATATGAGCTTGAGTCTCAAGATCATGGTTAGGGTGCGTATATCACCTAGGATAGATAACTAGACATAGTAGATACCTGGTCCCCTGGTAGGTCTAGGTATACATGTCCACGTCATGTGCAATTTGTATATTACTTTATACTCAGGCTGCGACAGACCTATGGGCTAGTGATCGTCCTATAGTGTGTATTTATACATATATGGACTATTTTAGTTATTACTGAGTTATCTAGGATGTATCTATGTATCGAGTCTCTGTATGGATTGTAGTAGAGTAGAACTTGCTCGTGGGCCTGACCCACTCTTATTTTTTAGGTGTTCGTCAGTTTCAGGCTTAGAGCTTGATCGTGCTGAGCAGATATAGTCACTCATTCCTCCGACTTCGTAGGATTTCCTTTCATGTTTTAGCTTTGGATTTTGTTTTCATTCTTTACTTTCCATTGGGTTTTTATTAGGGGTCCACGAGATAGATTCCCGAGTTGTACATTGATGAGCACTGAAAAGTGCGTCTTTAAACCCCTTAAGCTTAAGCATTCTAGTACCTTTATCTATCTTACTTTGCCATTTTAGATTAATTTCGTATTATTTTCATTTTTAGGCACTTATCTCGAAAATAAGCTAACTCAGCCAAATAAGAGCTTAATTGAAGCAATTATGAGATTAAACAAAGAAAGGAGCAAAGTGGAGGAAGAAAGAAGAAAAATGAAGCAAAGCAGCAAGTTCGATCGATCCAAGTCCAAGGTTCGATCGATCGAACATTGATCGATCTCAGCACTTCAAGATAGATCCAAGCCTTGACCCAAAGCACTTAAGTCCAAAAGTTCGATCGATCCAACATCATTCTTCGATCGATCGAACACCTTTGTCCTTATCCAAATGATTGATCTTATCCATAGCTGTCCACCCACTGACCACCTTTGTCCTTTTCCCAAAAATATCTCCCAAAATATCTCAGATTTGTCTTTTCCCAAAAAAGCTCAGCCAATTGGATCGATACAGCCTCAGTTTGATCGATCTCAGCCAGTTCGATCGATCCAAGTCCAAGGTTCGATCGATCGAACTTCCTCCAAGTGCAAAAAGTTAAAATTCCAGCTCATTGAAAGTTGTCTTTTATCCAATCATTGGAGAATATTGTGTGCACGACCCTAGCTCATTTGGGGAGTGATTTTAACCTACCTATATAAGGATAAGGATTGCTTTTTAGTAGGGGGATAGATAGAGACACATAGAGGAGATAGAGACCAAGACTTGAAATTTTTTTACCATCTCTAAAGAAGCTTGGAGAAGGAGGCTAGAGATACCATTGGAGATCTTCATCAACAAGGAGCAAACCTCTTCCATGGAGTTAGCCCTTGAGGGTTGGAACATCCTCACCATGAGTGGCTAGATATCCTCTTGGGGCTAAAGTTTGCCCCAAGCATGCTTTCTATATCTTAATCTTGTGTATTATTAAGGGATTAGTGTTGTAATTAATGTTTTGACACTTTAATATATATAGATCTTGTTTAATCAATGATTTATGTGGTTTAATGCCTCCAATTGATCATTTCATTCTATTCATATGTCCATGTATGCTAGAATTGATGTTCATGTTCTTGTCTCTAGATTTTGTGTTGTTGATGCATGTCTATGTGTATTGATGCCATGGATTTAGAGATTGTCAAAACATAGTGCTTAAAAGAATGCTATTGTGATTCTCTTGATGGTTCATACTTATTCCTTAATGGATTGTGCCTCTTCCCTAGTTCACTTTCATGCTAGTAGTTTAGATGTAGTGTAGTTATAGTGTAGTGTTAAATAGGAGGACAATCCATGCTTATTGTTTGATGTTCCAAGCTTTTGAATACAAGTAGCATATGTCTCTAATCTTGTGTTGTATTTGGATTGTGAGCCTAATGAAAGGATTAATGACTTGTTTTGATTTATTGTGCTTTTCACATGTTGTTTAGACGATATATGCTTCATTGCTTAGATATATTGTGCCTTTCACATGATGTTTAGACAATACATGCTTAACTAGTCATCCTTGCTTGTTGAATCAACCAAATACACACATACCAATATTGCAACACCCTAATTGCCCTCATTAATCACTTGTCAATAATATAGAAATGCATTGCTTGGTGGTGATCTCTAAACCCCAAGACTCTTCTCTCTCTTACTTATTCTCCATTGCATTCAATTACTTAGTCTCATTTAGTTACTCTCTAATCTAATCAACCAACCAATCAATTGTTTGATCACTCGACCTACTAACCCTAATAGCGATTCCACAATCAACTCCGACATTGCTCAATCCCCACAATCCCTTGGGAAGATCCCTACTCACTCTTGCTACGTTAGTAGTAGTGTTGGTAGTGGTTTTTATAAATTTAAACTTGACCCAAAAGGCTTTTCTTGAACCGCATATTCATTACATCAATTTTGGCATGTATCGAGCGGCCACAAACACTCTTCATACGTATATTGGAGGTTTTAGAAAGTTTGGATTATATTAGTTTTATAACTTTTGACGATTTAATATTTAGAATTCTTTCAGCCTTTATTATTTATTTTTAGATCCTTTTTGTATTCTGTGTTCATTTATATACTTAATTGTCTGGTATTCCTCAGATCTGTGCTCGGACTTGATCACCCGTGGCTCTAGAATCGAGGGGTATCACATGAGAACACTGCTTGAAAGTGTGTCCAAGCTCTCCACAAGTGTAGCAACTACCCTGGAAAGTGCTAAACTGTCTTCTCTATAAACTCATTGGTAATCATCCCATCTCAACACAACGTACCTATAAGCAAATTTTTGTTTGCTTATCCAAATACCAACCACTCCACTGTGATATTCCTTTATCATCTCAACATACACTTTCCAATATGGTTTAATAAAATAATTTATGAAAAACTTAAAAAAAAAACTCTTATGAAACACAATTGAGATGCCAAAACTACCACCAGTTCACTTTATTAAGAACTTCTTTAAACTAGAAACTTCCAAAAGAATAATCGTGATATATTCTTTAAAATATTACTAGTGTATGTGATTAAATCAGTACTACACTTCTAATAATACCTCCACTACTACTAGTAATTAAAATCACTCTTAAAAGAGCATTCATCCTTGAACTCCGGTACCCTCCATCTTGGATGCTCCAGTATCTCTCCATCATGATCTTCTTCGAGGTCTTCCGCTCCACTTGACTCAGTTTCAAGCACCACCGAAGTTGTGTTAGGTCCACAGTATGGTAGCCAATCTCGCACACAAGAAATCTTCCTTGGCCTAAATTTCGAAACAACACTTACTAGAAATAATTCCTTGCTTTCCAATTCTGCCTTCTTGGTCTGCCTTCGCAGAGGAATCGTCGGAGTAATCTTTTTCTTCCTTGGGTCCTTCTTTGCTTTCATCGCAGACCACATCATTTTCTTAGTGCCAAACATTCTGAAATTACAGAATACAATTGACATCAATACGTTCTAAGCGAATTGTAAACGAATACAACGAATCCTAAACTTAAGCTCTAAACAAGAGAATAAGCTACACAGAAGTCTTATAATGAAATAACCCTAGAGACACTTGAACCCGGAGTGCTCTGATAACAACTGTGATACCCCTCGATTCTAGAGCCATGGGTGATCAAGTCCGAGCACAAATCCGAGGGATACCAAACAATTAATATTTAAACAAACATAGATTATAAGAAGAGTTTAAAGAAATAAAATTAACCAAGCTGAAAGAATTCTAAATAGAAATCCTTAAAAGTTATAATCTAAAACTGTCAAAAACCTCAATATTATTACAACTCGGGAATCAATCTAGTGGACCCCTAATAATATTTCAGTTGGAAAATAAATAACTGAACTAAAGGAAAGCCAAAACTAAAACATAAGTAGTAGTCCTACGTAGTCGGAGGAGTGAGTGACTATCTCTGCTCAGCACGATCAAACTCTAAGGCTGGAACTGTCGAACACCTGAAAAATGATGGCGGGTCAGGTCCACGAGCAAGTTCTATACTACTACAATCCAAACAGAGACCCGATATGCATGTACATCCTAAATAACTCAACAATAACTATATAATCCATAATCTTATATATATATATATATCCACACTAAGGGACTCTCACTAGACTACAGGCCAGTCTCAACCTGACTAGTAGGCAATATGCAAAACGCACCTGAAGTGGGTATGAGTACCTAGACCTTACAAGGTACACCTCCAACCATTATAGCCAGCTATGCATCCCAATGCATATACGCTTCCTAACCATCGATCCTGAGACTCAAGCTCATATCGAGGTACCATAATTATATATTTAAAATTCATCCAAACCAAAGTAATGTCATTTAACTATTTTTGACATTACATGCATATAAGTAGGACTTAACTTTTAAAGTAAATTTGTTCCAATATTCCATAGTAGGTAGGACTTAGCGTTTTGAGCTAATCCATCCCTAGTATGTCACCGTCCGATACTGGTGCATACAATCCACAAATCCAATAAATTGATGAATTAAATAAGAATACATTTAAACATCAGTTAATCCACAATAAGCATAATTAAAATATGTAAAATAACATGATCATATTATGCTACTAATACATGCTTAAAACTGTATTATCATTCACAGAAAATTGCTAAAATAAAGCTAAGCAATTTATATATCCATATCCAGTAACAATATACAAATTTGTTAAAAACCTCATATTATTCAAATTTCTAGCAATAACAAGTTTGTTATGCATACTGGATTTAAAATTGTCCCTGTAAGCTATTCAAATCATCCCATAGCAGTTTCTAATTGAATCTAGAACTTAAAAACTCAACTACAGTAGCAAAACAACTCGCCAAAAACATTAAAAAAAATTAATTTCAGTGAAGGAGCCATCTCCCTAACAAAGGGAGCCGCTTCCTCCCTCATGGAGCCAGCTCCCTTGGTTAGGGAGCCGCCTCCCTTTAACCTAGAGCCGGCTCTCTCCCTCCTTTGGTTCGTCTTCCACTTCTCCGGCATCTTCCACACATCTAGTTCCTCTCTGTTAGGGTTCTTAGTAGTCCTAGCTAAGTCCCAGATTATCCCAGAAAGTATTTAAGTCCATTATGTGTTACTAACATTAATTTAAGGAGATAATCATGCAAGAAATCTTAAGTTCAAGCAATTCAAAATTTATTAACACACATACTGTTATGATCAGATTTAACATGCATGAAAGATAAATTAATCATTCAATTTCTCCTGGAATTATTTAGGCATGTAAAGAACACGAAGCCTAAAGGAGAGAGTTAGATATAGAACTTGCCTTTAGGTTTCAGTTTGAAACCTTTCACCGTCGTCTCTGAGGTTCCTGAAAATTCCTAGACTGTCGTTCAACACATCTGTTGCTCTTGGTTCAACCCACAAGCAATCACATTCCTTCCTCCTTGGCCCGACCTTTAATCTACAGCCGAAACCCTAATTGGTTCTCTCTGTTCTCTCAAACCTCTCTGTACGTGTATATAGTTTGTGTTTTATAACCCTAAGCAGACTTATAATGTTATATTTATAGGCAGAACAACTTTAACCTAATTCCATTCATACGAGAAGACGAAAAAGAAAAAGAAAAGAAATAAAATATAAAGTACATATATGTATATAAGTCGGCAATTTCATAAATATATATATATAAAACCCTAAAACTTTATATTACATATATAATAAATAATCATACTAATTTAATTATTAATAATAAAAAATAATTAAACTTACCTCATATACATATATACCCATGTATATATGTATAACCATCCATGGGTATTAACTGTACCCATTTCATCCTTTATCCAAGCCCAACTCCTTTTTAAAATCAAAATAATACATTTAATTTAACATTCAGTCAACATTCAATTGAAGTCCACATAAGTACATGATGACAACTAAACAAATGAATCAATTTAAACCTATAATATCAATTAAACAAATAAATCAATTTAAACAATTAATGCAAATCCACATAATCATATAATTCAATTAAAACAAATAAAGCAATTAAACAATTAACCAATCAAACAAATAGACAAATAAACGCATAATGAATTTAAAAATGCAAGAAAACCATAAAAGAAATACCAAGACTATCCTTTTAAAATTAGGGGTATTACAAGCCCCTCCCTTACACTTTTTAGGGACAGCTTTGACATGCTAACTTCGGACTGCCATATCTCCCTCATTTTCTTTTATCCAAATTAAATCTTTCTTGAGTCTATTTTGAACGTCTTCAAGTCAAATTTACAATGGTACCAACCTCATTCAAGACACCATAGTGATAGTTATAACTATTTTAGTGAGACATAGTTGTGGTATCTCTTAATTGGAGAATGTTGTTTGTGACAACTATTCCTCTAGGACCTAGAATCTCATGTGATGTTCTTAAGTGTTTGGTATAACATTAATAAACTTCATTTAATTCATCTTTTGGGTAACATTCGCTATGAAGACTAATGTGGGTTTTAGCTTCCGCATTTGTGATTGTTTTTTTATCTTTTTTTCTTCAGCTTCAGTAGTTGCTCTTGAGTATAAGTCTTGTTGACTTTGTTTGAGGATCTTTTGTTGTTTTATAGACCATTTATGACCAAAGTTGTTTAATTGTATTTTTATTTTGTTTTTGGTTGGATGCTTTGGTTACTATTCATCCATTTTTTTCTATAACAGAACCGACCATTTTGGGACTTTTCAGGGTTTTTTGAATGTATATGGATACCACATATTCGAACGGGACCTTGGGAAACCTTTCTAGAAGCCTATTTTCAGATTTTGGGCAGAATGTAAATCCAGCCACAGTTATTATTCATGTACTGGACAAATTTTTCAACTGAACTTATAATAGTCATATCTCACTCATTCCAGATCAAATTAGATCATTCTTGAGTCTAAATTCAAGGATTTTGAGTTCGATTTCCAATGGTACCAATCCCATTTTTAGATTTATTTCCTACTGAGAGATATGCTCATTTTAGTGGGATAGTGTCAGGAAATCACTTGATTGGGAGGGGGTATTTTTAGGAAACCATGACTAAAGGCCTTAGAACCTCTTGAGTGCTGGTCCTAAGGTTCTATAAAGACCTATTTGCCTATATAATGTCAAAAAGCTTTGGTTTAGTGAGCTTAAGTGCATAACCTATCTGCATTGTCATTTACATTGCAGTGATAGACATTTTACATTGGCATGTATATTCAGCTAAATTGAATGGTCTCAGTCAAGTTCAGTATATAAGGAACTTGTTATAGGTGCCTTCAGGGGTATTTTAGTACTTTCTCTAATTTGTTCTATGGAAACTCGTATGTCTGAATAGCTGCATTGCACTGAATTGCTGTGGTAAGCCTACATTGTGTCTAATACAGCCTCAGCAACAGAATTCTGCTGAATGTAATATACAGTAGGTATAAGGCTAGTTTAAAAAACTTTTCAAGTATTCTCAGGAGCGTGACACATGGCTGTGGTCCATAAATATATTGTCCTCCAATGGTGTTGCAGATCTTAGTGGCTAAGCAAAGATAAATATCAATGTGACCTCACCTGTATGAACTGTTCTTACTGATGCACAAAGTGTCATTATTTGGTGAGATATCAAGGGCAACATTGTCCTTTTATTGAGGGAATGTCAGAATTATTCTTATACAATCATTGGCTGAAAGGTAACAACATGGAATTAAGAGAGGAGCAGTCAAACATTTACATAGGTATATATACATATAGCTATAGGAGTCTTTTAGGGTTAATGGCCTTAAAAAGAGACTAAGAGTAAGCTGTAGAAGAGAACTCTCGAGCTCCTATTATTGAAAAAAGTTTTTCTGTGATTTGCAATGATGATCTACGCTAGAAAAAACCCATTGACTCAGGCCTTATGTATGATCAATGTGCTGAGATGTTGCTGCTGTCTAAATTGTTGTAGAAAGGGCTGGATTGAGTAATGAATTTGAGTTCCAAGCTGCTGTGGTCATTTCTGAGGGTTGTCGTAGATATAACTATGCTATTTACACTTGCTTAGTAGTTTGCTTTGATTTAAACATGCTGAAATGGATTTTGAGCTTTTTGATCAATAGATAAGCTTGTTTTTTTTTTGCATATATTGTGATTCAAGTGCAAAATGATTAAGGCTAGCTATTCTATGGATTATCTATATGTTAACAAGTCTATTTTGATGAATCAAAGCTGTTGAAATTGGCTGTGATGCAAAACATTGATAGATTGGGATTGTGACCTTGCAAAACCCCTTGAACAGTGTAGTGTTGTGCTTATTCAAGAACTGTGATTGATCCTTGATATATATACTCATGCTATGATGAATTGTTTAAGGATGTTAACATGAGTACTGTAGTAAATTAAGACTGTGGAAGCTACTGGTGAACTAATCTCAAAGGAAAATTCTAATTTTACCCCTTAAACTCTAGCTACAGCTGTTTAGTGATTTTGAGGCAGTAACTTGGTATTTTTATGTAGATTAAGCTGTTTCACTTGTAGAAGGAATTTGACTATATTGTTTATCATTTGTAATGATGTATATGGAGAGCTATATGAGCTTTGTTGGTCCAAGCAAGGGTGCTTAGGACTGGGGGAGTGTGTGTATGCACTGAAATCAACTAGTGTGTGTATTGGTTGTGAAAACTAGTGTTCATTCTTGTGCTTGGGTGTGTACAGAAGGTGAGACAGCTGAGTGTGTAACAAGGTACATATAGCTAGTAGTGAACTTCATTAGCTAAGGCCAAGACCCAAGGTTTTCCCTAGTTGAAAGGGTTTCCTTGTAAATCCTATTTTAAGTACTTATTGCATGCTTGTTGAAATATCTAATTGATTCTGTTGAGAAAGAGATTAACCAATTCACCCCCCCTCTCGGTTCATCATTGGGATGTTATAAAATAATTAGATGGTATTTAGTACACCCCATTTGACTTGTTTAGAGTCAAATTATCTCCTCATTGGGTAAAATATCCATTTTACCCCTAGTTCCATATTTTCTCCGTTTTGACCTTAGTTTCCGCATTTGTATTTTAGTTGAGTCTTGTTAACTCCATTCAGCATTCTTTTGTTGTCCTAGATATGGTTTCATCTCTAGTGACCTTTTATTTTATTTTCACTTCCACACTTCGGACTCATTATTGGTTAGGGTTTCAGGTTACTCGCTAACGTTCCGGGTTATGGAAATTCGGGTTGTTACACTTTTGGTTACCATTTAGCCTACTAAACTAAAGAATTGATCCCAATTTAATTGCCAATTATGCTTGCGATGACATTGTCAAAGTGAGTTCTCTAATTAGAAACTCTTATTGGAGACTGCCTGCATCATTCACTTCATTTGTCCCTTCCATTCGGAACATTGAGCAAACACCTGCTATTTATGCTGGATCTTAAGAAGAGTAATAATGGACTCTTTCTTCCATAGGTCATTTCAACCTCAAACACACTTACCAGGCACTGATTCCACCCTCCCTTCTCATCTCCTGGTCTTATGTCATGTGGTTCCCCAACCACATACCTAGACACCCCTTTATAACATGGCTAGCCATTAGAAAAAGGCTTAAAACTTATGATCACCTATGTTTCAAAATTTTAACTGACTCTAACCGCTGTCCATCATGTCATGTTGAAGCTGAATCTCATGATCACATCTTTTTTAATCGTCCATATTACAACAGAATTTGACAACTCTTCCAGAACAAATGTGGAATTCACTTTGGTGACCATCACTACAAGTCCGTTGTTCAACAAACAGTTTCTCTTTGGAAGTCGAGCTCCAAATCTCACATTACAACTGTCTTTAAACTTTGCTTTTCTGGATGTATTTATTACATTTCAAAGGAGAAAAACACACGGTTGATCACAGGAAAACAATCATCAGCTCTTTCAACGGCAAATATCATCGATGACTACATAAGATTACGTCTCTTATTAATCAAAGTTCCCACTTGCAGAAACTTTAGGACTGTTGTTGTAGCTTAGAACCTTCCCAGCTATGTTTTCAAAATGGAAGATCGTTTGGCTAATTCCCACTAGCTTCTCTCTTGCTTTTGCTTCTTTCCTTGACTGATGCCTCCTCAGCTCTGTATAATTCATAGTGCTGGTTTTCCATCAATTGGTTAGGTGTTGATGTTGCCTGTAAGGCCTTGGGCCTAATTGGGCTTGCTCCCTCTTTTGTCTTGTGTTTTTTTTTTTTTCAATAAATATTAACTTACCAATATATATATATATATATGGCAATATTTGTAGATTACCCCTTGTACTATGATTTTTATTTAGCATTCTATTATTATTTAAAAAAATTTGTCAGTTTTAATGGCTAATGACAATTGGGAGTAAGTTGCAAAAGTTTTACACCTTACGGTCCCAAATTAAATGCCTTTTTTTGGGAATCTAACTTTTTAAGAGGATGCGTTTTAATATTTTTTATTGTATTGATAGTGAATAAATTATAAAATTTGTCTATAGTGGGTCCACAGGATGAAATGGTTTACTTTGTATAAGTTCAACGCAAGAAGGTTAAATTAGAAATGTTACAAAAAATAGTATTTTGGCTTTTCAAATGAGACATTATTTTGGGATAACAAAAAATGAAAATATAGATATTTAATTTAGGACTGATGGAGTACATACTGCAAGGGATTTAGGTGAGAAAATTTTATTGCAAGAATTAAGTGTCAAAAATGACTGATACAATCATACAAGGGAGTTGTCTGCAAATAATCCTATTAAAAATAAGTTTAACTCACTCACCAACAATTGAAAATTAGAATTATGTGTCTATAACCTAGTTTGCTTTTGCATAATGTAATGCTTTATTTGTTGGGTTTGTGGCTTAAAATTTGTGTGCAGAAAATTAGTTTCCTTTTTCTCTTTGGAAGGCTAAAATTTCTGGAGGAAATTGTATCCTATAAAGTTTCTATTTTAGAGTTGTGATTATTATGGTAACTCCTTGTAGGAAAGTTGGGGAATACTTATCTAATAAGGAATTGGGTTTGAATACTCTATAAATAGAGATGGGTGTAAGAGGTTTAGAGATAGAGAGAGAGAGAGAGAAAAGAGAAAATATGTAAGGGATTTAAGGGTGAATGTTATGAGGAGAGGGGAGAGAATATGTAATTCTCGAGTGTATACATGTAGCCTCATAAGAGATGATGAGTGAGTGAGTAGAGTTTTGACATGTGGTTGTATATTCTCTTTCTTGATTCATAATAGTGAAATCTCTCTCTCATGGACGTAACCCTAGAGTTGGGTGAACCTTGTAAAATATTGTGTTATGCGTGGATGTGTGTAATTGTTATCTCCATATATGCTTATATTGATGTGATGTGATGATGCTTCCGTTGTATGTGATGAATGAGGGATTTAACTCTCAACAATAGCCGATCGTTGAGTGTGTTGAAGGGAATTAATTTTTCCTTAAAAACTTGTATTAGAGCCGATGGTGGGTCAGAGCTTGTGATTGGTCCTAAAGATCAATGCAGAAAATTGGTGTGAAGTTTGTCAAAGTATATGATGATTGTAAGGTGCTATGAAGATTCAATCAGAATTGATGACGACACGAAGGTATGAAGAAAGTTATGGTGTGAAGCCCATGAGGAACAAGTCTTGGGACAAGCCGGATGATGCTCATTTTGAAAATGAGGCAAAGGTGATAGAGTTGAAGCCCACGACGAACAAGTTTTGGGGACAAGCTAATAGTGGTGCTAGTTCTCAAGATATGGCAAGGGGTGTGAAGAATGAAGGGGTTTGCTTTAAGCTCGATAAAGAGCAAAGGGGAATATAAAAAGTGAAAAGGAAAGGTTTGTTGCTTTGAACCAGAAAAACAATTGATGAAGATGAGTTGAAGATTGGTGGGTTTTCATATATGAGCAATTGAACACCAACGGGGTAGATAGAGAAGATAGAAGAAAAAGTGAAGAATGATGAATTTGAGAAAAGGTGGAGATTATTAGAGTGTTTCTCAAGTTTATCGTAGTGTTTTTGCTCGAGGTGGAGAAATCTTTAATTAAGGTAGAGTTATGAAGAGATCCTTATTTGGGTGGAGCTATGGAGAAGCACGTAAAGATTGAATTTTGAGCCAAGGTGGACATTGTTGGGTTTGTGGCTCAAAATTTGTGTGCAGAAAATTAGTTTCTTTTTTCGCTTTGAAAGGCTAAAATTTGTTGAGGAAATTGTATCCCATTAAGTTTCTATTTTAGAATTGTGATCATTATGGTAATTCCTTGTAGGTAAGTTGAGGAATACTTGTCCAACAAGGAATTGGGTTTGAAGACTCTCTAAATCGAGATGGGTGTGAGGGGTTTTGAGAGAAGAGAGAAAAGATGTAAGGGGTTTAAAGACGAGTGTTATGAGGAGAGGGGAGAGTATATGTAATTCCCGAGTATATATATGTAGCCTCATAAGAGACGATGAGTGAGTGAGTGAGGTTTTGACATGTGGTTGTATATTCTCTTTCTTGATTCATAATAGTGAAATCTCTCTCTCCCACAGACGTAACCCTAGAGTTGGGTGAACCATGTATAATATTGTGTTATATGTGAATGTGTGTGGTTGTTATCTTCATATATGTTTGTGTTGATGTGATTTGATGAAGCTTCCATGTGTGTGATGGAGGAGGGATTTAACTGTCAACAGCAGCTAACCGTTGAATGGGTTGAAGGGAGTTAATTTTTCCCTAAAAACTTGTATTAGAGCCAATGGTGGGTCAGAGCTTGTGATTGGTCCTAAAGATCAGTGCAGAAAATTGGTGTGAAGTTTGTCAAAATATATGATGATTGTAAGGTGCTATGAAGATTCAATCAGAATTGATGACGACATGAAGGTATGAAGAAAGTTATGGTGTGAAGCCCATGAGGAACAAGTCTTGGGACAAGCCGAATGATGCTCATTTTGAAAATGAGGCAAAGGTGATAGAGTTGAAGCCCACGAGGAACAAGTTTTGGGGACAAGCTAATAGTGGTGCTAGTTCTCAAGATATGGCAAGGGGTGTGAAGAATGAAGGGGTTTGCTTTAAGCCCGATAAAGGGCAAAGGGGAATATAAAAAGTGAAAAGGAAAGGTTTGTTACTTTGAACCAGAAAAACAATTGATGAAGATGAGTTAAAGATTGGTGGGTGTCATGCGTGAGCAATTGAACACCAACGGGGTGGATAGAGAAAATAGAAGAAAAAATGAAGAATGATGAATTTGAGAAAATATGGAGATTGTGGAAGTGTTTCTCAAGTTCATCATAGTGCTTTTATTCGAGGTGTAGAAATCTTTAATTGAGGTGGATCTGTGAAGAGATCCTTGTTTAGGTGGAGCTATGGGGAAGCACGTGAAGATTGAATTTTGAGCCAAGGTGGAGATTGTTGAGTTTGTGGCTCAAAATTTGTGTGCAGAAAATTAGTTTCCTTTTTCGCTTTGGAAGGCTAAAATTTGTGGAGGAAATTGTATCCCATTAATTTTCTATTTTAGAGTTGTGATCATTATGGTAATTCCTTGTAGGCAAGTTGAGGAATACTTATCCAACAAGGAATTGGGTTTGAAGACTCTACAAATAGATATGGGTGTGAGGGATTTAGAGAGAGAGAGAGAGAAGAGAGAAAAGATGTAAGGGATTTAAGGGTGAATGTTGTGAGGAAACGGGAGAGTATATTGATAAGTGCTCAAATGTAGCACATTTTAACACCTAAGTTAGGGTATTTTAGTCCATTCATCTATCTTACTTTCTCGTTTTAGTTGTAATTTGTGTTTTTGTCTATTTCAGGTTAATAAGGTTTAAACAGGCTAAAATGAGCGTATTACCCCTTTTTGGAGTCAAGAAGAAAATCTAGAAAAAGTCAAAAAAACTGCACTGGACAGTCTTCGATTGATCAAAAACTTAGCCACGATCGATCGAAAGATCTTCGATCCATCGAAGTCAAGGTGGCGCCAGCTCCATGGATAAGGTTACCAAGTGTCAAGATATTTGTGCCACGTCATCTTTGATAGATTGAAGTAAGTTTTGATCCATTGAAGCCATCTTTGATCGATCAAAGATCCTGCTGGCAGTGAGCTGTTTTATTCCAAAGTGCGCCCGAACTGCACCAACTTTTGTAGTTGCAGGATTAGACCAATTAAAGGCCTATTTTCTGACTTGTTGCCTACTCAAAGAGGCTTGTATTTAAATCAAATTGGACCATTTTTGTAGGGTGGCAACTTTTGTTCCCAACTTTAGCTAAAATTAGGATAGTTCTTATATAATTTTCTCTCTTTAGATTAGGGTTTTTGGAGACCAAAGTAAAAGGAAGAAGATGGTGCCTACATTGAAGAAATTCCTTGAGGGTTGGATGACAACATCCATGAGTGGCTAGATCCTTCTCTTGGGGCTGGAGATAGCCCCTAGGCTTGCCTCCTAAACTTTAGTATTTTGTAATTTTTGGGGATTTTAGTTGTAATTGATGTTTTGACCTAATAATGGTATAGATCTTATGTACGTTTCTACTTGATTTGTATTGATCAATGCTTCCAATTGACCTTTTAATTCTATTCATATGTCTATATATGTTAGAATGAATGGCCATGTGCTTACAATAGATTTTATTAGTTTAATGCATGTCTATGTGTGTTGGAATTGTAGATCTAGTGATGGTCAAGGCATGGTGCTTAATTAGCTACCCTTGTGGTTTATTTGATAGATTATTCTTATTTCTTGATGGATTGTACTACCTCATTAGCTTAATTAGTTTAAATTCCTTATCATTAGTATAATTGTAGTGTAGTTGCTTTAAATTCCTAGATAGGTAGACAATCCATGCTTGTTGTTTGATGATACATGCTTAAGATTATAAGTAGTACATTTCTCTAGATTTTTGTGTGCATCAATTGTGGGTTTATTGAATGGTTAATGGCTTAGCGTGATGAGTTATACTACATACTAGCTTAGGTAGACAATTTATGCTTGTTTGGTCATCCACACTTGTCTATTCAATTGGTAACACACACACACACACACACACTTATTTTACTACATGGAATCCCCCTAAATTAATAAATGCTAAATGTTTAGAAATGTGAGGCTTAGTGGTGAACTCTATGCCCCAAGACCTCTCTCTCATTCTCTACACCCTAATTACTTTAGTTCAATTTTAATTTGCATTATTTTTAATTGAATTGTAGCTTAATTCAACCAACCAAACCTCTCTTTGATCATTTAACCTACTAACCTAAATTTTATTCCATAATACCTTGCAAATCCCTTGGGACAATCCCTACTCGCTTCTTACTATGTTAGTAGTAGTAGTGGTTTTTATAAAATTAAAATTTGACCAAAAAAGCTATCTTGAACCACTCTCATACACACATTTTTACGTATGCAAGCGACCTCATGTAGCCTCATAAGAGATGGTGAGTGAGTGAGTGGGGTTTTGACATGTGGTTGTATATTCTCTTTCTTGATTCATAATAGTGAAATCTCTCTCTCCCATTGACATAACCTAAGAGTTGGGTGAACTATATAAAATATTGTGTTGTGCATAGATGTGTGTGGTTGTTATCTCTATATATGCTTGTGTTGATGTGATTTAATGATGTTTCCGTTATATGTGATGAAGGAGGGACTTAACTCTCAATAACAGCTGATCGTTGAATGGATTGGAGGGAGTTAATTATCCCCAACATTATTCACCATAATTATCATATATACACCGACACACAAAACAGAGAGAAAGAGAGAGAGAGAGAGAGACAACATGCTTTTATGGCTGCTTGTTATCTCTACAAAAACACCATCACTTGGCACCCAAAAAGCAGGCGTTTCAGTAGGCCTTTTAACCAATATCCCCTAAAAGCTGCTTGTTATCAATCTTTACAAAAACACTATCACTTGGCACCCAAAAAGCAGGCGTTTCAGTAGGCCTTTTGATCAATATCCCCTGCCTTTACCTTGTCCTTCACTTTGGTCCTCCCGATGCTTACAGTGGTTGCTTGAGATGTGTTGCTATGAAAAAGCTGTTTGCATTCAGGTGGACCTGCTAGTTTGTTGTCTTTCTAGCTTCTTACTTTATAGCATTATGGCTCCTTCTTGGCTTGGTAATTTGGCTAGCTATTTCTATTTGCCTTGCTCCTTCTGTACATTTTGCACAATTTATACAATAATGAAACATCATGATTCATGCATATACATTTTCTGATACCACAGCTTGGCTTTGGATTCATGTTCATTTGTATATCACTATGTGGTAAATTTACACAAGCAATTTGAAGAATAAAGAAGAACAAGCTCACTGTTCTACCATATTTTTCCCTCTATATGCTCATCAATAGTTACTCATTGCAAACGCCTTCCACATAGAATCAAAGCAAATCCAGCATTCTTGTTTAGTCCAAATCTAGTTCTTAATTGCACTTGGCTAACTTATGGCAATATTGGCCTGTATTTGAATTGCTTGTTTTCGATCTCTTCCATTTTCTTTGTTATGTTTGGCTTAGTTGACAAACAAAGAGCAACTCTCTAGATTCCATTATTATTATTATTATTATTATTATTATTATTATTATTATTATTATTATTTTCAGTAAGGTAATGATTTGTATATATGTGAATAATTGTACAATAAGGGAGAATCCCCTCAAAAATAACAACCCTTAGGCTTACAAAAACACAGCAAGAGCTTGGTTTCCCTATACATATTAACAACTTAATATGCTAAATATAATCAAGCGGTGAGCTTCCATTTATCTAACAGAGTAAACCTTCATCATCATAGCGAAAGATCTTCAGACATACTCAAGCACTTGCTAATCGAACTAGAGTCAAACCATATCCAAATTAAGATTGCCAATAAATATAAACCGGACTCCAGCTATACTTGTATGCAGGCTTAAAAGAGAAATGCACATCACTGTAATTATAAATATATTAAATCATAAAACTAATAGAACCCTTTAATTTTTTTTCTCCTCCTAATAAAGTGACCGGACTATATAAGGTTCAGGAGGATGGTTATACTTATTGTGTTTTTCTCCTCCTAGTAATTTTTCCAAATCCTTTATTGCAACATCGAAAATTACAGCAATAACATTGTAGAAGGATCTAAAATATAACAAGAGAAAAGAAGCCCCTGAAACTCTTTTGTAGTGAATTCTATGTATTTCAAGCCCCTGAAACTCTATTAGATAGCTACCCAACAATAGAAACAAATAACATATTTTTGTTAGGGACTAATCAATTTTTGAGTATAAGTTTACAAATATTAGAATAGAATATGCAAATAGAGTGTAACTTAATATGTAACTACAAATAACTTAAATGTAAAAACTATCAATTCTTTGCAGCAAACTAAGTACCATAATGTGAGTTCTGAGCTTCAAGACTCATCAAACTCATACTCGGTGGTATCAAATGAACCCGGGAGTTCCCCCAAACACTTCAGTACGGAGTGTTGAAACAAGAGTCCTCAATGAAGTGGTCAAGGGAACTCTAGGGCACACCTGATGTTTCCTCAATTCTAGTTGCATTTTTTGGTTGCTTTGTATCTTCTAAGCCACTAGTACTTATAAGTTGTCGTATCGTTCACATTTTAGTTATGAATGTCGGCTCTTCCACATTTGTTTGAGGGGTAGGAAGTCGCTGTGTACCTAGTCACTAATGTGGGTTAGATGGAAAGTGGAGAGAATCATAGTGAATTAATAATGGATATCAAATTGGTAATATACCCTCCTATCCTTTTCCAACTTGGTCCCCTAGATAGCTTTTTAATTTTTAACTTTCGTTAAGTGATACAAAGCTAGGTACCTCTAGGCAGAAGCTTGTATTAGATTCAGAAGCATATTGTAACAACCTAAACCCGGGGTCCTTACCCAGACCTGAGGTGACGCAGAGGTACTATGGTTATTTCACATTAATTTAATAATTAATGGTCCACTAAGGGTGAATCTGTCATTTACTTGTGTCACTCCAAGAATTTAAAAAGGTCCGAAGGCCTTGTAGTCAAACCATATCATTCCAATACTCTTAGAGTTCATAGGGGTATAATGGTCTCTTTACATGATCAATTAATAATAGTAAACCTAAAAGGGTAAAATAGACTTTTACCGCATTGAAATAGTGATATAAAAGCCTTCAGGGGGCAAAGTAGTCATATTCTGGTCAAAATACAACATTCATACCCTTCAGGGGTAATTACGTCATTTCCTAGGGTTATTCTCTACTTTGGGAGTAGCAGAGAAACATAGCAAATCGAAAATTTTGGGTAAGTATTGGTGGCCCAAGTTGCTGTGGCGGTGGTGGTGGTGGAGGAGTAATCTAGC
Organism: Cornus florida; assembly: GCF_030987335.1. Taxonomy (NCBI): domain Eukaryota; kingdom Viridiplantae; phylum Streptophyta; class Magnoliopsida; order Cornales; family Cornaceae; genus Cornus; species Cornus florida. The sequence continues at coordinate 19,352,893 of NW_026775574.1, forward strand.
GTATTCTATCGAGTTAAAGATCACGAATGAACGTTTTTCTCCAACTTTCGGCCATTATTATTGGATTGGGTTTTACAATTGGATGGTAAGATTATTGATTTCCCCGACGAACAAGTTGCTGCCATCTTCGGCGTTTAGATACAGTACGTTCCTGGCGGTGGGTGGGTGTTTTTTTTTTTTTTTTTGATCTTCTTTCTTTTTTTATTTTATATTTAAATATCCTTTTCTTTGTGTAGTTATATATATATACACACACACACACACACACACACACTATATGATACAAATGTATGTTTTATATGTATATATAAGAGCTGATCTGTATACCCCCAAATGCCACTCACGATCGCCTCCTTCACCACCATCACGCAGGGTATTTTTTTATTATTATTTTTGAATCAATGGGCTATGGATTTTGCAGAGATGATGATGTTGAAGGTTGGTGATAAGAGTCTATTTATATCGCTAAAGAAGCAGGGGATGTATAAGGTTTGGTCTTGAGATTTAATTACAGGCATTGGTGTATCACTTCTTGGAGTTGGAACTTGATATGTTTTATCACACACACACACACACGCATACACACACACACACACGCACACACATATATATAGATATATATATATTGCTTCTGGTTCTTTATTTTGTGGATTCATTGAACCGAAATCAAGTTCATTTTTGGGCACAAAGTATGTATATATATATATATATATAGAGAGAGAGAGAGAGAGTATAGAGGGTTAGTTTTGTAAATTAAAATAATTAGGAACGTTAAAATGGTAATTTCATTGTTCAAATTGGTCAATTCACAAGTCAAAGGGTAATAGGGTCAATTTACCTTGTGTCGGAGGTGATAGGGGTGTTAATTGTTAATTTTATCAAACCTAAGGGGGTGTTATAGTTAAAAAATGGGCCAATTTTCATCTAGCTGTCAATAGGGTAAACCTCAAGGGGGGTGAGTATAATTAACCCTAAAAAAATACAGTTACGATCGAGGAAGGACCTCAAATAAAACACTTCCAACCTTAAGACAAGGAAGGAAATCACAGAGTCAAAACCCCTAGGAAACTATCAAACATATGAGAAGACAATCCTTAGCAGTTTGTTTCTGACATTATCATTGGCTAATTAATGCACCAAAGTTGTTGTACACTGTTCAACATTCTGAAAGACTCCTGGATGCCACTTCAGAAGATCCTCCAAACCTGCTTAGCATATGAGCATTGACAGAAAACATGATCAGTATGTTCTTCTTTGCAATTGTTTTTGTTTCTTTGATATTACTATTTTTTTATTGCATTATGTTTGCCTTTTTGGATAGAATAAATACAAAAAGGTATTGTGCGCACGTGTTATGTTATATCCTAGTTTTCTAAAAATTACTTAATGTTTTATGTTGCTGTTATGGTCGTTTTGTGTAATTAGTGTACAATACAGGGTAGTTATTGTTCCTTGTTGGTGTGATTTTTGCAGTAGTACTTTTTGTTCTGGTACCAAAAGGCTTCTTTTTTACCCAAAAGACAATATTTCTTTTCAGGAATCGTGATTTATGAGCAAGAGAAGATGATGACAATGGAATAGTCCTTTTCTAGGGGCAGCATAATAATGATGAGCACCACTAAACTGTGCACGCCTTCTATGAATTCGTGTTAAGAGATTGCTGGAAAATATTCTATGGATTTTTGTGTTGAAAGATTGCTGGAAATTATTCTATGGATTTCTTTTAACTTAATAGCATTTTGATCTCAACTTTGTCATGTTTCATGTCTAATGGTGCTTCTAACTCCTTAACCTATGAAGAAATGAGGAGTGAGCATTGAAACCGAAGTAGTTGGCCTAGTTGGAAAAGACTTAGGCTAATAGCCTCATGAAGCTTTAGTCTTAAATTCAATTATTTTGGGACCACGTTCACGGACATATTCCATGCCTTACCCGAGCATGAGTCCCACAAATTAGTCGAGACAAAGCCCCATACATCCCGACTATGGAAATGAGGAGTGAGCATTGGAAAGCCCCAATAAAAGACCACTAATTTCAAAGCCATATAATTTTTTACAAGGAAACAGGTTTTCATATAAGTAACCTATTTCTATTAGTTTATTTAAACCAAAATTATTATTATGCCAACCGACCATTGTCGTGATGCATGTGACTTCTGAAGACATTTCTTTTGCAGCTGTTATCATTATCTTTAAAAACCAACCGTTCTCTTGAACTCTTCTACATGGTTGTTTTGTTTCACATAAAAGAGCAACTAAATATAAAATAAAATTAAAAAGTTGATTCTTTTGCCAATTTATGTGTTTTAACTAAAGCGACGTAAAATAATTTAAATTTTTCTTGCAAGTTGGTATGCAATATTTTATTTTTTAAAATTAAAAAACACGATTGTGCATGCTTTCAAGAGTCGAATCATTTAGAATATAACATAAACGCAATGCGTTCAAGTATAAAGTATTCATGTATTGACATGCATTCAAGTAAAACGCTTTAGAGAGACGTAATGATACACGGAGCGATGTCAAGGAAATGTGTCTTATGCGGCGACGGGGGTGGTGCAGTTCCAAATGATCTAATTCAACAATGATTGGGTTGCATAGGCCAATATTGGCTAATTTTGATAGAAGTAGAAGACAGGGAATAGGGTTTGAATGGTGAGGAGTTTTGGCAGAGATGATAATGGACATATGTGGAGCTGTGAAACCGGACACTGTAAAATCAACGAATGTACTCTGTCGGGAAATTGAAATGAAGATGAAGAAGGTTGTGCTCGGGAGTGAATTTTAATTTTGGCAGAGATGATAATGGTCATATGTGGGGCAATGAAACCGGACACTGTAAAATCATCGTATGTACTTCGTTAGGAAATTGAAATGAAGATGAAGAAGGTTATGCTGGGGAATGAATTTTGATTTTGTGTGTTGACTGTTATGTTTAGGTTTAACCAAGGTTCGCAGTCGCTGTAGAGGTTTCATGGCACCTATTCCATATATGTGTTATATAACGAAATTGGTTATGGAATTGTTTAAAAAAATATTTGATATTGCGCATCAGCCAAAATGATGAGTGTTGTCGCAGTTTAATGGAACCGTTTCCGTATCTGTATTACGTAATGAAATTGTTTATTGGAATCTGTAATTTTTTTTTTTCCTCGATATTGCACATTAGCCAAAATAATGAGTGATCCTTTGATTATTTTAGTAATTATTCTTAAGCTTTTGTAAGATCATTTAACTCTACAAGTGGTATATTTATAAATTTTACGTCATTGCTCTTATTAAAAATGTATGGTAATACTAATTTTTATTAAATTAATGAGCAACAATATATTTAAATTTTAAATAAATTAAATTTATATCATATATATATATATATATATATATATATATATATATATATCTGGAGACCATGATACCTACGGAGGATGAGGAGGATGGCCTTCCTTGTAGCTTCTTTTGATGTATTTATTGGTATATTCGTCAGCAACAACAATATTTTTTGAACAATATGTTTAGAAATATGTATGGTTGTTCAGGTAATACTATTTTTTCGTTATCCCCACATTGTGAATGATCTGAAAGCATTTGTTTGTTGTTATGCCTTAAAAAGAAGGCTCTTCTTTTTCCTTTTGGAAAATGTTGCTTTAGATTAGCCCCATCGAGGGGCTTGCTTAGGAGTTGAAATTTTTAGTATGACCATCGCTCTTCCCCCTAGGGAGGGTGATGTGAATGTCTTTGGTACTAATTGTATAATAGTATCTTTGTTTCAATTTTGGGGATTTCATTTTCGTGTATTAATTATGTAACCTTGAGGATTGGATTTGGTTGTACCAAATTTGATTGTGTTCTAATGTTTGAATTGATCTTTTTATGAACTTTATATTATCTTATAAATTGATTATTGAAGATTGATCTCAACATCTTCACCTTTTATAATTGCATTGATGATGGTTATATAATGATGCTTGATGGGTATAATTTCCCTCTTATTATCTTCTCATGTTCATCACTATTTCCCTTTACTTGCATTATTAATTACCTTTATCTTAGTTGATAATTAGCAACAAACAACCTCTTCTCTATTGCATCCAATGTTCATTGACGTTGAATTGAATAAATCTAATAGTTCTTGTGAACGATGCCCTACTTCACTATATTGCGCAGTAGTAGTTTATAAATTTAAAATGGATTTCCAAACACTGAACCACCATTAGAATTGAGTGACGATCACATAGTAAACCAAAGATGTTCGTGCTCAAATAGGGATAGTAATGGGCAATTTGGGAGAGGATCTCATTCCCTATCCCCATCCCCGCTCCCGTTTAATTTTGTTACCCCCAAAACTGCCTCCATACCGATTAAAATTTCACCTCCTTCCCCTATAACCATCCCCACCCCATCTGCACTTGCCCCGCCCCCGCTCCATAACCGAATAAAGTAGGAAAGTACATAAGTAGATAGGTAAAATAAGTGGATGTCTCTCATACAAGGCTCGGGGTAATGACTCAAAGATGAATAATTAATGGTGGTAGTTGGCAAGGTAAAGTAGGCCAAAGGTAAGTGGGAGATATGTCTTATGGATATGGTTAGGAGTATATTGAGTAATTCCTCGTTACCTATAATGTTGTGGATGTTAAGTAATGTAAAAGGTATAAGTTTTACTGTCCTAAACATAGTACGAGAACTGTTGAAACCAGAAATGTCAAATTTATTGAAAATAGTGAAATCAGTGGGAGTGAAAAAAAAAAAAAAATGTGATCATTCAAGAAGTTAGGGTACAAATTCATTTACCCATGACTTATAAGGAAATAATTGTTCCTTTAGTTGTTGAACCGTATGATAACGAAGAATAATTGAATTATCAACAACTCCATAATGAGATTGTCATCAATGAATGATTGTAAAAGAATCACAAGGAATAACATTAAGATGATCTCAAAGAGAAAGGAGATCTGCTATTCCAGATGACTGTGGTATATCTGCAAGAATCTGATTTTGATATTAAGATATATAAGGATCCGGTTACATATTCATAAGCCATTAAAAGTAATGATTTTACTAAATGGATTAGTGCCATGAATGAAGAGATTATAAAGAAACATTTTCTTCAATATCTAAGAAGGATTCATTAGTAGTTTATTATGATTTAGAGTTACATCAAATGAATTTGAAAGCAACTTTTCTGAATGGGGGTTTAGAAAAAGGAAGTCTATATGGACCTTGTCAATATATGGACTTAAACAAACTTCCTTACAATGGTATATTAAGTTCAATGATACCATTATTTTTTTTGGTTTTAAGGAAAACACTATTGATCGGTGTATATATCAGAAGGTTAGTGGGAGTAAGTTTATATTTCTGATTCTATATATATATTGATGATATTTTGTTTGCTAGTAGTGATCTTTGTTTATTATATGAAATTAAAAGTTATCTCTAAAAACTTTGAAATGAAAGATATGGATGAGGCATCCTATGTTATAGGAATAAAAATATTTCATAATAGATCAAGTGAATTTTTAAGATTATCTCAAAAAGCATATATTGAAAGAGTTCTAGAAAGATTTGGTATGGAATATTATTCAACTAGTATTGTTCTATATATAAAGGGGGATAAATTTTGCCTAATGCAATCCCAAAGAATGAGTTAGCTAGAAGGTAAAGAAATGAAAAATATTCCTTATGCATATATTGTGGAGTTTGATATATATACTAGTTGGTAAGTAATAAAAGATTATATGCTCACACTTAAGAAGACATATTTATGAATATGTGGATAATTATTAGTTCAAAATTAGTTATTTGTTCCTTTTGGCTGAGGAATAATCTTATGAAAAAGTACAATGGTGTCTATTATGAATTTTTAATTTATAGCATGCTTTGAAGCTACAATTTATGGTTGCAGAATTTATTTCACGCAAAATTTATTTCAGGACTTGGAGTTATGGATATCATTTTCAGAATGCTGAAAATTTATGCTACAATTGTTGATCTTCTTGTATAAAAAATGATACATATTCTAAAGTTGAAATACTTTATAATTAAAGAAGATGTTTAGAAATAATGAGTATGTATTGAAAATCTAAGAACACAACTTATGATTGCAATCCATTAACGAATGGACTACCACCCACGACATTTATGAAACATGTTGAAAAAATAGATCTTGAATGTTGCCAATAATGATTATTTTTTAATTGTGAATTACTTAACAGTGCTTATATATATTTGACATTTTGCGCTCGTTAAATGTGTTCCTGATATTTCCTATTAATTAATGTACATGTACATATTGTTTTAATAAGTGGTGTTGAGGGTGAAATTCACACGGTCCGATACGACACCGTTTTCCTGTAAGGGAAAGAGAGGAGAAGATCAATGAACATTGACGGCACCGGTGTGGTGCCTGCCAAGAGCTCTCCGATGGTCAAGTTAGTCACCGGAGATCTAAAAAGAAGGCAAGAATTTAATAATGGTTTTTTCCTCGTACCTTATTCCCGAGTCGTCGCCCTATTTATCGTCGCTTCCCTTATTCTCGATAAGGGAATTTCATTATCCTTATCCCATTGAACTTATCCTATGAAAATCTTATCTTTGATAAGATTTATCATCATCCCCATAGAAATCTTATCCTTCATAAGATTTGTCATCATTCTTATCTATAAAAATCGTTACCCCTAATAACAAAATATTATCGTTGATCATCGAAAAGATCTGGCGACTGATCAACACTTGGTTGCTTCTATCGTTAGGTCAAGATAGGTTTATTTTTCCCTATCAGTTGCACTCCATTACCAAACTTGCTCGTTTCGCTTTGGGAATGTAAGATTTTTTTTTTTTGCCCCTGGCACTGTTCCCTCGGGAATAATGCCCGCGGGTACTGTTCAATGAATAGTATTTTTTTTGCTTGCCCTGGGAATAGTACTCTTCCCTTGGGTACTATTTTTGGTACCCTTTGGTACTTTGCCTTGGGTACTATTCTTAGTACCCTTGGGTACTCTGCCCCTGGGGACTATTTTTGTTACCCTTGGGTATTCTGCCCCTGGGTACTATTTTTGGTACCCTTGGGTAATCTTCCCTTAGGTACTATATTTGGTACCATTGGGTACTCTGCTCCTGGATACTATTTTTGGTACCCTTGGGTAATCTTCCTTTGGTAAGGAAATAAATTGTGCAAGCTTTACTCAGGTTATCACTCCTTTAATAAGGGAATTGAACTTTATGAGCTTTACTCAGCTCATCCCTTTAGTAAGGGATTTTTATTTACTACCCCTTATTGTAAGGATTCATTTAGTCAGGTCCTTGTAGTATAGGACACTCATTTATTATCCCTTATATTATGAGGATATGGATTACGGGATTCATTCAGCCTGGGTCCTTATAATACAGGACACTCATTTACTATCCCCTATAGTCCAGGGATATGGATTACGGGATTCATTCAACCCGAGTTATTATAATACAGGACACTCATTTATTATCCCTTGTAATATAAGGATACTACACGTATAAAGATAATTGACCAAGAGTCAAGGCAACTGAAAGTAATTTTTTTAAAGACCATCATTGCCCCAAGGCTTATTGAAAACAAAATAACAAGTAAGGGAGATACCCTCCAAAAATGATTAACTGAGATGTCCCCAATCTTTATTGTGAATAACTTGATAAGGCTAAGTCCAGCTGTAAGATAATTGTTAGTCGGCATACTCATCTGAGTCCTTCTCATCATATGTGCTATCGCTCTGGCTGAAGAATGATTTCTTATATTTGGTATCATTTTCATACATGGCGAGAAAGGCTGACCTCTTCTTGTCCTCTCCTTCCTTCCGTGCACTTATGGTATCTTCAGCGTTGATGTGTTTTTGTGCTCTGATCAGCAACTCTACCATGCTGGTGGGAGGTTCTTTTGATAAGGAAAACAAGAATCTGGAGGTTTGGAGTCCTCCAATGAAAGTGGTCAAAGCTACCTTGTCATCCACCTCTTCTACCTACAATATCTTTGCGTTGAATCGGACGATGTATTCCCGGATCGACTCTTCCTTTTGTTGCGCCACAGTAAACAGGTAGGTAGCCGGCCTCCTATGTCTCTGACTTGCAATGAAGTGGGTCACAAACTGCTTACTCAGTTCTTCGAAGGTGTTGATGGTTCCTAGCTTCAGCTTGTTGAACCAAACTCTTGCTGATCCCTTAAGTGTAGTGGGAAAAACTAGGCATATGATTTCATCTGGCACGGCGTGTAAATGCATAAAAGCTTGAAAGGTTTCCAGGTAATCGAAGGGATCTTTGGTCCCATCGAAGCTTTCGAACGAAGGCATCCTGAACTTGCTAGGGAATGGGCAATTAATAATGGCGGGGTTGAACAGCAAGTTGGTCCTTTGTACTAGGTCATCTATGGTGGCATGACCTTTTCCCATTCAGAGCCTGCATTATATCTTCCATTTTTCCCTTGAGATCCTCGATTTGCAGGTCGAAATATGTAACTTTCTTTGTCTTTTCCTTAAGATAAAAAATTGTGCCTTCATGAGGTCGAGAACTCCGTGGGAGAGATGGGTGGACTACCTCTTTATGTCGGTTTTCCCACCTGGCTTTGTTCCACTTCAGTCTCATTTTGGGGAAGATGATTATCCTGCTCTTCAAGATTCCCATTACCTCCGTTTGGATTTGGGAGATCTTATCGTGGCAAGTTTTGTTGAACCGGTTGAACAAGATGTTGCAGAAGCGCTGTATTTTACTATATTAACTGGTCCATACCTTGACTCAGAGTTTGGACCTGCAGTTCCAACGCTACAAGCCGTGTCTGGTCATTTGGGACGTCTAGGTTTTCACCCGACTCTTCCCTTTGACCAGATCCCTGCGACGGTGTTCCTTCAATAACCATATCGGACCACAAACGTGTGTACCCAACCGAGTAATTAATTAATTCAAGGGAATCTTCGTTCCCACAGACGATGCCAACTGTTGAGGGTGAAATTCACACAGTCCGATACGACACCGTTTACCTGCAAGGGAAAGAAAGGAGAAGATCGATGAACCTTAACGGCACCGGTGTGGTGCCTGCCAAGAGCTCTCCAACGGTCAAGTTAGTCACTGGAGGTCTAAAAAGAAGGCAGGAATTTAATAATAGTTTTTTCCTCATACCTTATTCCCGAGTCGTCGTCCTATTTATCATCGCTTCCCTTATTCACGATAAGGGAATTTCATCATCCTTATCCCATGGAACTTATCCCATGAAAATCTTATCCTTGATAAGATTTGTCATCATCCCCATGGAAATCTTATCCTGCATAAAATTTGTCATCATTCTTATCTACGGAAATCGTTACCCCCAATAACAAAATATTATCGTTGATCATTGAAAAGATCTAGCGACTGGTCAACACTTGGTTGCCTCTATCGTTAGGTCAAGATAGGTTTATTTTTCCCTATCAAGTGGTAATAAGAATAGTTTTGGAAAAGACATTATTGTTAGATCATTATTGATACTTCTTATTTATAGACTATGTTGAATAAGTTACTAGTTTTGTGGTATATAGAAGGGACAGTGTCATTTAGTGATATACAACCGCCATGACTCGCATTGGTAATTTATTTACCATGGTATTTATGATGACTAAATTAAGGACTCAATCTGATTTATGGTGCACACTAATGAGTATTTTACTAAACCACTATGGAAGTTATTATGTGGGTCAAGTGGGAGAATGTAAGATTATTTATTAATTATGTGGCACACATGATTTGAAAATGTGATATATTTCATTAATTAGTGGTTAAGTAAATAGATATCAGATTAATATTATATTATTTGGTCAACTTATAAATTACCATTTTGGTAATTAATTATTGGAGAAGTGTTTTCCTATTTAATCCTTATTTTGATGGAAAGTGAAATTAAGATTACTAAAAGGAAAACAGATCCTCTCTCTGCCATTATAAAGTGCATATTATCCATTAATTATGTACGCTAATGAAACAACACGTATAAAGTTTTATATGTGCAAAAGGCCAAGAGAGAGAAATCACTTTCCATGCTTTACCTATTGTTTGGAGTTGCAACTTTGTTCGTTGTTAAAAGATCTTGATGTTGGACTTGATTTCTACGATATTTGCAATCACAGATCGAGATATTTATATTTAACTACTTTATTTATGCATTATAGACTATGTGAAAATAATGAAGTTCTAAAATTTTGGGATTCATGTTTATTTGTGATTAATGATTTGAACGAATAATTAAAGTTTACTAAAAATCTCCATTTTAAAACCCGTTAAGTTCTTTTTATAGAGTGAAGATCAGAAAACCAAGAGAACCGATTGCTCGTACCCATCCTGATATATCGTAAAGACCAGGTGAAGATATGAAAAAGTTAGTTCAGTTGATGGGTTTTACTCAAGGAATTGCTACCTCATATTATCCTTTTTGTTTTCTTAATTTTTGAAGAAGGTAGGTTGAACAAATGATGTATCAAATAATAAATATAGTTAGAGTTTAGGAAAGGTACCGATCTCTTAAGTCTGAACCACCGATTTGATGATCTCTACATGAAAAGGCGAAACAACAAAATCTCTAGACAAAGAGTGATATAGATGAGAAACAAAATCTCTGGACGTGGTCTCGAAGATGGGCTAGAGTAAAAGTCATCTGCACAGTTGCAAGACGCACACGAGGAGTGACCAAGTACTAAAAAAGTGAAATCAAGAGGGGCAAGAGTTTTTAAGCGTGCATTTTAAGCTAGTTTGGTAAATAATATAACATGTCAAGGGTAAATTAGTAATTTAATAATATAATCAATGCATATTTTATTGTATTTGTAGTTTGTTTTAAAATTAATTGACTAATCCAGATAGGGCAACGGGTTTAGTAGTAGATTATTAAAGTATAGGTATGCAAAAAAAATAGAACACAATTGTTTTTTCCCTTGTACAGATTTTATTTCTAGGCTTTACAATTTGGACTTTTGAGGATTGGGTTAGAAGATATAAATGTGGACTACTGGGCTAAGACCCACAATAAAAGATAAAATGAAAGAGGAAGAAAAGATTGGGCCAGGCCTGTACAATAATGTGAAGGGGTGGGTGAGGAGCCCAAGACAATAATTTCCAATCCAGCAATTCTCCACCTCCTTCTTATTCGGTTTGCCCACCGACAAAGAGAAATACCGAGAATTTTATTATCAGAAAAAGGACGAAGCAAAGGGAAGAGAAGCGAAGGCAGGCAAGCAAAGCGAAGCGAAGTCGGATGGTTTCGTTACTGGTACGACACCTCTTCTTCTCCTTCCATGTGTTGATTTTTACTAAAACTTTTACATTACTGTGGAAAATTTAAAGCTATTATTCTGTTCCGTGCTAGGGTTTTCTGAAGAATTGGTTTTCATAGTTTGTTACTTTACTTCTTCCATATATTGATTTAATATAAATACCCCCTGCTTTTGTTTTAGCAAATAATTTTCCTTTTTTATTTTTGAATTTTGTTGATAGATGTCCCTCTCTTGTTATTTGATTTGTATAAATAAAATGTTTCTTTCAGATGGACGTCGTCAAGATGCATAGACAGTTCTGTAAACTGCCTTATCTTGTTCGAATTTGTAATTCTCTCTCCACCTTACCTTACCTTCCCTCTTTTAATTAATTGTGTTTCAATTTTCACTAATATATACAAATAATTTTGTTTTCCTATATCAGCTGCCCTTCCGGTGTTTGTGGTTACTACGACGGGTATGGGCGCTCTGTTTGCTTATGAGTATGTTTCACTCTGATGGTCAGATCTCAATTGACTAGTCATTGCTCTATATACTGAATGAAGTTTTTATATCTTTATTTGTTTTCTCAAAAAAGGCTTGGGATGATTTGAGTGTCAGTTCTGTAGAGTTTTCACTAATGCATCATTGTTGCAGCTTGTATTAATATTTGTACTCATATGATGTTCAAAATTTTGTATATGGCTATATCTAAGAGTTGTGTTGGAAGAATTGTATTATTTGGTATAATGCGACTTATGTCTTAATTGGTTTGTTTGTTTCAATTACAGGAAAATGCAAATTGTGAAATATCTCCAAGACCGGTTTGTCTTATTCCCTTGAAACTTCAATAGATTCCTTTCTCTTTATCTATTGGTCTCACCTTGTATCAGGTGGATAGTTAAATATCTCAACTTGACTTGTGCTCTTCATAATACTCTATAAATTCCAATACTATGTCTTTGTGATGTGTTGTTTCTCTGGAGGATCTTCACTTAACACTGCACTACTTAAAAGATTGTCTCATGCATTCTCACTCACGCGTCTTTATACTTGCGGAGTTCTGCGGTTGGACTGTTCATACGCATTGATCTTTGGGTTGGGTTGCGGTTCACTTGGACTTCTAGGGTTTTGTTGCTTAGTGAGACTTGGGATACCTTAAGGTCTCTCTTTTTAGTCAACCCCAGAGCACCATAAAGAGAGCCAAGATGTAAATTTCTTTACAGTATCTCTATTACAAATTCACCACACACCATTATCTTGTGGGCTTAAGGAATTTATCACCAACAAATGCACTTGCCGTCCTCAAATTCCTCCTTTACATATCACTTTCCCTTGGAAAATTTGCGTTGGCTTCTACCTACTCTTAACCCGATACACAGATGATAAACATGTAAGAATTGTAACAAGTGGCCTTGGGTTTCCGAGGGTTTGTTGTTTGTCATGGTGGTTGCCACTCTCTCTTATAAGGCCGTCTTGGTGTCCAATCTGGCCTAATCTACTTGAATCTCCACTATCTTAGATGTTGTATCTCCATCTCTAGGTGCTTACACTTTATTTGTGACTCCACGAGTGAGTATTCCCCATATAATGGTAGGCAAGAGTACCGTGACTTTTGTGTTTAACGTCACACTGACATGTTGGTGGTGTATGTTACGCTGCTAAAAATTCCTTTTAGGTCCAAGGTATGTCCCTTTCAATCGTCTCCTGCTTTTCATGCATTAATTGTTACCATTTCATCACAATGAATGCTTTAAAATCAAGATTATGACAATACCAACTAAAATTTCTATATTCTATTGAATTTTTTTAAATACAATGCCTTCATAATTTTGTATTTAATGCACCTAATTTTCTACAAAGTAGCACTTATGTGCCCCAAAGGTAAAGGAAGATTATTTTGGTGATTTGACGTGACAACATTCACTTTCACTTAATGTCTTTTGAGGTTAAGACATGCATTGTAATGTTACTCTGGCAATGCATTGTTGATTTTGGAGATTTTGTTGTTGAACTTGTGGTCAAGTCAAGCTAAGTGGAGAACCATGCATGATGGCTAGTTTTGCACCACTTGTGTTCTTTTAAGGTCTCTAAAGCAATGGTCAAGTGCTTCTCATGTTCATCTTTAAACTTTGAGATTAAACGAAATAATTGCAAATGATCTGAATGTACATGGCCTAAACACTTTGTCAGTAGTGCCTTTCAGGGTAAGGGTGTGATTGGGAGGTGGTCAGAATCAATTTCTTCTATAGGCGTGGTAGTTTCTAGATATCTTTGAATGCCACTTTTTTAGCTCTTATCTAGAAGAAAAGGGGCTGTAGAATTCTAGGATCTTAGGCGTGTTAGTTTGGTGGGCAATCTATTCAAACTAATAGCTGAAATAATAGTTGAAATCCTTACTTTGAGATTGAAGGAAGCAATGGATGGAGTGATCTCAAAAGTACAGAATACCTTTGTTCGTAGGCAACAACAAATTCTAGAGTCAATTTTGATAACCAGCGAATGTGTTGATTTGATTCTAGACTGAGTAGTGGGGTATCGGGTGTGGCTAATAAGCTTGACATAGAGAAGTCTTACTACTATGTTAACTTGGGGCTTTTTGCTATACATTCTTGAGAGGATGGGTTTTGTGGGAAATGGAGCACGTGGATCAGATTTTGCACCTCTACGGTATGATTCTCAATGTTGGTGAATTGGGCACCTTCTGGATTCTTCGGTATCTCAACAAGTCCAAGGCAGGGAGATCGTATGTCCCCTTTGTTCATTTTTTGTGATGGAGGCATTCAACATACTGATGAGGCGGGCCGTGGCTGTGGGATATAGCAGTGGCCTCTGGGTGGATAGTGGTCCTTCTAGTTAGATGGAGATTTCTCAAATCTCCTCTTTGTCGATGATACGATTATGTTTTGTGAGGTGAACAAGGCTCACATGAGGCATCTTTGATGTGTTGTGGTTTGTTTTCAGACCATGCTGGCTCGTGTTCGATCGGTAAGTAAATAATCCTAGATTGAATACATTTTTAAAGCTTCATATGCGGATAGGGAATCAGTAGGCGCAGGTGTATTAGTGTTGGCTGGGATTTCTTTCCCAGATTCCATAGTAATTGGAGTAAAATGGGCTTAAATTATGTACTAAATCATACGAATATACAATATAATGGGCTTTAAATGAAATTTTGGAACTTCATAAATCAGCATATCAAAAAGCAAATGCCAAATGGATTGGGTCGAGTATCCTCTTTTTCTGCTGGAAAGGATGGGGTTTGGGGAAGATGGAGGAAGTGGATCGAGTTTTGTATTTTCTCAGTGAGATTCTCGGTCCTCATGAATGATTCTTCAATGGGTTCTTCAACAGTTAGCGGGGTTTTAGGCGGGGTGACCCTCTCTCTCCTTTTTTGTTCATCATTGTAATAAAGGAGCTGGGACTGAACAATGCCGAGCTCAGCTCATTAAGTTTGTGAAAAAGCTTGTTTAAGGCTTATATAGGTTTAGTATGTATTTAACGCCCAATATATTGTATACTTTGTGATCAAATATAATGTTGGGCTTTCCAACTATATGCTTTTAATTTTCCTGATTCTTATCCACAATGATGAAAACTCCTGTTGACGACTACTACAAGCACCCCCTGAAGTTGGGTCATGCCTTTCCTTCAATTGCATAGATAGCCTACAAACACTTTTAACACTGAGCATTCCTTTTTATGTAAGTCTCCAGTGCTTAGAATCTGAGCCACCATTCTCTAATAGAGAGTTGGAGGATTAAATTAACATGTCTTCTATTGAAAACACCAGTGACCAACTCTTTTTTCCATTTTTTAGTTGAATTTTTATTCAAACCTGGAACTTCATGAATTTCATTTACATTATATGAAGTTGTGACAGCAAAACTAGAATGATCCTCCACTTCATTACCTTTAGAAACAATATCCTTCTAGATGTCTTAGATCCACTAGATGAGTCCATAAAACCCACCATGCTTAAGCCTCCATGCCCACCAACGGCCTTGTTCTCACTTAGTTGATCGCGGGACCAAAACTTTATAAGCTTGCGAATCTTCTGACACAGATTCTAATGAATCTGAAACTCTGAGCTGTGTAAGTTGGCAGAGAAGCCACGACCCTTGAAGGCAATAACTCCAGGAAAAAGGATCGCACTTGACTGCAAGCAGTGTAAACCAACCTAAACTCTTGAAGCACGAAAAGAAGGGCTCACGGGCACTTGTGATTACGGGTCATAACTAGTGCATTAAACAATGTAACAAATTTAAACATTGCATCGCTCCTCTCCTGCTGTTTTTATTTTATCTCCAATTTCCTTATTCCTTTGGGTTAATGGTTTTATTATACTTATAAAAAAAAATGGCTTTATTATAGATCTACTAGGGATTATAGAGTTTACTTTTTGTGTTTTATGGCTTTCGTATATGGGTTGCACTCCCCGCATGAGTGCTCTTTGAATGAACTTAACTTATTGAAACATTTAAAAATAAAATAAAAAAATTCCATATTGGGATGACTGTCCATTAAAATTAGTTTGAGAGTTTTGATGGAAAGCAAGAGAGCATAGGGTAGAAGTCCGCTAGATATATTCTATTAATATTTCCGTTGTGAAATTGACATTATAATTTGACGCCATAAACTATGATCAACTCTTTTTTTTCCTTGAAAAGCGTTATCATCCTACCCAATCGAATTAAGATGAGAGATTGAATGTTATGGTTTAACTTGGTCATGGAGCACTAACATTCGAAATTGATCCATATGCGTGGTTTGGTGTGTTATACTTATTTTGTCCGAAGGGATCACCCTTCAAGTAGGTCAATACTGATATCACTTGGACACCTGGGTGACTGGGTCGTGAATTACTTCGGCAACATTTAATATTAATTTTGATCAGACTATGCTCGAGTTCCCCCCTCCCTCTTTTTAAAGCTTGTGCATCTTAAGGATTTGGATATTACACCAGTTTCATTTAATAGTAAGTCGAGAGTTCCATCTCTTCGTAAACCTCTTGTGCTTCATTTCCAAACATATATCTCCTAATCTAAATATCACTATTTGAATTTCATGGTTTGTAGTATAAAAAAATTTAATTCAGGAATCGTTAATAGGTGGTATAGTTTTTTTGTTTTTTTAACCTTGCGAAGAAACTCTCACTAGCCTTTAGTGGTTTCTTGAGATTATTTTGTTGCATTTTTATTTTTTAATTATATATATCTAACAAAAATTACTTTCTTTGCAATTTTTATTTTTATTTTTCCTAAATGATGGAAAATTTTATAGATATAAAAAAAGGGTTAATTACACTCACACCCACTGAGGTTTGCTATACTGACAGCCCCTGTCATATTTTGAATCCAAACAAAGCCTAAAAGAGGTGAAATGTCTACTTTACCCTGTAATATTTTATTTATATTTTGATCTAAAATATCAGAACCATTAGGTGACCAAAATACCCTTCTTGGGAAAAAAAAAAAAAACAAACAAAATTAACCCATATATCCTACTTTCACTCTCTAACCTCTCAATCGCCCCCACCATCACCACCTGCGTCTTCACCACCACCACCTCCATCACCGTCCGCCCATTCACTCTCCACTCATCGCCACCACCGTCCACCCTTGCTCCTGCAAATAAAGCAAAAACGGCTTCTATTATATGTATGCATATATATACACACACACACACAAACAAATATACATATACACAGTGACCACCATCACCATGACCACTCCTACTTCCTCCCACCGTGCACACCTTCTATCCACCCTTACAGCTTCCATCATCACCACAACCCACCCCTTCTCTCTCACCTAAATCGCTATCTCCAGCTTTGCGTAGCACCACTGCCTCCGTCCTCCTCCTCAGTGTCACCGGCTGATTGCGGATTTTGTTGTCAATTCTAGCAGATCTTATAGTTTTCTTACTTGGGTTGATTTCGTGTTTTCTTAGAGATCGCTACTATTTTGGGAGTCGCAGAGAAATTTCGCTAATCGAAAATTTTAGGTAATTTTGGCGGCCCAAGTTGTGGCGGCGGCGGTGGTGGTAGAGGAGTAATCAAGCGTATCCTATGGAATTGAAGATCACGAATGAACGTTTGTCTCCAAATTTTGGCCATTATTATTTGATTTGGTTTTGCAATTTGGTGCTAAGATTATTGATTTCCCCGGCGACTCCGTTATTGCGGCGTTCAGATGCAGTGCGTTCTTGGCTGTGGGTGGGCGATTTTTTTTTGGATCTTCTTTCTTTATCTATTATATATATTTAAATATCCTTTTCTTTGTGTTGTTATATATATATAAATACACTATATAATGCAATTGTATGTATTATATGTATATATAAGAGTTGATCTGTATTCCCCCAAATGCCACTCACCATCGCCTCCTTCACCACCTTCACGCATGGAATTTTTTTATTATTATTTTTGAATCAATGGGCTATGCATTTTGCAGAGATGATGATGTTGAAGGTTGGTGATAAGAGTCTATTTATATCGCTAATGAAGTAGGGGATGTATTATTAGGTTTCGTGTTGAGATTTAATTACAGGCAATGGTATCACTTCTTGGAGTTGGAACTTGATATGTTTTATCACACACACATACATATATATATATATATATATATATATATATATATATATATATTGCTTCTGGTTCTTTGTTTTGTGGATTCATTGAACCGAAATCAAGTCCATATATATATATATATATAGAGAGAGAGAGAGAGAGAGTATAGAGGGTTAGTTTTGTCCATTAAAATAAATAGGAAGGTTAAAATGATAATTTCATTATTCAAATTGGTCAATTCACAAGTCAAAGGGTAATAGGGTCAATTTACCTTGTGTCGGAGGTGATAGGGTTGTTAATTGTTAATTTTATCAAACCTGAAGGGGTGTTATTGTTCAACAATGGGCCAACTTTCATGTAGCTGTCAATAGGGTAAACCTCAAAGGGTGTGAGACAGTTACAGTCGAGAAAGAACCTCGAATAAAACACTTCCAACCTTAAGACAAGGAAGGAAATCAGAGAGTCAAAACCCCTAAGAAACTATCAAACATATGAGAACGCAATCCTTAGCAGTTTGTTTCTGACATTGTCATTGGTGTCCAATCTGGCCTAATCTACCTGAATCTCCACTATCTTAGATGTCGTATCTCCATCTCTAGGTGCTTACACTTTATCTGTGACTCCACGAGTGAGTATTCCCCATATAATGGTAGGCAAGAGTACCATGACTTTTGTGTTTGACGTCACACTGACTTCTTAGTGGTGTATGTTTTTTTTTTTTTGATAAGTAAGGATTTTATAAAAAAGCTCAAAGGGGAGCTAAACCCATGGAAACAGGAAGAAAAGGCCACAAAAAGCCTCAAGCCTTCAAAGAGGCCAAAAAAATAACAATCTCCTCAACAGAATGATAATCTCTCCCTGAGACCCAACAAAAGAGAGAAGAAATAATAGAGAACTTAAGCATAGAAATGGGCTTGTCTTTGCCATTGAAGTATCTCCTATTCCTCTCAAGCCAAATACCCCACCAAACACATAGAGGGGTGGCCCTCCAAGCATCCCGGATAAGAGCCCCAACTGAGAAACCTCTCCAAGCCTCAATCAACCGTCTAGAAGAACATGGCATAACCCAGGGGACCCCAAATAACCCAATCATCAAATCCCAACAATCTCTGGCCATACAGCAATGCAACAGAAGGTGATCGACTGTCTCCTCATCGCGACGACACAAGAAACAGCGATTGATAACCACCTGCTTTTTCCTCCTCAAATTATCCTGGGTTAAAATCTTACCCAAGACAGACGTCCAAGCAAAGAAGGCCACCTTAAGGGGAGCCTTGGAGCGCCAAATAGCCTTCCAAGGGAAAGAGCCACCCTCCCCAACAGAAATACACCTGAAAAAGGATCTCACCTCGAATTGACCCTGAGAGTGAGGACTCCAAAGCCAACAATCTGCCTCCTCATGAGAGATCACCTGTCTATACAACAACTCCAAAAAACAAGTGACGACCTCAATTTCCCAATCCTGAAAATGCCTCCTAAACTGAACATCCCAAGTTAGTCTTCCGTTATCAAGGTGATAACAGTCAACCACCAAGGCCTACGTGTCAGAAACAATCCTGTGAAGCCGAGGAAAAGCGAGAGCAAGGGGAAGCTCCCCACATTAGAGGTCCTCCCAAAATCTGATCCTCCTACCATCCCTTAACCGAAAGCGAACATGATTACGAAACACGTCCCAACCCTTTCGAATGCAAGACCAAACCCCCACACCTCTAGGACCTTCTTGGTGGTGTATGTTACGCTGCTAACAATTCCTTTTAGGTCCAAGGTATGTCCCTTTCAATCGTCTCCTGTTTTTCATGTATTAATTGTTGCCATTAAATCACAATGAATGCTTTACAATCAAGATTATGACTATACCAACTAAAATTTCTAATATTCTATTGAATTTTTTTAATTACAATGCCTTCATAATTTAGTATCTAAACCACCTAATTTTCTACAAAGTAGCACTTATGTGCCCCAAAGGTAAAGGAAGATTATTTTGGTGATTCAACGTGGCAACTTTCACTTCACTTAATGTCTTTCAAGGTTAAGACATGCAATTATAATGTTACTCTGGCAATTTCATTGTTGATTTTGGAGATTTTGTTGTTGAACTTGTGGTCAAGTCAAGCTAAGTGGAGAACCATGCATGATGGCCAGTTCGCGCATTGCTCATGTTCTTTTAAGGTCTCTAAAGCAATGGTCAAGTGCTTCTCATGTTCATCTTTAAACTTTGAGATTTCACGAAATAACTGCAAATGATCTGAATGTACATGTCCTAAACACTTTGTCATGTTTTTATTTGACTTGGAGCAAATTCACGAGTAGTATCCCATATGATCTGAATGTTTGGGATACAATAGGAGTTCGTGAGCTTCAGTCCTCAGTAGTGCCTTTCAGGGTAAGGGTGTGAATGGGAGGTGGTCAGAATCAATTTCTTCTATAGGCGTGGTAGTTTGTAGATATCTTTGAATGCCACTTTTTTAGCTCTCATCCAGAAGAAAAGGGGCTGTAGAAGTCTAGGATCTTTAGACGTATTAGTTTGGTGGGCAGTCTATTCAAACTAAAAGCTGAAATAATAGTTGAAATCCTTGCTTTTAGATTGAAGGAAGCAATGGATGGAGTGATCTCGAAAGTACAGAATACCTTTGTTGGTAGGCAACAACAAATTCTAGATTAAATTTTGATAACCAGCGAATGTGTTGATTTGATTCTAGACTGAGTAGTGGGGTATCGGATGTGACTAATAAGCTTCACATAGAGAATCCTTACTACTATGTTAACTTGGGGCTTTTTGCTATAGATTCTAAAGAGGATTGGTTTTGCGCGAAATGGAGGACGTGCATTTCTACGGTATGATTCTCAATGTTGGTGAATTGGGCACCTTCTGGATTCTTCGGTATCTCAAGGAGTCCATGGCAGGGAGATCCTATGTCCCCTTTGTTGTTCATTTTTTGTCAACATACTGATGAGGCGGGCCGTGGCTGTGGGATATTGCAGTGGCTTCAGGGTGGATAGTGGTCCTTCTAGTTAGATGGATATTTCTCAAATCTCCTCTTTGTCGATGATACGATTATGTTTTGTGAGGCGAACAACGCTCACATGAGGCATCTTTGATGTGTTGTGGTTAGTTTTCAGACCATGTTGGCTTGTGTTCGTTTGGTAAGTAAATAATCCTAGATTGAATACATTTTTAAAGCTTCATATGCGAGATAGGGAATCAATAGGCGTAGGTGTATTAGTGTAGGCTGGGATTTCTTTCCCAAATTCCATAGTAATTGGAGTAAAATGGGCTTTAAGTATGTACTAAATCATACGAATATACAATATAATGGGCTTAAAATGAAATTTTGGAACTTCATAAATCAGCATATCAAAAGCAAATGCCAAATGGATTGGGTCGAGTATCCTTCTTTTTCTGCTGGAAAGGATGGGGTTTGGGGAAGATGGAGGAAGTGGATCGAGTTTTATATTTTCTCAGTGAGATTCTCGGTCCTCATGAACGATTCTTCAACGGGTTCATCAGCTGTTAGCGGGGTTTGAGGCAGGGTGACCCTCTCTCTCCTTTTTTGTTCATCATTGTAATAAAGGAGCTGAGACTAAACAATGCCGAGCTCAGCTCATTGAGCTTGTGAAAAAGCTTGTATAAGGCTTATATAGGTTTAGTATGTATTTAAAGCCCAATATATTGTATAATTTGTGATCAAATATAATGTTGGGCTTTCCAACTATATGCTTTTAATTTTCCTGATTCTTATCCACAATGATGAAAACTCCTGCTGATGACTACTACAAGCACCCCCGAAGTTGGGTCATGCCTTTCCATCAATTGCATAGATAGCCTATAAACACCTTTAACACCGAGCATTCCTTTTTATGCAAGTGTCCAGTGCTTAGAATCTGAGCCACCATTCTCTAATAGAGAGGGTGGAGGATTAAATCAACATGTCTTCTATTGAAAACACTAGTGATCAACTCTTTTCTCCATTTTTTATTTGAATTTTTATTCAAACCTGCAACTTCATGAATTTCACTCCCATTATATGAAGTTGTGACCGCAAAATTAGAAGGATCCTCCACTTCATTACCTTTAGAAACAATATCCTTCTAGATGTCTTAGATCCACTGGATAAGTCCATAAAATCCACCATGCTTAAGCCTCCATGCCCACCATCGGCCTTGTTCTCACAGAGTTGATCGCTGGGCCAAAACTTTTTAATCTTGTGAATCTTCTGACACAGATTTTAAGGAATCTGAAACTCTGAGCTGTGTAAGTTGTTAGAGAAGCCACGACCCTTAAAGGCAATAACTCGAGGAAAAAAGGATCTCACTTGACTACAACCAGTGTAAACCAACCTAATCTCTTAAAGCACGAAAAGAAGGGCTGACGGGCACTTAAGAGTAAGGGTCATAACTAGTTCATTAAGCAATTTAACAAATTTAAACGTTGCACCGCTCCTCTTCTGCTTTTTTTATTTTATCTCAAATTTCCTCTTCTTTTGGGCGTTTAAATTCTTCATTTTTAGTTCCTTATTCTTTTGGGTTAATGGTTTTATTTTACTTGTCAAAAATAAAAATAAAAAAATGGTTTTATTATAGATCTTCTAGGGATTATAGAGTTTACTTTTTGTGTTTTATGGCTTTTGTATATGGGTTGCACTCCCTGCATGAGTGCTCTTTGAATGAACTTAACTTATTGAAACATTTAAAAATAAAATAAAAAAATTCCATATTGGGATGACTGCCCATTAAAATTAGTTTGTGAGTTTTGATGGAAAGGAAGAGAGCATAGGGTAGAAGTCCGCTATATATATTCTATTAATATTTCTGTTGTGAAATTGACATTATAATTTGACGCCATAAACTATGATCAACTCATTTTTTCCCTTGAAAAGCGTTATCGTCTTACCCAACCGAATTAAGATGAGAAATTGAATGTTATAGTTTAACTTGGTCATGGAGCACTAACTTTTAGAATTGATCCATTGTGTGGTTTGGTGTGTTATACTTATTTTGCCCGAAGGGATCACCTTTCAAGTTAGCCAATACTGATATAACTTGGACACCTGGGTCGTGAATTACTTTGGCAACATTTAATATTAATTTTGATGAAACCATGCCCAAGTCCCCCCCCTCCCCCCTTCTTTTTAAAAAGCTTGTGCATCTTAAGGATTTGGATATTACACCAGTTTCATTTAATAGTAAGTCGAGAGTTCCATCTCTTCATAAACTTCTCGTGCTTCATTTCCAAACATATTTTTCCTAATCTTGATATCACTATTTGAATTTCACGGTTTTTAGTATAAAAAAATTAATTTAGGAATTGTTCTTAGGTGGTATAGTTTTTTTATTTTTTTATTTATTTTTTATTTTTTAACCTTGCGAAGAAACTCACACTAGCCTTTAGTGGTTTCTTGAGATTATTTTGTTGCATTATTTTTTTCTAATTATGTATATCTAAAAAAATTTACTTTCTTTGCAATTTTTTTTTCCCTAAATGATGGAAAATTTTATAGATATAAAAAAAGGGTTAATTACACTCATACCCTCTGAGGTTTGCTATATTGACAGTTAGATGATTGTTTGCTTATTTTCAAACAATGACTTCCCCTGTCATATTTTGAAGCCAAACAGAGCCTTAAAAGAGGTGAAATGTCTACTTTACTCTGGAATATTTTATTTATAATTTGATCTAAAATATCAGAACCATTAGGTGACCAAAATACCCTTCTTGGGAAAAAAAACAAAATTAACCCATATATCGTACTCTATCTCTCTAACCTTTCAAACGCCACAACCACCCACTTCTACGCCGCCACCACCTCCATCACCGTCCGCCCATTATCTCTCCACTCATCGCCACCACCGTTCACCCTATATCTGATTCACCATTGCTGCTACAAATAAAGCAAAAACGGCTTCTATTATATGTATGCATATATATATATACACACACACAAACACATATACATATACACGGTGACCACAATCACCATCGCCACTCCCATCTCCTCCCACCGTGCCCACCTTCTATCCACCCTTACACTACCCATCATCACCACAACCCACCCCTTCTCTCTCACCTAAATCGCTGTCGCCGGCTTTGCGCAGCACCACTGCCTCCAGCATCCTCCTCGGTGTCACCCGCTGATTGTGGATTTTGTTGTCAATTCAAGCAGATCTTATAGTTTTCCTACTTGGGTTGATTTCGTGTTTTTTTAGAGATCGCTACTATTTTGGGAGTCGTAGAGAAATATTGCTAATTGAAAATTTTGGGTTAGTATTGGTGGCCCAAGTTGTTGCGGCGGTGGTGGTGGAGTAATCAAGCGTATCCTATGGAATTGAAGATCACGAATGAACGATTGTCTCCAACTTTCGGCCATTGGGTTTTGCAATTGGGTGCTAAGATTATTGATTTCCATGGTGACTTCGTTGCTGCCGTCTTCGGCGTTCAGATGCAGTACATTCCTGGCGGTGGGTGGGTGATTTTTTTTTGGAATTTCTTTCTATATCTATTATATATTTAAATATCCTTTTCTTTGTGTTGTAATATATATATTTATATATACTATATACTGCAATTGTATGTATTATATGTATATATAAGAGTTGATCTGTATACCCCCAAATGCCACTCACCATCGCCTCATTCACCCCTTCACGCAGGGCGTTTTTCTATTATTATTTTTGCTTCTGGTTCTTTGTTTTGTGGATTCATTGAACCGAAATCAAGTTCATTTTGAGTTCTTAGATTCTTTTTGTGTATATCTCAGGATGCGTTCCCCTTTTGAACGCTTTTTAATACATTTTACTTATCAAAAAAAAAAAAAATACTTGGGAAAGTTCAAATAGTAATTTCATTATTCAAATTGGTCAATTCATAAGTCAAAGAGTAATAGGGTCAATTTACCTTGTGCCGGAGGTGATAGGGGTGTTAATTGTTAATTTTATCAAACTTGAAGGGGTGTTATTGTTAAAAAAATGGACTATCTTTCATCTTGCTGTCAATAGGGTAAACCTCAGGGGGTGTGAGTGTAATTAAACCAAAAAAAATACAGTTACAGTCGAGGAATAACCTCAAATAAAACACTTCCAACCTTAAGACAAGGAAGGAAATCACAAAGTCAAAACCCCTAAGAAACTATCAAACATATGAGAATACAATCCTTAGCAGTTTGTTTCTTGAGATTATTTTGTTTGATTATTATTTTTTTAATTAAGTATATCTAAAAAATATTACTTTCTTTGCAATTTTTTTTTTCCTAAATGATGGAAAATTTTATAGATATAAAAAAAAGATTAATTATACTCACACCTCCTGAGGTTTGCTATATTGACAACTAGGTGATAGTTAGCTTATTTTCAAACAATGACACCCCCTGTCATATTTTGAAGTCAAACAGACCCTTAAAAATGTGAAATGTCTACTTTACCCTGTAATATTTTAATTATATTTTGATCTAAAATATCAG
The DNA here is from genome assembly GCF_030987335.1 of Cornus florida. NCBI lineage: Eukaryota > Viridiplantae > Streptophyta > Magnoliopsida > Cornales > Cornaceae > Cornus > Cornus florida. Next base: position 19,378,154 of record NW_026775574.1, read on the forward strand.
TACCATTAGGTGACCAAAATACCCTTCTTACAAAAATAAAAATAAAAATGACCCATATATCCTACTCTCTCTCTAACCTCTCAATCGCCATCGCCACCACCACCCACCTCTTCACCACCACCACCGTCCGCCCATTCTCTCTCCACTCATCGCCACCACTGTTCACCCTATATATGATTCACCCTTGCTCCAGCAAATAAAGCAAAAAAGGCTTCTATTATATGTATGCACACACACACTCACACACACACACACACACAAACACAAACACATATACATATACACAGTGACCGCCATCACCATGGTCACTCCCACCTCCTCCCACCTTGCCCACCTTCTATCCACCCTTACACTACCCATCATCACCACAACCCACCCCTTCTCTCTCCCTCTCCAGTACAATCCAACCTAAATCGCTGTCGTCGACTTTGCGCAGCACCACTGCCTCCGTCCTCCTCCTCGGTGTCACCGGCTACTTGCGGATTTTGTTGTCAATTCCAGCAGATCTTATAGTTTTCTTACTTGGGTTGATTTCGTGTTTTCTTAGAGATCGCTACTATTTTGGGAGTAGCAGAGAAACATTGCAAATCGAAAATTTTGGGTAAGTATTGGTGGCCCAAGTTGTTGTGGTGGTGGAGGATTAATCAAGCGTATTCTATCGAATTGAAGATCAAGAATGAACGTTTTTCTCCAACTTTCGGCCATTATTATTGGATTGGGTTTTACAATTGGGTGGTAAGATTATTGATTTCCCCGGCGACCAAGTTGTTGCCGTCTTCAGCGTTCAGATACAGTACGTTCCTGGCGCTGGGTGGGTGTTTTTTTTTTTTTTGATCTTCTTTCTTTTTCTATTTTATATTTAAATATCCTTTTCTTTGTGTAGTTACACACACACACACACACACACTATATGATACAAATGTATGTTTTATATGTATATATAAGAGCTGATCTGTATACCCCCAAATGCCACTCACCATCGCCTCCTTCACCACCATCACGCAGGGTATTTTTTTATTATTATTTTTGAATCAATGGGCTATGGATTTTGCAGAGATGATGATGTTGAAGGTTGGTGATAAGAGTCTATTTATATCGCTAAAGAAGCAGGGGATGTAGTAGGTTTGGTCTTGAGATTTAATTACAGGCAATGGTGTATCACTTCTTGGAGTTGGAACTTGATATGTTTTATCACACACACACACACACACACACACATATATATATATATTGCTTCTGGTTCTTTGTTTTGTGGATTCATTGAACCGAAATCAAGTTCATTTTTGGGCACAGAGTATGTATATATATATATATATATATATAGAGAGAGAGAGAGAGAGTATAGAGGGTTAGTTTTGCAAATTAAAATAATTAGGAAGGTTAAAATGGTAATTTCATTGTTCCAATTGGTCAATTCACAAGTCAAAGGGTAATAGCATCAATTTACCTTGTGTCGGAGGTGATAGGGGTGTTAATTGTTAATTTTATCAAACCTGAAGGGGTGTTATAGTTGAAAAATGGGCCAATTTTCATCTAGCTGTCAATAGGGTAAACCTCAAGGGGGGTGAGTATAATTAACCCTAAAAAAATACAGTTACGATCGAGGAAGGACCTCAAATAAAACACTTCCAACCTTAAGACAAGGAAGGAAATCACAGAGTCAAAACCCCTAGGAAACTATCAAACATATGAGAAGAAAATCCTTAGCAGTTTGTTTCTGACATTATCATTGGCTAATTAATGACATTATCATTAGCTAATTAATGCACCGAAGTTGTTGTACACTGTTCAACATTCTGAAAGACTCCTGGATGCCACTTCAGAAGATCCTCCAAACCTGCATAGCATATGAGCATTGACAGAAAACATGATCGGTATGTTATTCTTTGCAATTGTTTTTGTTTCTTTGATATTACTATTTTTTTATTGCATTACGTTTGCCTTTTTTGATAGAATAAATACAAAAAGGTATTGTGCGCACGTGTTATGTTCTATCCTAGTTTTCTAAAAATTACTTAATGTTTTATGTTGCTGTTATGGTCGTTTTGTGTAATTGGTGTACAATACATGGTAGTTATTGTTCCTTGGTGTGATTTTTGCAGTAGTACTTTTTGTTCTGGTACCAAAAGGCTTCTTTTTGACTCAAAAGACAATATTTCTTTTCAGGAATCGTGATTTATGAGCAAGAGAAGATGACGACAATGGAATAGTCCTTTTCTAGGGGCAGAATAATAATGATGAGCACTACTAAATTGTGCACGCCTTCTATGAATTTTTGTTAAGAGATTGCTGGAAACTATTCTATGGATTTTTGTGTTGAAAGATTGCTGGAAATTATTCTATGGATTTCTTTTAACTTAATAGCATTTTGATCTCAACTTTGTCATGTTTCATGTCCAATGGTGCTTCTGACTCCTTAACCTATGAAGAAATGAGGAGTGAGCATTGAACCCGAAGTGGTTGGCCTAGTTGGAAAAGACTTGGGCTAATAGCCTCATGAAGCTTTAGTCTTAAATTCAATTCTTTTGGGACCACGTTCACGGACATATTCCATGCCTTTCCCGAGCGTGAGTCCCATAAATTAGTCGGGACAGAGCCCCATACATCCAGACTATGGAAATGAGGAGTGAGCATTGGGAAGCCCCAATAAGAGACCACTGATTTCGAAGCCATATAAATTTTTACAAGGAAATAGGTTTTCATGTAAGTAACCTATTGCTATTAGTTTATTTAAACCAAAATTATTATTATGCCAACTGACCATTGTCATGATGCATGTGACTTCTGAATTTCTTTTGCCGCTATTATCATTATCTTTAAAAAACCAACCCCGTTCTCTTGAACTCTTCTACATGGTTGTTTTGTTTCACATACAAGAGCAACCAAATATAAAATAAAATTAAAAAGTTGATTCTTTTGCCAATTTATGTGTTTTAACTAAAGAGACGTAAAATAATTTGAATTTTTCTTGCAAGTTGGTATGCAATATTTTATTTTTTAAAATTAAAAAACACGATTGTGCATGCTTTCACGAGTCGAATCATATTTTCAGAGCCGTATTTAGAATATAACATAAAAGCATTGCATTCAAGTAGAAAGTATTCATGTATTGACATGCATTCAAGTAGAAGGCTTTAGAGAGACGTAATGATACGTGGAGCGATGTCCAGGAAATGTGTCTTCTGCGGCGACGGGGTGGTGCAGTTCCAAATGATCTAATTCGACAATGATTGGGTTGCATAAGCCAATATTGGCTAATTTTGATACAAGTAGAAGACTGGGAATAAGGTTTGAATGTTGAGGAGTTTTGGCAGAGATGATAATGGACATATGTGGAGCAGTGAAACCGGACACCGTAAAATCAACGAATGTACTCCGTCAGGAAATTGAAATGAAGATGAAGAAGGTTGTGCTAGAAATTGAAATGAAGATGAAGAAGGTTGTGCTGGGGAGTGAATTTTGATTTTGGTAGAGATGATAATGGTCATATGTGGAGGAATGAAACCGGACACTGTAAAATCATCGTATGTACTTCGTTGGGAAATTGAAATGAAGATAAAGAAGGTTATGCTGGGGAGTGAATTTTGATTTTGTGTGTTGACTGTTATGTTTAGGTTTAACCAAGGTTCGCAGTCGCTGTAGAGGTTAACAGCACCTATTCCATATATGTGTTATATAACAAAATTGGTTATGGAATTGTTTTAAAAAATATTTGATATTGCACATCAGCCAAAATGATGAGTGTTGTCGCAGTTTAATGGAACCGTTTCCGTATCTGTATTACGTAATGAAATTGTTTATTGGAATCTATATTTTTTTTTTTTCCTCGATATTGCACATTAGCCAAAATAATGAGCGATCCTTTGATTATTTTAGTAATTATTCTTAAACTTTTGTAAGATCATTTAACTCTACAAGTGGTATTGCTCTTATTAAAAATGTATGGTAACACTAATTTTTATTAAATTAATGAGCAACAATACATTTAAATTTTAAATAAATTAAATTTATATCATATATATATATATATATATATATATATATATATATCTGGAGACCATGATACCTACGGAGGATGAGGAGGATGGCCTTCCTTGCAGCTTCTTTTGATGTATTTATTGGTATATTCGTGAGCAACAACAATATTTTGTGAACAATATCGTTTAGAAATATTGGGATACAATAGGAGTTCGTGAGCTTCAATCCTCAGAAGTGCGTTTCAGGGTGAAGGTGTGATTGGGAGGTGGTCAGAATCAATTTCTTCTGTAGGCGTGGTAGTTTCTAGATATCTTTGAATGCCACTTTTTTAGCTCTCATCCAGAAGAAAAGGGGCTGTAGAAGTCTAGGATCTTTAGACGTATTAGTTTGGTGGGCATTCTATTCAAACTAAAAGCTGAAAATATAGTTGAAATCCTTGCTTTGAGATTGAAGGAAGCAATGGATGGAGTGATCTCGAAAGTACAGAATACCTTTGTTGGTAGGCAACAACAAATTCTAGATTTAATTTTGATAACCAGCGAATGTGTTGACTTGATTCTAGACGGAGTAGTGGGGTATCGGGTGTGACTAATAAGCTTGACATAGAGAAGTCTTAGTACTATGTTAACTTGGGGCTTTTTGCTATACATTCTAGAGAGGATGCGTTTTGTGGGAAATGGAGGACGTGGATCAGATTTTGCATCTCTACGGTATGATTCTCAATGTTGGTGAATTGGGCACCTTCTGGATTCTTCGGTATCTCAACGAGTCCAAGGCAGGGAGATCCTATGTCCCCTTTGTTCATTTTTTGTGATGGAGGCATTCAACATACTGATGAGGCGGGCCGTGGCTGTGGGATATAGCAGCGGCTTCAGGGTGGATAGTGGTCCTTCTAGTTGGATGGAGATTTCTCAAATCTCCGCTTTGTCGATGATACGATTATGTTTTGTGAGGCGAACAAAGCTCATATGAGGCATCTTCGATGTGTTGTGGTTTGTTTTCAGACCATGTTGGCTCATGTTCGTTCGGTAAGTAAATAATCCTAGATTGAATACATTTTTAAAACTTCTTATGCGAGATAGGGAATCAGTAGGGCGTACGTGTATTAGTGTTGGCTGGGATTTCTTTCCCAAATTCCATAGTAATTGGAGTAAAATGGGCTTTAAATATGTATTAAATCATACGAATATACAATATAATGGGCTTTAAATGAAATTTTGGAACTTTATAAATCAGCAATGGATAGGTTGGAGTATCATTTTTTCTCTGTTGGAAAGGATGGGGTTTGGGGAAGATGGACGGAGTGGATCGGGTTTCGTATTTTCTCAGTGAAATTCTCGGTCCTCATGAACGATTCGTCAACGGGTTCTTCAGCAGTGGGTTTGAGGCAGGGTGACTGAACAATGCCGAGCTCAGCTCGTTAAGCTTGTGAAAAAGCTTGTTTAAGGCCTATATAAGTTTAGTATGTATTTAAAGCCCAATATATTGTATACTTTGTGATCAAATTTAATGTTGGGCTTTCCAACTATATGCTTTTAATTTTCCTGATTGTTATCCACAATGATGAAAACTCCTGTTGATGACGCTGAAGTTGGGTCATGCCTTTCCTTCAATTGCATAGATAGCCTATAAACACTTTCAACACTGAGCATTCCTTTTTAGTAATTATTCTTAAACTTTTGTAAGATCATTTAACTCTACAAGTGGTATATTTATAAATTTTACGTCATTGCTCTTATTAAAAATGTATTGTAATACTAATTTTTATTAAATTAATGAGCAACAATATATTTAAATTTTAAATAAATTAAATTTATATCATCTATATATATATATATATCTCGAGACCATGATACCTACGGAGGATGAGGAGGATGGCCTTCCTTGCAGCTTCTTTTGATGTATTTATTGGTATATTCGTGAGCAACAACAATATTTTGTGAACAATATCGTTTAGAATTATTGGGATACAATAGGAGTTCGTGAGCTTCAGTCCTCAGTAGTGCCTTTCAGGGTAAGGGTGTGATTGGGAGGTGGTCAGAATCAATTTCTTCTATAGGCGTGGTAGTTTCTACATATCTTTGAATGCCACTTTTTTAGCTCTCATCCAGAAGAAAAGGGGCTGTAGAAGTCTAGGATCTTTAGACGTATTAGTTTGGTGGGCAGTCTATTCAAACTAAAAGCTGAAAATACAGTTGAAATCCTTGCTTTGAGATTGAAGGAAGCAATGGATGGAGTGATCTCGAAAGTACAGAATACCTTTGTTGGTAGGCAACAACAAATTCTAGACTCAATTTTGATAACCAGCGAATGTGTTGATTTGATTCTAGACTGAGTAGTGGGGTATCGGATGTGACTAATAAGCTTGACATAGAGAATCCTTACTACTATGTTAACTTGGGGCTTTTTGCTATACATTCTAGAGAGGATGGGTTTTGCGGGAAATGGAGGACGTGCATTTATATGGTACGATTCTCAATGTTGGTGAATTGGGCACCTTCTGGATTCTTCGGTATCTCAAGGAGTCCATGGCAGGGAGATCCTATGTCCCCTTTGTTGTTCATTTTTTGTCAACATACTGATGAGGCGGGCCGTGGCTGTGGGATATTGCAGTGGCTTCAGGGTGGATAGTGGTCCTTCTAGTTAGATGGAGATTTCTCAAATCTCCTCTTTGTCGATGATCCGATTATGTTTTGTGAGGCGAACAACGCTCACACGAGGCATCTTTGATGTGTTGTGGTTTGTTTTCAGACCATGTTGGCTTGTGTTCGTTTGGTAAGTAAATAATCCTAGATTGAATACATTTTTAAAGCTTCATATGCGAGATAGGGAATCAGTAGGTGTAGGTGTATTAGTGTGGGCTGGGATTTCTTTCCCAAATTCCATAGTAATTGGAGTAAAATGGGCTTTAAGTATGTACTAAATCATACGAATATACAATATAATGGGCTTAAAATGAAATTTTGGAACTTCATAAATCAGCATATCAAAAGCAAATGCCAAATGGATTGGGTCGAGTATCCTTCTTTTTCTGCTGGAAAGGATGGGGTTTGGGGAAGATGGAGGAAGTGGATCGAGTTTTGTATTTTCTCGGTGAGATTCTCGGTCCTCATGAACGATTCCTCAACGGGTTCTTCAGCAGTTAGTGGGGTTTGAGGCAGGGTGACCCTCTCTCTCCTTTTTTGTTCATCATTGTATTAAAGGAGCTGAGACTAAACAATGCCGAGCTCAGCTCGTTGAGCTTGTGAAAAAGCTTGGATAAGGCTTATATAGGTTTAGTATGTATTCAAAGCCCAATATATTGTATACTTTGTGATCAAATATAATGTCGGACTTTCCAACTATCTGCTTTTAATTTTCCTGATTCTTATCCACAATGATGAAAACTCTTGTTGATGACTACTACAAGCACCCCCTGAAGTTGGGTCATGCCTTTCCATCAATTGCATAGATAGCCTATAAACACCTTTAACACTGAGCATTCCTTTTTATGTAAGTGTCCAGTGCTTAGAATCTGAGCCACCATTCTCTAATAGAGAGTTGGAGGATTAAATCAATATGTCCTCTATTGAAAACACTAGGGATCAACTCTTTTCTCCATTTTTTAGTTGAATTTTTATTCAAACCTGCAACTTCATGAATTTCACTCCCATTATATGAAGTTGTGACCGCAAAATTAGAATGATCCTGTAACGATCCCAAAACTAATGCCAAGAATTTTTTTTTAAAAAAAAAAATTCGGCATAACCTCCCCTAAAAATGGACCTACCGCAACTTGTTTAAATGCATATTTAACCTGTCATGCAACTAATTTCTGAATTCACGGCAACAAAAGATAATGATACAACCTATTAATCTAGACAATGCTTCAAGTTAGGATTATCCTTCCATTCATCAACAAGTTACATATCATCAAGTTCGCATCCCATATGTCATCAAGTATCATAAGTGTATTACATGATCATGGTTCTTCAAAAGAAATTTACATCATTACACCTTTGGAATTTTACAAAAAATGAGGGATGAACAAAGGAGTAGTCTATTACAAAATAACAAGGAAAATGCTCCTCTAGCAACTTTCAAAGTTGGGGTGGATTGTCATCCACTGGTTCTTTTCCAAGACCTGAAAAAAAAAATATAGATATAGGGGTGAGCATATAGCTCAGCAGAGACACTTAAGACACAAATCTTGTGTCTTTGTGAATTCAAGCAAAGCATAGGCCAATAGGAGATAGGGATCATACAACGTAGGGGATCAAATACAACATACAATTCAATTCCAATTATAAACAATGCAATGCAATGCAATGAAATGCAATGCATGCCAATAACACTCCCTATTTTCATTCTCAAAACCATCACTTTCAAACGTTAATACAGCCCGCCCTTTGGTAACCCCGCCGCGACACGAGAGGAGGATTGGCTAGTGTCCCTGACCCTTGGTAATCCCGCGGCGTCATTATGGTGCCTAGCTAGCTCAACCACACTAGGGCGACTCCCTAGTCCCCTCTAGGCTATATTAACCTCCGGCCCGTTGGTAACCCCGCAGCGACCGGGTTTTGCATAAAATCATTTCATCAAAAACACTTTCCCGAAATTTCCCCTTTTTGAAGTAAATCAATTCTTTCCCTTTTCCTGCCCAATGTTAATGCATGAATACCTCAATGACATACACAAGTTCATCATTGCATTCTTTATCCAATTTAAGCAACATGGCATAATTCGCAAGAATAATCAAGAAAGTCATAACATGCTTATACATAACAAGTTCTAGCACAATGAATATATATAATCAAGTCCTAAACATGCTTCACATAGAACAATCAACAAATATAGTCACACAACTAACATATATGCATACATATCAATAATTCTCTAGATTTTAAACAACTAATCAAATTAAACAACAATTAGAGGCAATTAACTCACTAAGGTACAAGATTTCATGAATTAAGGGCCCCTACCTCAAGATTGCACCAAAACTCTAGAAAATGGGTCCTCAAATTCGAGCTCCAAGGAAGACTCAAAACTAGAAATTGATGGTATGGATGTATAGAGCTTGACACGAGCTTCGTTTTGCCTCAAACGGAACCTAATTCCAACAAGAAATGAGTGAGAAATCTAACCTCAAAGTTAAAACCAAAAAATAAGAGAAAAATGAGCTTACGGGTTGAGAGAGAGATGCACGAAGAGAGAGAAAGGGAATTAGGAAAATGAGACCAACTTTATGGTCTTGACCCTTTTCTAAAGTGCCTTGTGGGCCCCACCATTAAATTATTTTTCTTTTACTTTTATATTACACTACACACACACAATAAATACACAGACATCACATTCTCCCCAACTTATAAGGATTTCGTCCCCGAAATCAAGACATACCTGAGGAAGAAAACAACGCTGGGTACTTGGACCGAACCTCAGGTTCGAGCTCCCAAGTAGCTTCCTCGACTCCGTGGTGTCTCCAAAGGACTTTCACCATTGGTATCGTCTTGTTCCTCAACACCTTCTGTTGTGTGTCAAGAATCTGACCTGGTCCTTCCTCGTAGGAAACATCCTCATCAATGTCCACATCTACCCAACTCAAAATATGAGATGGATCCGGTTCGTACTTCCGTAACATCGATACATGGAAAACATTGTGGACCCTATCCAACTGTGGTGGCAAAGCAAGCCTGTAGGCAACCTCTCCTACTCAGTCCAAAATCTCGAATGGTCCAATAAATCGTGGCGATAACTTGCCACTCTTCCCAAATCTCATCAACCCCTTCCGTAGAGAAACCCATAGAAAAACGTGGTCTCCCACCTCAAAGGATAACGGTCGTCTCCACTTATCCGCATAGCTCTTTTGTCGGCTCTGAGCTATAAGTAACCTCTGTCTTATCAACTTAATCTTCTTAGTAGTCTCGAGTACAATGTCGGGTCCTAAGGCGGCTGTCTCGCCTACTTCAGTCCAACAAACAGGAGACCTACAAGGTCTACCATACAACGCCTCAAATGGAGCCATCTGGATGCTCGCCTGATAACTGTTGTTGAAGGCAAACTCAATAAGTGGAAGGTGATCCTCCCAACTACCACCCAAGTCAAGCACACATGCCCGAAGCATATCCTCCAAAATCTGGATAGTACACTCCGACTGACCGTCCGTCTGTGGATGGAATGCCGTACTAAGATGCAATGCTGAACCAAACGCTACTTGAAGTCCTTCCCAGAACTTCAAAGTGAACTTAGCATCCCTATCTGACACAATGGTTACAGGAACTCCATGCAACCTTACAATCTCCTTCACATAAAGAACACGAAGCTTCTCTGCATCATCTGTTGCCTTAATAGGCAAAAAGTGAGCCGTCTTGGTCAATCTGTCAATGATGACCCATACGGCCTCATTGCCCCTTCTTGACCTTAGAAAACCTATCACAAAATCCATAGCAATATGCTCCCATTTCCATTGCGCTACAAGTAATGGTTGCAACAAACCTGCTGGCCTCTGATGCTCGGCCTTCACCTGCTGACAGGTAAGGCATCTAGCCACAAACTGAGCAACATCATTCTTCATCCCGCTCCACCAATACTGACGTTTCAAATTGTGATACATTTTAGTACCACCTGGATGAACTGCAAAACGGGAAGTGTGAAACTCCCATAGGACATCCTCACGACATACTGTGGGAACCACCAACAAACCCCTGAACCGTAGACCCCCATCTGCATACAAGGCCCAATCTTTCACTGTCTCACCACTAAAGATCAAAGCGTGGATGGCATCTAAGTCCGGGTCCTGTCTTTGTGACTCAATCACTCGTACAACAAGAGTAGGCTGAGCCACAAGACTAAATAAGAATGCTGACTCACTGCAAGCATCATCATCACAACACTGTAATCCCATCTCTGCCAGATCTTTAAGCATCTTCCACTTCCGAATAGCTAAACTGGCCAAAGTTCCACGAGATTTTCGGCTTAAGGCATCAGCTATAACATTTGCCTTGCCCGGATGATACTGCAAATCAAAGTTGTAATCTTCCAAGTACTCAACCCATCGTCTCTGTCTGTTGTTCAAGTCCTTTTGGGAAAAAAGGTACTTGAGACTTTTGTGATATGAAAATACCTCGAATCTCTCACCCTACAAGTAATGTCTCCAACACTTCAAGGCAAATACAACTGCCGCTAACTCCAGGTCATGAGTAGGGTAGTTGTACTCGTGAGTCTTCAACTGTCGAGACCCATAAGCCACTACTCTACCATCCTGCATCAACACACATCCCAACCCGTCACGTGAAGCATCACAATAGATCACATAACCCAAGCCACGCTCAGGTATCACCAACACTGGCGCTGTAGTCAATCTCGTCTTCAACTCCTGAAAAGATGAATCACAGGCCTCATTCCAGACAAACTTGACCCCTTTCCGGGTCAAACGGGTCATAGGAGCTGCCAAACGGGAGAAATCCTTCACAAATCTCCGATAGTAACCCGCTAAACCAAGAAAACTGCGGATCTCAAACACATTCTTGGGTCACTCCCAAGTCAAAACTGCTTCAACCTTTGATAGATCAACTGATACTCCACCTTCTGAAACAACATGCCCCAAAAACTTCACCTCCTGTAGCCAACACTCACATTTCTCGTATTTGGCATACAATCGGTGCTCCCGCAAAATCTGTAAAACAATATTCAAATGGACCTCGTGATCTTCCCGAGTCCGTGAGTACACAAGAATGTCATCCATGATAAGCGCCGAATATTGTATATTCAAGCGCCTTAAAGTACATTAACAAAGTCCATTAATTGATTATTTTATGCAGATTAACTCCATTTGCATGTTTTTATGCATTTTCAGGTTAAAGTGCAAAAAGGAAGCAAAAATGATGCCTTGTGGAATTTTGAACAAAAAGGATGCCATTTCTGAATTTCTGGCAGCAGTGATCCTGACTTTTGTCGCCATTTTCGACCTAGAAAACTCAAGAACTGGACTTCCCTCATAACATGAAAGATTTAGATCTCTGAATCACCTTTCCAAATCTTCAAGTGGTTCATCATTCGGAGTTCGGAGCAGAGAGTTATGATCTTCGTAACAGAGGTACGCAGAACTGCCTGGCAGCACTAAAGTACTGCCTTTCTCCCCATTTTCGACCAACCAGACTTGAGAATTGGGTCTTCATCAAAACATGAAGTTTTTAAAGCACTGAATCAGCTCTCCAAATCTTCAAACATATCATCATTCGGAGTTCGGGACACAAAGTTATAGCAGTTTTCCCAAAATAGGTCAGCGCTGAGCAAGAGGAGCATGTTGCACATTGCACTAAGTTAGAGTGCTCGAGATCACTTTTCGAGTGCTCGAAAATCAGGCAGATTGCACTCGGAAATGGCTCAATTTCAGCCACTTGCACATTGGTTTCCTCAATGCCATCTTCCTTCTTTATGAAGTGGTTGGAGGTGTTCCTTGGAGGAGAGAGAGAGGGTGTGTTGGAGAATAAAAAGCTACCAAAGGCCACACATTTGCTATCTTTGATCTTTAGCAAGATAGAGGAGAGAGAAGAGAGCAAGGAGAAGGGTGTTCTTGAGTGCTACAGTAGGAGCTCGAAAATGGAGATGGAGTCTTCTTCTTCCTCTTCCATTTTTGTATCCATGGATAACTAAACCTCCATCTAGGGAGGTGATGAAACTCCTCCTTGTAAGCATGTCTAGTTTTTGATTTATTTTAGGGAATGAAATGTGTATTTGACTAGTTCCATAATCTAGAGCATGTTACATAATGTAATGGATGTTTTAATGTTCTAAAGATCATGTTGCATTAAATACTCTTGTCTTAGATGATTTAATCTCATGGTTGTATGGCTTGTAGTTTCATAGTGACAATGGAGCTAAGACTATGGAATGGTTTTAATGGCATGATTTTGAGTAGCTTGTTAATTCATTGCTTAAGAATTTCTTTTGATGAATTAACCTTGTGACTTGTTATCATGTGCTCTCATCAATTGGTTACTTGTTTGACAATCTCTAGCTTAGTGAGCATGTTGAGGATTGCACCATAGTTTAGGTAATTTAAGCATGTGGAGCTTTGATAGGTTGTTCTTACATTTTAATTAATTGAATTTCTTGAAGATGATATAGTAGTCATGAATTGCTATTCATCAAGGTCATTTCTACATTAATTCCCCAAATCAATCATATAATAAGCTTGTGTAGAGGTTTGGAGTGGATTCACTTCCCTAGACTTCCTTCTCTAAATCTTCTCTTTTAATCTCCTTCAATTTATTGTGTATGCATTTTGAATTTGTAGTTAAGTGACAACAAACACAACCTCTATGAACACCCCTTCATCATCCTAAGAATGACTCTAAACACTTAGGTTGCCTTAGACTAGCGCAGTCCCAGTGGTTCGACTTACCCGACCAATAGCCCTATTTTACAATGATTCGTGCTATTGCGAAGGTTGATGTATGATTGACCAACCGATCAATCCACGAAAACTACCACAAACTGGTCCAAGTAATCGTGAAAGACGCGGTTCATCAAGTCCATGAATGCCGCTGGCGCATTAGTCAAGCCAAAAGGCATAACAAGGAACTTATAGTGTCCATACCGTGTACGGAATGCTGTCTTCGGGATATCCTCATCCCTAACCCACAACTGATAATAGCCAAACCTCAAGTCAATCTTCGAGAAACAACTGGCTCCCCTCAACTGATCAAATAAATCATCTATCCTTGGCAAAGGATACTTGTTCTTGATGGTGGCATGATTCAACTTCCGATAATCAATGCACAACCTCAACGAACCATATTTCTTCTTAGCAAACAAGACCGGTGCACCCCACGATGACACACTCGGTTGGATGAAACCTTTCATCCTCAAATCATCAAGATGCCTCTTTAATTCTTCCAATTCAACTGGTGCCATATGATACGGTGCCATAGAAATCGGCGCAGTACCATGCATCAAATCAATAGTGAACTCCACTTCTCGGTGTGGAGGCAACTCTGTCAAATCTTCTGGAAAAACATCCAAGAAGTCACAAACAATTGCCGGCTAAACTTCTCCCAGGACATCATCTTCTTCGGCTAGAAGACTAGCTAAGAAATAATCACCATGACTTCATCCACGAACTCTATAAAATGATGAAATGTGGGAATCACTCTGATCTCCCACGAAAAAGAAACAGTCTCCCTCGGGAGTGCAAACTGTAACCCTTCCTCTGTAACAGTCGATCGTGGCATGAAATGAAGCCAACCAATCCATCCCGAGAATGACATCAAAGCTAGTCATCTCCAGGAGGATAAGGTCAAACACAAAAGTCCGCCCGGCTATCACAATGAAGCAATCCCGCACAACTCGGCTCAATGACACTGAAACTCCAACTGGCGTATCAACACATAACGCCAGATCCATAAAACTGACCTCTAACCCCGATGCAAGTGCAAATGATGATGAAATGAAAGAATGAGATGCACCAGAATCAAACAAAACACGGGCCCAAGAACCAAACACTAGAAATATACCTCGGAGAACTGAAGATCCAGGAGATGCATCAGTCGGTGCAAGGGCAAAAACAAGCCTCTGCGGTGCCTGTGCCTGTGAACTACTAATCTGAACACCAGACTGTTGTGCCGACACAGTAGGAGTATCCCTCCTAGCTGGTCGTGAACCCTGAGAAGATAAGGCAGGTTGTGGTGGTGGCGGCGGTGGTTTGAAACCTGATTGAACTGTAGCCGATTGTGACGGCCTCTGTTGTGACCCTCTGCCACTAATGGTGCCTGCTCTCTGACTCGGACAATCACGAATCAAGTGACCCTGCTGGCCACACCCATAACAAGCCTTTGGAGCTGACGAAACTGAAGACGATCTCATCGGACAACTGGACTTGTAATGTCCGGGCTGCTGACACTGATAACAAACAACTGCATTCCTGTCAGGTCCAGCTGGCATAGGAGTGGTAGGAGCAGATCTTGTAGACTGTTGCCCCTGAAACTGAGATGGACTGCCCCTGTTCCTTTTCCAAGAAGATCCCTCTGAGGATGGCCCTGCACCCCTCTTTTGCTTCAATTGCTCTCTTCTTGCATCATTCTCTCTATTGTCAGCCTCCAGCATCAAAGCCCTTTCCACTGCTTCAGAGTAAACCTTAATAAACTGTGCCATGATCAATGGCTTCATTCGATCATTAAGACCCGAGACAAACTTCCGAGTCTTGTTAGCTTCATCTCTCACCACTTCTGGAGCAAAGCGAGAAAGTGAAGTGAACTTGTTTTCATATTCTGCCACTGACATGCTCCCTTGGATAAGGTTATGAAACTGGTCTTGTAACTCCCATCTTTTGGAAAGCGGAAAGTACTTTTCATAAAACAATTCCTTAAACTTGTCCCAACTTATCTCGTCTACCTTGTATCGGCTCGTAACTGACTTCCACCATAATTTAGCATCCTTAGCAAACTTATAAGTAGCTAGGACGATCTTCAAATGATCCTCTATCACATCCATAGAAGTCAATTGAGTTTCAACTTGCTCTATGTAGTCATCTGCTATCATTGGATCCGCACCGCCCTCAAACATAACCGGCATCAGCTGAGAAAACCCCTTAATGATCTTGAGACGCTTCTGAGCTGGAGTCTCCTCAACTCGAACTGTAGGTTGTGGTACCAACTGCGGCTGAGCAACAA
Organism: Cornus florida; assembly: GCF_030987335.1. NCBI lineage: Eukaryota > Viridiplantae > Streptophyta > Magnoliopsida > Cornales > Cornaceae > Cornus > Cornus florida. The sequence goes on from NW_026775574.1 coordinate 19,393,783, forward strand.
TAGTTGCTCTCACGGCATTTTTGCAACAATCGATTCAACTCTAGTGCCACAGAACCTTCATCCACTTCTACGGGTACAGGTGTTTCAACATTCTCTCTTCTTGGGGGAACAGCTCTTAGGGGAATCAAGTCCCTAAGAAGCATGTTCTCATCAACTGGCTCCATCGGATTGGAGCTAGAGCTCTCACCAACATCGCCCCTTGTTGGCCTAGGGCCAACTTCTCTAGGTTCCTCACGCCGTGACATCGTGCTATAAAACGAGAAAACGATTCAGAAACATGACACTAAGGTCCACTGTGGACAACTCAACAAGAATTAATACCGTACAACACTTAGCATGCAAGACTATGCAAGAAATATTTTAACATAAACAAGTAAGCAAGTAAGCACATAGGCAGTTAAGCATGCTCCTTTAAATAAGATACCACGTAGCAAGTAGTCAAGTAAACAATACAAACAACATCCCATGCGACTCTATGTAGGCCTTTACCCATCGTCCTAAAGGTTTTCGAACCTTTGCTCTGATACCAAATTTGTAACGATCCCAAAACTAATGCCAAGAATTTTTTTTTAAAAAAAAAAATTCGGCATAACCTCCCCTAAAAATGGACCTACAGCACCCTGTTTAAATGCATATTTAACCTGTCATGCAACTAATTTCCGAATTCACAGCAACAAAAGATAATGATACAACCTACTAATCTAGATAATGCTTCAAGCTAGGATTATCCTTCCATTCATCAACAAGTTACATATCATCAAGTTCGCATCCCATATGTCATCAAGTATCATAAGTGTATTACATGATCACGGTTCTTCAAAAGAAATTTACATCATTACACCTTTGGAATTTTACAAAAAATGAGGGATGAACAAAGGAGTAGTCTATTACAAAATAACAAGGAAAATGCTCCTCTAGCAACTTTCAAAGTTGGGGTGGATTGTCGTCCACCGGTTCTTTTCCAAGACCTGAAAAAAAATATATAGATATAGGGGTGAGCATATAGCTCAGCAGAGACACTTAAGACACAAATCTTGTGTCCTTGTGAATTCAAGCAAAGCATAGGCCAATGGGAGATAGGTATCATACAACGTAGGGGATCAAATACAACATACAATTCAATTCCAATTATAAACAATGCAATGAAATGCAACGCATGTCAATGACACTCCCCATTTTCATTCTCAAAACCATCACTTTCAAACGTTAATACAACCCGCCCTTTGGTAATCCCGCTGCGACACGAGAGGAGGATTGGCTAGTGTCCCTGACCTTTGGTAACCCCACGGTGTCATTATGGGGCCCAGCTAGCTCAACCACACTAGGGCGACTCCCTAGTCCCCTCTAGGCTATATTAACCTCCGGCCCATTGGTAACCCCGCAGCGACCGGGTTTCGCATAAAATCATTTCATCAAAAACACTTTCCCGAAATTTCCCCTTTTTGAAGTAAATCAATTCTTTCCCTTTTCCTGCCCAATGTTAATGCATGAATACCTCAATGACATACGCAAGTTCATCATTCCATACTTTATCCAATTTAAGCAACATGGCATAATTCGCAAGAATAATCAAGAAAGTCATAACATGCTTATACATAACAAGTTCTAGCACAATGAACATATATAATCAAGTCCTAAACATGCTTCACATAGAACAATCAACAGATATAGTCACACAACTAACATATATGCATACATATCAACAATTCTCTAGATTTTAAACAACTAATCAAATTAAACAACAATTAGAGGCAATTAACTCACTAAGGTACAAGATTTCATGAATTAAGGGCCCCTACCTCAAGATTGCACCAAAACCCTAGAAAATGGGTCCTCAAATTCGAGCTCCAAGGAAGACTCAAAACTGGAAATTAATGGTATGGATGTATAGAGCTTGACACGAGCTTCGTTTTGCCTCAAACGGAACCTAATTCCAACAAGAAATGAGTGAGAAATCTAACCTCAAAGTTGAAACCAAAAAATAAGAGAAAAATGAGCTTACGGGTTGAGAGAGAGATGCACGAAGAGAGAGAGAGGGAATCAGGAAAATGAGACCAACTTTATGGTCTCGACCCTTTTCTAAAGTGCCTTGTGGGCCCCACCATTAAATTATTTTTCTTTAACTTTTATATTACATTACACACACAAATAAATACACAGACATCACAGATCCTCCACTTCATTACCTTTAGAAACAAATATCCTTCTAGATGTCTTAGATCCACTGGATGAGTCCATAAAATCCACCATGCTTATGCCTCCATGCCCACCATCGGCCTTGTTCTCGCAAAGTTGATCGCTGGACCAAAACTTTTTAAGCTTGTGAATCTTCTGACACTGATTTTAAGGAATCTGAAACTCTGAGCTGTGCAAGTTGTTAGAGAAGCCACGACCCTTAAAGGCAATAACTCCAGGAAAAAAGGATCTCACTTGACTACAACCAATGTAAACCAACCTAATCTCTTAAAGCACGAAAAGAAGGGCTCACGGGCACTTATGAGTAAGGGTCATAACTAGTTCATTAAGCAATTTAACAAATTTAAACGTTGTATCGCTCCTCTTTTGCCGTTTTTATTTTATCTCAAATTTCCTCTTCTTTTGGGCATTTAAATTCTTCATTTTTAGTTCCTTATTCTTTTAGGTTAAAGGTTTTATTTTACTTGTCCAAAAAAAAAAAAAAAATGTTTTTATTATAGATCTTCTAGGGATTATAGAGTTTACTTTTTGTGTTTTATGGCTTTCGTATATGGGTTGCACTCCCTGTATGAGTGCTCTTTGAATGAACATAACTTATTGAAACATTTGAAAATAAAATAAAAAAATTCCACATTGGGATGACTGCGCATTAAAATTAGATTGAGAGTTTTGATGGAAAGGAAGAGAGCATAGGGTAGAAGTCCGCTATATATATTCTATTCATATTTCCGTTGTGAAGTTGACATTATAATTTGACGCCATAAACTATGATCAACTCATTCTTTCCCTTGAAAAGCTTTTTCATCTTACCCAACCGAATTAAGATGAGAAATTGAATGTTACGGTTTAACTTGGTCATGGAGCACTAACTTTCGGAATTGATCCATTGTGTGGTTTGGTGTGTTATGCTTATTTTGCCCGAAGGGAACACCATTCAAGTTAGCCAATACTGATATAACTTGGACACCTAGGTCGTGAATTACTTCAGCAACATTTAATATTATTTTTGCCCCCCTTTCTTTTTAAAGCTTGTGTATCTTAAATATCCACCAGTTTCATTTAATAGTAAGTCGAGAGTTCCATCTCTTCGTAAACTTCTCGTGCTTCATTTCCAAACATATTCTTCCTAATCTTGATATCACTATTTGAATTTCACGGTTTTTAGTATAAAAAAAATTAATTTAGGAATTGTTCTTAGGTGGTATAGTTTTTTTTTACCTTGCGAAGAAACTCACACTAGCCTTTAGTGGTTTCTTGAGATTATTTTGTTGCATTATTTTTTTCTAATTATGTATATCTAAAAAAAATTTACGTTCTTTGCAATTTTTTTTTCCCTAAATGATAGAAAATTTTATAAATATAAAAAAATGGTTAATTACACTCACACCCCCTGAGATTTACTATTTGACAGCTAGATGATTGTTTGCTTATTTTCAAACAATGACACCCCCTGTCATATTTTGAAGTTAAACAGAGCCTCAAAAGAGGTGAAATGTCTACTTTACTCTGGAATATTTTATTTATAATTTGATCTAAAATATCAGAACCATTAGGTGACCAAAATACCCTTCTTGGAAAAAAAAACAAAATTAACCCATATATCCTACTCTATTTCTCTAACCTTTCAATTGCCACCACCACCCACTTCTACGCCGCCACCACCTCAATCACCGTCTGCCCATTATCTCTCCACTCATTGCCACCACCGTTCACCCTATATCTGATTCACCATTACTGCTACAAATAAAGCAAAAACGGCTTCTATTATATGTATGCATATATATATATACACACACACAAACACATATACATATACACGGTGACCACAATCACCATCGCCACTCCCATCTCCTCCCACCGTGCCCACGTTCTATCCACCCTTACACTACCCATCATCACCACAACCCACCCCTTCTCTCTCACCTAAATCGCTGTCGCCGGCTTTGCGCAGCACCACTGCCTCCAGCATCCTCCTCGGTGTCACCCGCTGATTGTGGATTTTGTTGTCAATTCAAGTAGATCTTATAGTTTTCCTACTTGGGTTGATTTCGTGTTTTTTTAGAGATCGCTACTATTTTGGGAGTCGCAGAGAAATATCGCTAATTGAAAATTTTGGGTAAGTATTGGTGGCCAAAGTTGTGGCGGCGGCGGTGGTGGAGTAATCAAGTGTATCCTATGGAATTGAGGATTGAAGATCACGAATGAACAATTGTCTCCAACTTTGGGCCATTGGGTTTTGCAATTGGGTGCTAAGATTATTGATTTCCATGGTGACTTCGTTGCTGCCGTCTTCGGCGTTCAGATGGAGTACATTCCTGGCGGTGGGTGGGTGATTTTTTTTTTGGAACTTCTTTCTATATCTATTATATATTTAAATATCCTTTTCTTTGTGTTGTTTTATATATATATATATATATATATATATATATACTATATAATGCAATTGTATGTATTATATGTATATATAGGAGTTGATCTGTATACGACCAAATGCCACTCACCATCGCCTCCTTCACCCCCTTCACGCAGGGCGTTTTTTTTATTATTATTTTTGAATCAATGGGCTATGGATTTTACAGAGATGATGATGTTGAAGGTTGACGATAAGAGTCTATTTATATCGCCAAAGAAGCAGGGGATGTATTAGGTTTGGTCTTGAGATTTAATTACAGGCAATGGTATCACTTCTTGGAGTTGGAACTTGATATGTCTTTGCACATATACATATATGTATATATATATATATATATATATGTCTATATATATTGCTTCTGGTTCTTTGTTTTGTGGATTCATTGAACCAAAATCAAGTTCATTTTTGGGCACTGAGTATATATATAGAGAAAGAGTATGGAGGGTTAGGTTTGTCCATTTTAATAATTGGGAAGGTTAAAATGGTAATTTCATTATTCAAATTGGTCAATTCACAAGTCAAAGGGTAATAGGGTCACTTACCTTGTGTCGGAGGTGATAGGGGTGTTAATTGTTAATTTTATCAAACCTGAAGGGGTGTTATTGTTCAAAAATGGACCATCTTTCATCTAGCTGTCAATAGGGTAAATCTCAGGGGGTGTGAGTGTAATTAACCCAACAAATACTAGTAGATATTTTGTTTTTAAAGTTGGAAGGACAATTATATCCTTATTAATTGGACGTGCTCACAACTATGGATTCCACGTGTTACAAATCCATGCGTCGAAGTTGTTAAATAGCCTCATAATCTTATTCCATCGACTTTGATGGTTTTTTGATCTATGGGTGATGGATCGCAGGCAGGATTTTATTTTAAGGGCACAATGCGCTTATTTAAAAAAATAAAATATAATTTATGACAAATATAAATTTTTTAAATCAAAAGATAAATAAATAAAAAAATAGTTATAAAATAATATGATAAATAAATACGGTCAAAAAAATATATTGATGGTACAATACATAATTATTAGGGGTGCACAAAAAAATCGTGGAACCTAACCGAACCAAACCAGGGCTTTGATTTTGGTTCTCACGGTTTCGGTTCTGGTTCCGGTCTCGATTCTGAAAATTGGGAACTATTGGCTTACGGTTCGGTTTCGGTTCTAGACTCGTGGAAACCGTTAGCAACCGAACCAAACAGTGTATATATATATATATATATATATATATATATATATATATATATATATATATATAACTATGTATGTATATATGATTATTGCGATACCCCCAGATTTCCGAATGCGGGTTGGCCAGGCCCACGCCCGAATACCCGAGGATATCAAAACAAATTGATAATAAACAAACACAGAGTACAAAAGTATAAAGAAGAATAAATAAAATGCTGACAAGAAACTAAAATGATAATCTAATAATAAACCTCAGAATATATTTCCATTAATTAATAAACTCTTTTGATACAACTCCAAAATACAACTTGGGAATCCATACTCTAAAATACAACTTGGGAATCCAGACTGTGTGGACCCCTAGAAAATCCAAACTAAATAAATGACAGCAATAACTGTCTAAATCAGGAAACTGAATCATAAAGGAACTCCAATATAGCATCTAAAGAATGAAGTAGACTGATCCCTGCTCAGCATGAACAACCTCTACTCTTGACGAACACCTGAAAAATAATGGTGGGTCAAGCCCACAAACAAGTTATACTCTACTACAGTCCAAGCAGAGATCCGATAGACGTATACATCCTAGTCAATCCAACAGTAACTAGTAGACCGTATATATATATATATACACACTAAAGGAATCTCACTAGACTATAGGGTTGTCTCAACCTGAATAGTAGGCAACATGCAAAATGCACATATAGTGGGCATGAGTACCTAGACCTACCAGGGTACACAAGTACACTATATCTAGTTACGCATCACTGGCGATATACGCGCCCTAACCACTGATCTTGAGACTCAAGCTCATATCATGGCACCATACTTATATATATATATATATAATTTAGTAACCATCCTATCCAGTATAAATTAATCCTCCATAAGTCGTTCAACTTGTTCAGCTGACCTGACTTGAATATAAGTAGGACTTAACATTTTAGTTAATCCATTCCCTTATATAATAAATGAATCCTCGATAAGTCATTCAACTTGTTCAGCTGACTTGACTTGAATATAAGTAGGACTTAACATTTTAGTTAATCCATTCCCTTATATAAAATAGGTAGGACTTAACTGATAAGTTAATTCATCCCTATAATGCCACCGTCCTATACCGGTGCATTAAGCCACACAATCCAACAATTGATGTAATGTAACGATTAAAGAAATACATCAAACAATCTAGAAATAACTATGATAATATGATATCAAGTTATTACAAAATAGGAATGACTTATTATTTATTTAAGCTTCCTATATCATATGTCCTACACAAACTGAATCTTATACATGATGATATTTTATTATACCGTCAAATAAGTATTCTCCATATCCAATTCATCCTACACATTTAATCTCAATTGGTAAAACATATTAAAAGATTAAATTCATTCGTTTGTTTAAAACATTCAAATAGCAAGCATCATTATGATTGAATCTACTTAAATTTATTTAAACACAAACATAATTTTTATTTAATGTTCAGGAATCCTAGGCATGTTTCTACGTTCCATCATTCCACAGATATGAAAAATACATAATGTAAACATATAAAAATTCACACTACAAATCAAATCAAAATCATGCATTTATTAATTCATAATATAAGAACAGATATGAACCAATTTCATAAAACTTATGTTCTAATCCAATTAAACATGCATAATTATTTAATTTTATGTATTTAATAAATCCTGGAATTTCCTAGGCATGTATAGAAACACGAATCAAAGGGAAAGAGATAGAAGAAGAGCTTGCCTTAAACTTTCTGATCGAAAGTTAAACTTCTTCTTCTTTGATCTTCTCTCTACAAGATTTTTCTCTTCATTCCTTCTTTTTCCTTCTTCCTTCTCTAACACTATCTCTCTAGAATATATCACATGAATATTTCTAGCCCCCTTTTACAACCTATAGTTATATATTTATAGGCTAAATAAAATAACCCTAACCTTTTTCCCAATCCAAGTCAACTAAAAAAATAAATAAATAAATAAAAATATTAAAAAGGTAAGCAAAATATGTTACGTATATAATTTATGTATATCTTTATTAAATAAATAAATTATACGCATTCCATTATTTATTAATGGATTATCCAATAATATTTAAGTTACCATAATATTATAAAGTAACTTAAAACATAACACGTATCAAATCTATGTATATTTTTATTATTTAAATAAACATATACATCAGATTAAATATTACTACCCAAGTTACCATAAAAGTAATTAATAAATTACTTACCATTGTATATATATATATATATTAAAAAAGGTAAGTAAAATATGTTACGTATATAATTTATGTATATGTTTATTAAATAAATAAATTATACACATTCCATTATTTATTAATGGATTATCCAATAATACTTAAGTTATCATAATATTATAAAGTAACTTAAAACATAACACGTATCAAATCTATGTATATTTTTATTATTTAAATATAAAACATATACATCAGATTAAATATTATTACCCAAGTTACCATAAAAGTAATTAATAAATTACTTTCCTTTTTATATATGTATATAATATATATCTATATATATACATACATTATCGATGGGTAATAATCCATACACATCCAACCTCATATCCAAGTAATCCATGGGACCCAATTGGTTGGCCCATTACTACTAATCATAACCATAAAAGAAAAATAAAATAAAATAATAAAGAAAAGAAAACATTTAATTTACAATTAATCAAAATACCATTTAAGCACATAATCTAATTAAACAATTAACACATAGACAAATATAAATAATACATAGACACATAATTAAATAATCAAGTAATACCTAATTCAATTAAACACATAAACAATTAGTCAAATAATTAATTAAATAATTAAAAATACAATTAAAACAAATAAATAAATACCGAGACTATCATTTTAAAATTAGGGGTATTACATTCTTCCCCCATAACAAAAGGAATTCCGTCCTCGGAATTCGCCCTTATTTTCTTCCATTATGTTTGGAAACTGCGAGCAAAAAGTATCATCCTATTCCCAAGTAAACTCAACCTTATTATAAGGGCTCCACTTAACTCCAATATACCAAGTGGTATACAGGGTTCCTATATTTTAAGAAACACAACAATCATACGATGCGTAGGTTGTATCAAATAACAACGTAATCCTCCCATGTCGACAAGGGAATGATCTATATACCTCCAAGTACCATAGAATATACGCACAAACTCCTATGCACCCAGCGCTAATAATTTGGTGATGTTAATTCAGAGGCGATTGCCTCAATTGCGAAACACAATCCTCTAAAAGTCAATGTAATAAGTAAAATTGACCTTTCTCCAAAAATTGCCTTTCTTCCTACATGGAAAACAGAACGAGCAAACTACTTCCTGATAGAAAAACACTAGTATACGAGTTCAACTATTTACAACATCCCACTGTCGCCTCCCAACTGTGCGCAGTTCAATACAAAAGGAAGTATCTCTTTCCGACATATTTTTAAATGAAGTCAAGGTCTGATTGTACAACCCTTACTTCCATTTCCAACCAACAAATGAGAGGTATGCATTGTGAAAGATACAAAACCTCCAAAGTTGTCACACTAACCTCCTTATGCCAACAATATCACAGACAAAATTCCGACAAGTGAAGTAAACACTTCCAACTGTCTATGAAAGTCTAGGATATACGCCTCAAACATATCCTTTATGGTCTAATTTAATCTCTCGATTAATTCCTCCGTCTATAGATATGAAGTAGAGTTGTTGCTCCAAAATCTTCATAAAGCTCCTTCGAAATAGCACTTTGCATCCACTAATATGGACATCCACATGTTATAATACCACTATCACTGAACTATAGAACAACTATGAAGTTCTAAAATAAGCATCACTCAAATTTATGTCCTCAAGCGATCTTTCTCACTCCACCACTTGGATTCCATATGGAAAATTGAAATTCCAAATCAATGTCGATCCTTCCCACCGACCATTACTCTTATTTAATTCAACTTCCATATTTGTTATAGGAAGTGGTTAAAGATTCCTACGATATCTGATGATCAACTTTCCACCTTTGGAGCAGGTTTTACACTTAGGGCAATTATATATGCATCCTTATCCGTATCTGTTCACCAAAACCGACATTTGATATCATGATGTACCTTCTAACCGTCTGAGTACACCGAGAAAATTTATAAACTTTTCAGCTCAGTCGCCCGATCGTCATATCACTATTTACAAAAACTACTAAATCCTCCTCGAGTACCTTTGTGATACCCCCGAATTTCCGAATGCGGGTTGGCCAGGCCCACGTCCGAATACCCGAGGATATCAAAACAAATTGATAATAAACGAACACAGAGTACAAAAGAATAAAGAAGAATAAATAAAATGTTGACAAGAAACTAAAATGATAATTTAATAATAAACCTTATAATATATTTCCATTAATTAATAAACTCTTCTGATATAACTGATCCTCCAAAATACAACTCGGGAATCCATACTGTGTGGACCCCTAGAAAATCCAAACTAAATAAATGACAGTAATCTAAAACAGGAAACTGAATCATAAAGGAACTCCTATGTAGCATCGGAAGAATGAAGTAGACTGATCCCCGCTCAGCACGAACAACCTCTACTCGTGACGAACACCTGAAAAATAATGGTGGGTCAGGCCCACAAACAAGTTCTACTCTACTACAGTCCAAGCAGAGATCCGATACACGTATACATCCTAGTCAATCCAACAGTAACTAGTAGTCCGTATATATATATATACACATTAAAGGAACCTCACTAGACTATAGGGTTGTCTCAACCTGAATAGTAGGCAACATGCAAAACGCACATATAGTGGGCATGAGTACTTAGACCTACTAGGGTACACAACCACTATATCTAGCTACACATCCCTGTCGATATACGCGCCCTAACCATTGATCCTGAGACTCAAGCTCATATCATGGCACCATACTTATATATATAAAATCTAGTAACCATCCTATCCAGTATAAATTAATCCTCTATAAGTCATTCAACTTGTTCAGCTGACCTGACTTAAATATAAGTAGGACTTAACATTTTAGTTAATCCATTCCCTTATATAAAAAAGGTAGGACTTAACTGATAAGTTAATCTATCTCTATAATGCCACCGTCCCATACCGGTGCATTAAACCACACAATCCAACAATTGGTGTAACAATTAAGGAAATACATCAAACATTCCATAAATAACTATGGTAAATATGATATCAAATTATCACATAATAGGAATGACTTATTATTTCTTTAAACTTTCTATATCATATGTCCTACACAAACTGAATCTTATACATGATGATATTTTATTATATCGTTAAATAAGGATTCTTTATATCCAATTCATCCTACACATTTAATCTCAATTGCTAAAATATTTTCAAAGATTAAATCTATTCGTTTGTTTAAAACATTCAAATAGCAAGCATTATTATGATTGAGTCTATTTAAATTTATTAAAACCCAAACCTAGTCCCTATTTAATGTCCAGGAATCCTAGGCATGTTTCTACGTTCCATCATTCCACATATATGAAAAATACATAATTTAAACATGTAAAAATTCACATAAGAAATCAAATCAAAATCATGCATTTTATCAATTCATAATACAAGAACAGATATGAACCAATTTCATAAAACCTATGTTCTAACCCAATTAAACATGCATAATTATTTAATTTTATGTGTTTAATAAATCCTGGAATTCCCTAGGCATGTACAGAAACACGAATCAAAGGGAAAGAGATAGAAGGAGAACTTGCCTTAAACTTTCGGATTGAAAGTTAAACTTCTTCTTCCTTGATCTTTTCTCTAAAGGGTTTTCTCCTCCTTCTTTCCTCTTTCTCCTTCTCTCTCTAACTCTCTCTCTAGAATATATTACGTGATATATTTTCACTCTTTTTTCAACCTATAGTTGTGTATTTATAGGCTAAATAATAACCCTATTCATTTTCCCAATCCAAGTCAACTTAATAAAGAAAAATAAAAAATAAAAATATTAAAAAGGTAACTTAAAATATGTTACGTATATAATCTATGTATATTCTTATTAATTAAATAAAATATATACATTAGATTATTTATTAATACTAAAGTTACCATAATATTAAAAGGTAACTTAAAACATGTTACGTATATTTATTATATAAATATATAAAATATATACATCAGATTATTTATTAATACTAAAGTTACTATAATATTAATAAATTACTTTCCTTTTTATATATATGTATATACATATATATCTATATATACATATAGAACTATCTATGGGTAATTATACATACCCATCTAACCTCCTATCCAAGTAGTCCATGAGATCCAATTAGTTAGCCCATTACCACTAACCATAACCATAAAATAAAATAAAATAAAACATTTAATCATTTAATTTACAATTAATCAAATACATCATTTAAGCACACAATCTAATTAAACAAATAATACAAATAACACCTAGACAAAATACAAATAACACATAAATAAGTAACCAATTAATCAAGTAACACTTAATTCAATTAAACACATAAACAGTTAGTCAAATAATCAATTAAACAATTAAAAAAATACAATAAAAATAAATAAATAAATAAATACCGAGACTATCCTTTTAAAATTAGGGGTATTACAACCTTAAACTCCATCTGAGTAAGGTAATACCGTCTCTAAGGTCAGCTCTAATATTCAAAGTTGACATTCTCAACTATCGTAGTAATAACAAGTGTTATTATTACACTTGCTATAAATGCATCTAATAACTCAACAACTAACCGAAAGATTTAAATATTATATCGTTTGTTGAGAGCATCCATTTACATCATTGCGTCCACCAGACGGAACTTGATATAAAGTGTGAATCACCACTGTAATCTATCTAAATCGTCTCGTGATCCATTCTATTTGTATGAACTGAAGTCCTACCAGTTTGAAATAGACAAGAATCAAGCTGACCTAATGTATCAGTCAACCAATATCCCATCCAGAATCCTGACCCTTGTGTAAAATCAGAAATCCCGTAACTAAATCCGTAAAATACTCTCTCATTTCCACTTTTGTATAGGAAATGGCTGCAAAGGATCTAGTGATCTTTAATGGTCCATCTTTACTATCTAATAAATATTAGACGTGGAGATAAATCACTATGTCCCTTCTCCTGCCTATCGTGAAGCATCATGTTTCCATCAGGATGAAGAATTAAAAGTTGTGAAACTCAATCCGTGCATCCTCCATCCAATTTGTCTATAGAAAGTACCGTTAGTCTAGTACCACCAGCTTTCGTCGGTACCCAACGTTTAAATTGGAGCATCTTCAAAAGCGAATTCTGTAACTAAATCTATCCACCACTGATCTGTGATAAACTTGCCGATATTGAAAAGCAATCGGTAATTCCATTTATCAATAGTCAACTATGACTTTAACTCAACAAAAGTCAACAAACTACGACATTTCCATACATTCCATGCATCTCATCTTTATATAGGTGTTTGGTCTCACCATCTTATCTTTGACACACACTGATTCTTTAAGACAAGTTAATGACAATCCGACTTCTTTGTCTAACTTTAAAAGAATATGAAATCTTTCCATCCTCTACATAAGTTATCAATTTCCTAGCAACAGCTAATTGTTGCAAATTGTGACTAAAAATAATTGCATATTATTTATGGAAATGAAGAGACTTAGTTTCCTCCTCCATGTGCAACACCAACAAATTCCTCCTAATGACACACCCTTGTGAATAAATTCTTGATTAAGAATTTACTGATGAATATTTATTCAGTCTCCTATCCTCACTCGGTGTCATTCTAATAAGTACTTAATTCAGTATTAAATCATCCTTCCGACTTGATAACAACTTCTGAAATTTTCAAGAAGATGTTCAGCAAATCCAGCACCTCTGATAAATCATCATGGCGTTACAGTGATCTTTATTTACTACTACCTCACGCATACCAAAACATTAATAACCACCAATATCATGGCGTTGTAATATGATACGAATTCATACCTAACGTAAAGTATATCAAACTAATCGTTCTAGATTGTTTGACTCGTAGTGATGGTTTAGTTATCCCATCCCAAAACACACCATAATGACATATGTCCAGGTCCAATAAATTGGCTAGATTTATGTATATCTACCAAATCCTACGACCGTACACTTACAAATCTAGCCTAAATAGCATTATCACTCCATGTTATTAAAATAATAGTTAGCTGATCACATACTTGTGTCCCCAACTAAACCACATACCATTAACCAGAATAATCAACGAAAATAAAACATGTATAACAAACACACTAGCACAAAATATACTCCTACTTAGGACATCATTCTTTCTAGAAAAGAAAGTCTCATTTGAAATCAACCTTACCAAATTATTTCACAATTTCCTTTTATAATTTTGTAGGTAATCATCCAACCTCAAAATATATCCTTTAAACATAGCTTAAAAGCAACATATGTTTGTTTAAGCAAATACTAAGGGCTTAACTCTCATCCTCCCTATACGCAGAATGTAAACTATCTAACTTGGCTTTATAAAGCGAATTAGAACGTCACAACATAATACCAATACCTTCCTGAATGTGATACAAAATCACACGTTTCGTTCTGATAAGAACTCCATCAAATCCCCAATCTTCTGAAGAGTACTTCTTATATATCTCTTTTAGAGATGATAAAACAGTTTAATTATATATAGATTGATCAATACCAATTCTACAAATAACATTCGCTATACAACCAGCAAATAAGATCACCCTCACGCGATCATCCATCTTCCATATGTAGTACCCTTTCTCTTGGATACGTTGAAATCTCCTCAATTAGGATCCTCTTTGGACTCCTAATACCCGCTTGTCTCCATTTTGAGATCAACTGAAGTCCTGTTGACCCCGATATGCGGTAACCTATCATGCACATCTAAATCCTTCCTTTGGGTAATGAAATCAATAATGTACTCCTTTACTCCTTTGGGTCTTCATCACTTTCGCCTTGAACCCATCCTTTTCCTAGTGCTAACCATTCTATAACTACAGAATATAATTGACATCAGCTTCTTCTAACAAACCGTAAATAGAGTACAACGAATCCTAATACGGGCTCTAAGTTTTAAGAGACGCAACGCAGAAGTCACATAATGAAAGACACTCCTAAGGACACTTGAACCTGGAGTGCTCTGATACCAACTATGATACCCCCAGATTTTTGAATGCGGGTTGGCTAGGCCCACGCCCGAATACCCGAGGATATAAAAACAAATTGATAATAAACAAACACAGAGTACAAAAGCATAAAGAAGAATAAATAAAATGCTGACAAGAAACTAAAATGATAATCTAATAATAAACCTCAGAATATATTTCCATTAATTAATAAACTCTTCTGATACAACTCCAAAATACAACTTGGGAATCCATACTCCAAAATACAATTTGGGAATCCAGACTGTGTGGACCCCTAGAAAATCCAAACTAAATAAATGATAGCAATAACTGTCTAAATCAGGAAACTGAATCATAAAGGAACTCCTATGTAGCATCTAAAGAATGAAGTAGACTGATCCCTACTCAGCATGAACAACCTCTACTCCTGACGAACACCTGAAAAATAATGGTGGGTCAGGCCCACAAATAAGTTCTACTCTATTACAGTCCAAGCAGAGATCCGATACACGTATACATCCTAGTCAATCCAACAGTAACTAGTAGTCCGTATATATATATATACACACTAAAGGAATCTCACTAGACTATAGAGTTGTCTCAACCTGAATAGTAGGCAACATGCAAAATGCACATATAGTGGGCATGAGTACCTAGACCTACCAGGGTACACAAGTACACTATATCTAGTTACGCATCCCTGGCGATATACGCGCCCTAACCACTGATCTTGAGACTCAAGCTCATATCATGGCACCATACTTATATATATATATAATTTAGTAACCATCCTATCCAGTATAAATTAATCCTCCATAAGTCATTCAACTTGTTCAGCTGACCTGACTTGAATATAAGTAGGACTTAACATTTTAGTTAATCCATTCCCTTATATAATAAATTAATCCTCCATAAGTCATTCAACTTGTTCAGCTGACTTGACTTGAAAATAGGTAGGACTTAACTGATAAGTTAATTCATCCCTATAATGCCACCATCCCATACCGGTGCATTAAACCACACAATCCAACAATTGATGTAATGTAACGATTAAAGAAATACATCAAACAATCTAGAAATAACTATGATAATATGATATCAAGTTATCACAAAATAGGAATGACTTATTATTTATTTAAGCTTCCTATATCATATGTCCTACACAAACTGAATCTTATACATGATGATATTTTATTATACCGTCAAATAAGTATTCTCCATATCCAATTCATCCTACACATTTAATCTCAAATGCTAAAACATATTAAAAGATTAAATTCATTCGTTTGTTTAAAACATTCAAATAGCAAGCATCATTATGATTGAATCTATTTAAATTTATTTAAACCCAAACATAGTTTCTATTTAATGTTCAAGAATCCTAGACATGTTTCTACGTTCCATCATTCCACAGATATGAAAAATACATTATGTAAACATATAAAAATTCATACTAGAAATCAAATCAAAATCATGCATTTATTAATTCATAATATAAGAACAGATATGAACCAATTTCATAAAACTTATGTTCTAATCCAATTAAACATGCATAATTATTTAATTTTATGTGTTTAATAAATCCTGAAATTTCCTAGGCATGCATAGAAACACGAATTAAAGGGAAAGAGATAGAAGAAGAACTTGCCTTAAACTTTCGGATCGAAAGTTAAACTTCTTCTTCTTTGATCTTCTCTCTACAAGATTTTTCTCATCATTCCTTCTTTTTCCTTCTTCCCTCTCTAACACTATCTCTCTAGAATATATCACATGAATATTTCTAGCCCCCTTTTACAACCTATAGTTATATATTTATAGGCTAAATAAAATAACCCTAACCTTTTTCCCAATCCAAGTCAACTAAAAAAAAAATAAATAAATAAAAATATTAAAAAGGTAAGCAAAATATGTTACGTATATAATTTATGTATATCTTTATTAAATAAATAAATTATACGCATTCCATTATTTATTAATGGATTATCCAATAATATTTAAGTTATCATAATATTATAAAGTAACTTAAAACATAACACGTATCAAATCTATGTATATTTTTATTATTTAAATAAACATATACATCAGATTAAATATTACTACCCAAGTTACCATAAAAGTAAGTAATAAATTACTTTCCCTTATATATATATATATATATTGAAAAAGGTAAGTAAAATATGTTACGTATATAATTTATGTATATGTTTATTAAATAAATAAATTATACATATTCCATTATTTATTAATGGATTATCCAATAATACTTAAGTTATCATAATATTATAAAGTAACTTAAAACATAACACGTATCAAATCTATGTATATTTTTATTATTTAAATATAAAACATATACATCAGATTAAATATTACTACCCAAGTTACCATAAAAGTAATTAATAAATTACTTTCCTTTTTATATATGTATATAATATATATCTAACCATAAAAGAAAAATAAAATAAAATAATAAAAAAAAAACATTTAATTTACAATTAATCAAAATACCATTTAAACACATAATCTAATTAACCAATTAACACATAGACAAATACAAATAATACATAGACACATAATTAAATAATCAAGTAATACCTAATTCAATTAAACACATAAACAATTAGTCAAATAATTAATTAAATAATTAAAAATACAATTAAAATAAATAAATAAATACCGAGACTATCATTTTAAAATTAGGGGTATTACAATTATATATATTATTAATTACGTACTACTATTGTTAGTCATACACCAGTGTTTTTAAACTCCCATCGAATGCCTCTCTCTCAATCCTGTAAGAATATTTGGGCTTCCATTGATTATCATTTAATAATATGAAAACCCGGATTGATGATTTAAACCAAATACAGATTGTCGGATACCCAATACAGTTGTGATTGTTGAATATATGGATTATGGTGCACCTTAGTCGCATGTAATCATGTATTATGAGATATGGATAAGGATATAAATATATATAATATATATTAGCATTATATACGGTTACCTATAATACTCTAAACATAACCCACGTTAAGTTGGGTCTGTTTTGATCTGATAAAGATCCCTTAATGGGAGGGATTTTATTTGTTTGGTCCCGACTCTCACACGGTGTGCTTATATTTGGTTAGCCTTGCCCCCATTGAATAGACTCATGAGTTTAGTGCAAAGGGTAGAAAATCAAGCAAAACGTTTTTTGCAGATCTTGTACAGTGTTCTACTCCTCGCTAGTTGTTCTGCTTTCTTGCTACACGTTGTGTAATGGCTTCCTTAGGTATTTATTGTTACATGCTGTTAATTATTATTGTTGTGTTTTAAGCATGTGTATGGTTTCTTAAATCTATTTACATGTGGTATAGAGCCGTCCATACATATCTTTAAGACCTATTTTGATCTTAGTAACAAAATATATATTGTCACTGCTGTGATTAAATTAATCACTATATATGATTAAATCTATTGGGATTAAATCAGAAAATAACATCACACCCATAGGATTGTTTATACAGTGTTGATTATTAGGAATTGGTTATTATTAACGTATGTAATTTGATATATACCCTATCACTGAAATCCAAGAACTTTTATATACGTAACATATTTTATTTTGTTTATCATATTCCAATTTTAAATTACGATTATTTTGAAACCTGAATAGTAATTCGTGTCGTGACTTGATTTATCATAAAGTTGTAGCATAACCTAGAAATTTAATGGGATGTTTGTATATTTTTATTTTACCCAGATTTTGGTAGTGTTTTTTCCTGTTTTGTATACGTTTCTATTTTTGCTATTATATTATTATATGATAATTTTGATAACATTTTTAGATTGAAAGAATAGTATCCCATCTAGATTAGTAGTTTACTGTCAACTAGAGTTATCGCTAATAGACAAAATATATATACATTGGTTTGGTATTTACTAACCTTATTTACTAGGTTAAATATAGTTAAATATTTGTAACATACCTGAAGTTGTGTTTGTATTTTATAAGGCTAGTCATTTTTAATTTTAGCTATATTCAGTTACGTCTTTCTTACCCTTTATATAAAAATTATCTTCCTTGATTATGGCAAAAATCTATTCTTAAGAAAATTCTTCGAAAATGATTTAAGATACTTACAACTTAATATAACTCTCTACCCATTAGAATTTGTCCAATTTACATGTCAATACACATTTTTTAGAATTCTCCAATTATATAGGAATGACATACGATTTAATGACATTAAGTGTGGCACAATTATTTATTTATTTTTATTTTTTAATATTCACAAGTTTCTTAATATAAATTGCCATCGTATATTTTTCACATTAAATATTTTGACACTATAACATTTTTTTTTTTTTTTTTAAGTCATTGAAGTATGTCAAAATATAACAAAAAATTGTCATTTTTTGTTCATGTGTGTGATAACATGTAATTTAAGATTTAATCACGTTCTAAGAAATTTTTAATGGGTTGATTGGGTGTGCTACCAAAGTGGTTCATTCATGAAATTTATAGGATTTTCTTAGTTCAATGGTGTTTTGATTAAAATTGTATTTTTGGATTATAACATAATAATAATCCACCAAAAGGAGATTTTTATTTGGTTTAATTCAAAACTGGCACAAAATAATTTATAAAATGTAAAATTAATAAAAACTTTAACACCTTAGGGTAAAGATATAATTAAAATTTTACATTTTATAAATTATCTTTACCCAAAGGTGTTAAAGTTTTTAATAATTTTATATTTTATAAATTAGTTTTGTTGCATATTATATTTTCACCCAAAAGAGAGAGTATAATAATGCATAAGGAATTTTTGGGGGCCTTTGATTAAATTAGCTATTTACATTTGTGTAATTGTAAATAGCATGATTTTATTTCTTTAGCGTTATGAATGCTTCGATTGTTAATAATCACTTTTCTCCCATCAAGATCGATATTGATTGGACCTTCAACTATTTTGGGCTTATGGATGCTGAGTGAGGATGAATCTCGTAAGTCATCTAGTGATAGTTCTCATGAATAGAGAGTAAAATATAAGGAATGCGATAAAGTGAACCTCATGTTTCTATTAATTCCTAATGTGTTTATTGATTACGAATAGGATGTGTCTGATGCGATGAGTTTGTTGATCATGTTTGATACTATTTTTGGGAGACTTAAGTGTAAAACAATTCATAAATGTCTTGAAATTAAATACAAAAGGACATATTTTGTATAATCTTCCACACGTAACATTGTAGAGTGGTAGAATTAATATTTTAGAACATTTATGATAATATCTAGTTAAAATATCTTGGTTATGGATTGAAATGCATCCAAAGGAAATGATGTTATATGAACAGAATGTCTATATAAATGGGATGAGTATTTGTTATAACCAACAAATTCTGGATTACGTATCTTTTGTACCCAACAAGTTCGTTTTCCTCTCTCTTCCACCCAATATAGAAAGCTAGAGAGAAGGGTATCATCCATGAATTGCAATATAAAACTTTTCTACGTATCTTTAGAAGAAAAAACGTTAATTAGATTAGGTTATATTTTTAAGGAAATAATTGAAAGAAGAAATACTGCCTCCACTGTATTGGTATTTGTGTTGATTGCATAAAAGGAAATTGACTAATTCTAGAAAGAAGTGTTCCAATCATAGTCAACAATTTTTAGAGATAATTCGCACTAATTTATGTGGTCCTTTTCCTGTACCAATTTACTTTATTATTATATTTTCCTATTATTAGAAAAATTCAGTGTTCTTGATGTCTTTAAAGCTGAGGTTGAAAATCATTTGGATAGAAAAATTAAAATTGTAAGGTCAGATCGAGGTGGAGAGTATTATGGAAGATATGATGAGTCTGGTCATCATCCAGGTCCTTTGCTAAATTCCTTAAAGAGTACATCATCATTGCTCAATATACTACTCTTAGGACGCTTAAACAAAATGGGATTGCAGCAAGACATAACCATACTCCAAAGGACATGGCCAAGAGCATGATTTGTCGGTCTTCCTTGCCTGTTTTTTTGTGAGGTGAAACCCTTAAGGCTGCCAGTTATATTTTGAATAGACCAAATATATGTTGAATAAGGTTGCTAGTATCTAAAATCCTTTTTGAGTTGGGGACTGGTAAAAATTCTAGTTTAAAGCACTTTCACGTTTGGGATGTAAAATTGAAGCTAGAATCTATACTCCGCAAGAAAAGAAGTTACACTTAACCATTTTGTTGGGTATCAAGATAGCTTTAAAGGTTATAGTTTCAATTGTCCCGATTCAGGTACTAAGATTTATTGGGATTAATCGTCTAGGTTTATAAATGATTTTGACATAAAATGAATTGTACATATGGCGGGTAGATGGAAGAATCTATATATGACTTAGATCAATTACTAAGATGGACGTGTTTAAAGGTTAATCATTCTTTATTGAAATCATGGTTAATGAATGCATATACCTTAGGGTTAGTGGGAGCACATTTATTTTCCTTACATTTTATGTTGCAAACAGTGATATAGTTTACTTTTAGAAACCAAGACTATTTTATATATCACAAAATTTTAAAATAAAGGATATTGGTGAGACATTATTTGTTTTTGACATTAAATTTCATATAGAAAAGGAAGTGATAAAGAATAAGCTAAGCCTTATGCTTTTGTTGTTGGTAGCTTAATGTATGCTCATGTATATACTTGTCCAGATATAACATTTGTAGTTAATGTATTTGGGATATTTCAAGCTAATCCGAGCATTGAGTTGCTGCAAAGAAAGTTCTGCATTATTTGCAAAGAACTAAGGATTTTTGCTTGTTTATAGTAAGGGTGATACTCTTGAGATGATAAGATATACAAACTTTGATTTTACAAGTTGTCCTGATGATATGAAATCCACTTCTAGTTACATATTTATGTTAGTTGGAGGTGTTATTTCATGGAAGAGTGTTAAATAGTCCTGTATTTCTTAATCTACTATGCCAGCTAAGTTCGTAGCTTGTTATGAAGCCACTTTTCAGGCTATTTGGCTAAAGAAATTTATTAAAGGTATTCATGTAGTAGACTCAATTTGTAGGTCCATGTAGATGTTTTGTGATAATAAATGTGCCATATTTTATTAAAAGAATAATAAAAAAATCTTCTGGTGCAAGGCATATGAATATCAAGTACTTGCTTGTAACGGAGAAAGTAAGGGAAGAACAGATAGTGATTGACCACATAGAAACTAAGGCAATGATTGCAGACCCACTAACCAAAGCCTTACCCATTAGGTTATTCAAGAATCATGTAATTAGTATGGGTTTAGTGAATTCTTTTGATATACTTGGATAGTGGGAGGATTATTTATTTATTTGCTTTTATTTTATGACATTCATAAAACTATTTGTAGTCTTATCATTTTATTGATATTTGTAGCTTATAAAGTTTTGGATCATTATTATTTATATTATTATTATATAAATTTTGGATCTCGTGAAGAGATATAAATTTTGACATACTTCAATTATATTTAGCATACGGTTAAGGCTAAACTCTTGCTATGCCTCATGTCATAACGTTCTTACAGACACAAAGGTGAAATACATAGTTGTCTTGTATTAAAGACATAAAGGCTTCTGGTTTAAAGCATACGGGGTTTTGTGAAAGACCATAAAGTTGGATCGTTATGGATATAGCATAAATAATCACATAGAGATGTTATTTCCATGTATTCTATATTTGTTGGGGATCCATGTGAATGATGGTGCTAGTGTTGTGATTATAGATGGTCATGTATGATTAAATGTACATAAATCTCTATGGTTCGCATTAGTGGTGACAGGATCTTGAACTAAGGTATTTTAATATTTGGTTTTTGTGGCCACTTAAGTTATCAAATTTAAAATTTTATTTTACTAAAAAAAAAAAAAAAATTGTTATATGTTTTTTAATCAATGTTTGCCCAAGTGGGAGAATGTAAGAATATTTGGGCTTCCGTTGATTATCATTTAATAATATGAAAACTCGAATTGATGATTGAAACCAAATATAGATTGTCGGATACCCAATACAGTTGTGAATGTTGAATATATGGGTTATGGTGTACCTTAGTCACATGTAATCATGTGTTATGAGATATGGATAAGGATATAAATATATATAATACATATTAGCATTATGTACGGTTACCTATAATGCGCTAAACATAACCCACATTACGTTGAGTTTGTTGTGATCTGATAAAGATCCCTTAATGGGAGGGATTTTATCATATATCTTATATATATTGTTTGGTCCCCACTCTTACACGGTGCGCTTACATTTGGTTAGTCTTGCCCCATTGAATAGACTCGTGAGTTTAGTGCAGAGGGTGGAAGATCAAGCAAAACGTTATTTTGCAGATCTTGTACACTGTTTTACTTCTCGTTGGTTGTTCTGCTTTCTTGCTACACGTTGCATAATGGCTTTCGCAGGTATTTATTGTTATATGATGTTAATTATTATTATTGTGTTTTAAGCATGTGTATGGTTTCTTAAATATATTTATAAATCCTCCCTACATTTATGTGATTTGATAAAACTCTCTCTCTTTCTCTTTCTTTCTCTAAAACTCTTTCTACACACTAGTCATTTCTGATCTGCTGAAGTTGGTAATTTTCTGTTCTAGTGTTTGTTTGGTGAGTTTTAGTTATTAATGAGTTTTTAGAAATTTATTGTTCAAATAATGTTGGTTAAATAATGCAGTATTCTTCTTTATTGGATTTGACTTTTCATTTTGAATTGGCGTTGGATGTTTCATCCAAGGGCTTTAAGAATTTCCATTGATGGGGTTATTAATTAGTTGCAAATTTTATATTCATAAACACCCACATTCATGTATGTGTTAGCAGTTTTTGGGTTTTAATTCCAGATCCATTGATTGAACTCAGACAAATAACACCCAAATCTCGTTTCAATATCTAGTGAAGGTCACTATTCAATACTGCATTCAATCTTTCATGGAAGATTTGTCTTTGCTAAGCCCTTTTGTTTTTTGCAATGTGCATTAGTCTTTCTCGTTCCTGACCTTGTAGTTCCCAAATTTATATACTTTCAAGTTGCTGGTATCAGAAAATTTCCCCTATTTTCCAAATTTGAGGTTTCTCTAATGATGAGATGATATTTTGTAGGTAGATGATGAGGCAGATTCAGCAAAGGTTGGGAAGCATGATTCAGCAATAGGGAACCGTGGAACTGAACCGGTATTCACGGTTCAGTTCAGTTCCATATACACACGGTTCCGGTTCCGGGTCCATTTTTAAGGAACCATTGTGACCAGTTCCGGTTCCTAGTGAAACCGTACCAAACCGAACCGTGCGCACCCCTAATAATTATACATATGTGAAAAAAGAAATTTTTTGAAAAAGAAAACAAAAATTAAAAAACAAAATATATAGTGTACTTGAAGAAGGGGGATATATGTAATTTAAAAAAAAAAAAAAGAAAATTAGAAGAATTTGACAATTTTAAAGGGCACTATTTAAAATTACAAATAAGTATAATATTTCTCATTTTTCCTATTTTTCCATTTTCTGGGATTTTTCTGGATTATTTAATTTTTCACCTCGTTTTGGTGTACTGTTAGGTGTGCCGGGTGAGTTCTAAGAGTTGGTTGGGACATCTCTTCAAGTTCGGGATTCTTAGAAATGCTTTGTTGGCTATTTCGGCATTTTTCAGTTTTTCGGACCTGGAGGATCCGGGCAGGACCTGCAACCGATATTTTTGTGCATGGAAATTATTTTTCGGGGTCGTTACCCTTCGTACATTATTATTTGGTGCTTATTTATGTGACTATGTATTTAGACATGCGTTGTGGTGCGTTTAATGTACGTACATGTGTATATGTTTATATAAAGGATATAATGAGATATTTTCTTTTGGGTGGCCCCACAAGATAAAACTAACTTCATATATATCATATGATTATCCTTTAGCAATAATCTGATTCTCTCTCTCTTTCTCAGCTCTCTTTTCCTTTCCTTATTTCTTTTCTTTTTCTTTTCTTTTAAGCTTCAAATTCTTCTCCTCCATTTTTTGGCCAACCGGTTGGGTTTTCGGCCTTGGTTCTTTGACAGAAAGTGTTCCTCTTATCATCTTCTACAACATAGTCCAAGGGTTTAATTTTTGGAGGAGCGATGATTATTTTACGAATTTTTTGAAAATTTTAAATCTAAGGCTTCGGAGGGGGTTTTGGGTCACTTCGAATCGGATTCCGGAGCCACGCCTTTGGACTAGTTTACTCATCTTATCGTCAGCTACGTTTCCACTAATCAGTTTTTCGCTCCGCCGCTGTTGACCTCTGTTTGACCGGTATTGACTTTTCGGTCGGGGATGCCTTTTGGCTGTGTATTAAGGTAGGGGTCCCTAATACCTATATTCTTTGATTTTTGTGAGTTATTTCTATTTAAATTGAATAAAGTATGCTTAAATTGAAATTCTTGGTTAAGGTTGTGTATAAGTGAAATGTGATATATGAGATTACGTGCTAATTATGTTGATGAATAATTGTTTATTTGAAATCGTTGTGAGGAAGCATGCTTACATGAATTTATTTCTTTTCTTGTATATTTAAAGTGCCAGATTGTTATTATGTCAAAGCATGATGTATTTCTTTAGAAGTTTCTTACAAAACATGCCATATTGTTCAATTTGGATGAAATGTATAAAAGTTTAATGTTGGCATGGTATTGAGAGCATAAAGCATTCATGCTTGGCATTGGGCAAGAAATGGGAAAAATGATTTGAAAATAAATGAAATTTTTTTTTGGGGAAAAGATTTGAAATGGTTTGCGAAAACCCGAGCGCCTAGGAGCTGCCTAGTGGTCCATGGCGTTAATGTGATCTAGAAGAAACTAGGAAGAGATCCTAGTGTGGTTGAGTTAACTAGGCCCCAAATGATACCCTGGAGTTGCCTTGTGGTCAAGGATGGTTAGACAATCCTTCTCTCATGGAGCCATAGAGCTGCTATGGGTTGGGTTGTATTAACGGTTTGGAATGGAAAAACTGAAATGTTTTGGAAATGGAGAGCAACATCAGCATATCATTGCATCCCATTAGCATGACATCGTGCATATATGGTTGGATGGCCTGTATTATTGTTGTTGTTATTGTTATACTTCCCGATACAGTATAAACTTGTTTTCCTTTACTCTATTCTTTGTTTGGATTCACATGGTCATTAAGAGGTATGTCTTAGGCACTTCCTACTGAGCCGTTGTGCTCACTCCTTCATTATATTTTCAGGTCATGGGAAGGGAGTGGCAGACGACATTCCACCACAGGCGTAGGTGGATTAAAGGATTAATTTGTTATCTTTGTAAATCAAGAATCCATTTTGTAAAGAAATAGTGCAAAGACCCAAACTGGGGGTTCGGATCGCTACCGGGTCCTTAACCAAACCCGAGGACACACTAGGGGTAAAATAGTCATTTTACATTGTAAGAAGGTAATCCATCCTTTAAATAATCAAATAAGGTTTAAAATAATCCATCTTAATTATTCTATGACACTTGAAGAGGTTCTACGGTCATTGGATGTGATTTCCCAAAAGTACCCTTACCCGTTTCATGAAAAATTCCGACATTGTCCCACTAAAACAACCATAACTCCCAACATGAATGGATTTTGAGGATAAGGTTGGTCTCATTGGAAAGCTAACTCCAAATCATTGAAAATGGACTCAAGAATGGCCCTATTTAGGTTTGGAACAAAGAACTTATGACCGTACGAAGTTAAGTGATCAAAGTTGAAGAAAAATGAAGGGCAAAATGCCCATTGGAGGGCTGGAACCGGTTTCCAAATCTTAGTACCGGTTCCACATCGACAGAGAGCCCAAAACATGAACCAAGTACCCCTTAAACCAGTTCCCGGATGTGGTACCAGTTCCCCAAGTCCAGAAACTAAAAAAAATGCCTAGAAAGCCTAAAATCATGAACTTGTACACTTAGTCACTCTTTTGGTCCATTGGTGACCTTAAATCCAAGTCCAAACCTGTCCCAACACAATAAAAAAAATGTTTTATATGCCATGGTCCCTTATATCAACAATTTAATAGATCACAACATTATTTTCCATTTAAATAAAAATTAATACAAAGCCCTTACACTTTTGTTCCAAATTTACATCACAATAGAGCAAAAGACTCATAATTGGATTTAAATGGCCATACTAAACACTCTTAATACATATCAAAATGTTACTTTACAAAAAAAATGGCCAAAGTCTACAAATGGTTGCAAAAACACATTTCAAGTTTCCCCTCATTCTTGTGGAGAATTGTCATCCACCACCCTCTTCCCATGACTTGAAAAATGTTAATAATAATGGGTGAGCAAAATTGCTCAGTACGTAGTGCATACGGCACACCTCTTGAAACCCATGAATCCAAGCAATGAATAGAATAATAGGGAACGGGATCATGCTATGCCGAAAAAAGATATGATGCGACTCGAACGTATGCACAAAATAATGCACAATACTTTGAGTTTGGAAATTAGTGTCAAGTGGGCATCATACTTTAAATTTAACAACCGCTAAACACCTATACTATGTAGTATGAGTGAGAAGGGATCGTCCCAAGAGATTATACGTGTTGGAATTTAATTTCGATTCTAATGTATCAATTGATTTCAAAGAGAGAGATTGGTTAATTGAACTAAGATGCAAGGAAATTAAAATACAATTAAAATAAACTAAGTTGAGTGATAAGCGCCGAATACTGTATATTCAAGCGCCCTAAATTGCATTAGTTAAGTCCGTTGTTTGTTTAATTAAGTAGATTATCTTCATTTGTGTGTATGTATATATTTTCAGGTCCATTTGCCAAAAAAGGAGCAAAATCAAGGCTTTGTGGAGTTTTGGCCATCAAAAGGCACAAGGCTGAATTTCTGGCAGCAGTGGATCCTGAACTTTGCTCGCCATTTTGACCTTGAAAACTTAGGAAATGGACTTCCCTCATAACATGAAAGATTTAGATCTCTGAATCAGCTTTCCAAATCTTCAAACGGTTTGTCATTCGGAGCTCGGAGCAGAGAGTTATGACCTTGTTACCAGAGGTGCACAGAACTGCCTGGCAGCAATGCAATTCTGCCTTGATCTTCATTTTCTACCAACAATCCTTGAGAATTGGATCTCCACCAAAACATGAAGTATTTAAAGCTCTGAATTAGCTCTCCAAATCTTCAAACGGTTTGTCATTCGGAGTTCGGAACGCAAAGTTATGGCTATTTTATCAAAGTAGGTCCGGGCGGAGCAAGGCAAGAATGGAGCATTCTGCTCCAATTTCGAGTGCTCGAGCCCTTATTTCGAGTGCTCGAAATTAGGGCAGAATTGCACTCGGGAATGGCCCATTTTCAGCCACTTGCATCTTGGGTTCCTCAATTCTAATTTCCCTCTTTAATGGTTGGTTGGAGATGTTGGTTGGTGGGGGTTTTTAGAGCCTTATCTATACAAGAGAAGGGAAGCAAGGCCACATATATCATTAAGCTTCATTCTACAAGATTAGAGGAGAGAGAAGAGAGCAAGGAGGGAGAGTTCTTCAAGCTTGAAGAAGGGAGCACGAAAATAGAGGAGGTCTTCAAGCTTCTTCCTTCTTCCATTGCTCCTATGGGTAACTAAATCTTCTCTAGGGAGGTGATGAAGCCTCCTCTTTTGATCATGTTCTAGATTAGGCTATACTTTTGGGGACTATAATGTATAATGTATGGTAGTTTCATAGTCTAAGAGCATATTCCCTCTTGTAATGAATTTTAATGTGTAAATGGTTGATGTAAGTTCATTGTCATATCTTTGATGATTCTTGGATCAATCTTATTGCTTTTATTTTCATAGTGACAATGAAAATATAGACTATGAATGTTTTTCAAGGCATGTTGATTTTGAAACTTGATATTCCATTGCTTAGGTACCTCCTTTGATGGTTTATACTTGATTCCTACCTTCATGTGCTTCACCATTTGATTGAAAGCTTGATGGTCTTTTGCTTGAGATAGTGTATTTGATTCTACACCTTAGTTTAAGTAGTTCAACTATGGTAGCTTTTGATGGATCATTCTTGTTTTGATTAAGTGAACTTCTTGATGATTATTAAGCAACGGAGTTGCTTCATATTTCTTGACCATTGCATATATGCTATTTATCCCCAAAATTTAGACCTAATCTAGCATGTACTTAGGGTGTAGTGTGGATTCATCTCCCTAGTCTTTTCTACTTGTATCTCACTTCTTCAATTTCATTGCAATCTATTGTTTTATGCATTTTAATTTCTTAGTTTAGTGACAAACACACAAACCCTTTATAAACCCCTCATCACTCTATAATGATTCTAGACATTTAGGTTGCCTTAGACTAGCGCAGTCCCAGTGGTTCAACTTACCCGACCAATAGCCCTATTTTACAATGATTCGTGCTATTGCAAAGGTTGATGTATAGTTGGTCAACCGATCAATTTTTGGCGCCGTTGCCGGGGACTGCAAACGGTTTAGCGACCAAAGTTCTAGGGTTAATTTTAGTTTGATTGTTAATATTGTGTCTTGTGAATATTCCTTGTGTGTTTTGATCATCTTCGTGTTGTAAGATTCTAGGGACTCGAAGCTCGCCGTGGGATTGCTAGCAAATTGTAAGTCTAGAAAACCCAAGGTAAGTCTCGTGACTTCTAGTTTCGAATTGTGGATATCGTGCATGTGTTAAGCTTAGAAGTAGATAAATTGCAAGCCCTTGTCGAGGCTATTTCAATTGTGTATTTTCAATTCTAAGCATCGGTCCTTGTCGTGGCCATTTTAATTTTTGTCTTGATAATTGAAGAGAAAGGGAATATCATATGTGGAGGTTATGGTGATGAAGTGTTGTGTTGATTGCTTTGTGTGTTGTTGAATTACTCCTAGATGGAGAATAATTATCTCCCAACTCAATTCTACATACCACATGCGTTTTGTGCTTTTTGCTCTAGTAATACACATCATACAAGAGATTGTCTTCCAATGAGACAATTCTCAGATTTTTATCTAGAGCAACCAAATGCAAATTTCTCTGAACCGGGTAGTGATCCATACTTCAATGGTTATAACTCGGGTTCAGGAGATCATCAAAACTTCTTGTGGCATGACATAGGAAATTCAGCCCCACAATCTCTTGGGCAACATTTTCACTCCAATTTTCAACCCAATGATCATTATTTCCAGCCCTCTTCTTCTCCTTTTCTACCGTCTCCATAGGATGAGTTAATAGCTGCCAACGAACAAATGATAGAGTCTATGCATATGCAAAAGATGGAGTCCAACAAGCAAATGTTGGATGACATTGTTAGCATGCAATCCACCACCTATTCTCATTCCCAATCTAGAGTTGATTTAGATGACCAGATAGCCCAAATTCAACAAATGGTTGATGTTCTAAATCAGGAAAAGGAAGAAGAATTTCCAATTGAACTTGTGGTCAATCCAAAAGAGAATTCTATGAATGATGAGTTTACTTCTAGTAATTTTCATCACGAGAATGTTCAAGTGGTTACTGCATGTGAAAATGAAGAAATAGTGGGTGAAGATCAAATTGTCGCCACACAAAAAATTGAAGAATTTGTGGTTCAAAATGAGGAAATTAATGATGATGAGATTGTATCCTATAAAAATCCAGCGCAACCCCTACATAATCCCTTGCTTGATGCACCTCCTTTAATGGAGGATCCTCTAAAAACATGCTTAGCTCATTTTAATTATGAGGATTTTGATGTTGCCAATTCTGTTTGCGAGGTCAATTCTTTGCTTGATATTCCTCCTATTCATTCTCTTCCTTTGTCAACATCAAATGTATCCCTCTCTTGGGAGCTTGCACTTCCTCTCATTCCTTCTCCTGAGTTATCTCAAGCTATTGAGCCCGAACCGCCGGATAAGTGTGAGGAGGATGTTGAAAGTCTGAAGGATAACTTGTTAAGCATTCCCGTGCTCAATATGACCCTTCATAAGTCGTTGCTTGGTGCACCTTCACCTAATCCATCTTCCCATAATCCAAATAAGCCCCATAATCCAAAGTTCTTCATTGAGGATGAAGAGTGGGTTGAGGTCTTTCCGCTACCTCTTTTCCACTTTTGTCTTCAAGCTCTTCCTCCTTCGCTTTTAAAAGAATTATCTTACTTCGGGAAGCTTGAATCTCTTAAGAGACATGGTATAGGGTGATGAGGACTAACCTGATCTCGGTGCGTCTAGCTATCGATGTTAAATTTAGCACTCATGGGAAGCAATTCTTTCAATTTCCAAGCTTCCCTTCTTTCAATTGCCTGAGCCTTGAAATTTTCGGGAAATGGTTTCGAAAAGCCAAAAATTTGATTTTTCTGGAATGCTCTTCAATTATGTTTCACAATTTTAGACCGGCTTATTAGACCTTCTCAACTCCTGTTTTCATTCCCGCAAGTTTCCGGCTCTATCAGACAATTTTCTCGGACTTTCGACATGGCACTCACATGCATAGCCTCTCATCTTCAATGCATTGTTGGATCATGGTTCCTCAAAATCATCCATGCATTTGTGTGATGTTGCGAAAGTTTGAAAAGTTTCTTAAATTCATTCATGCAGTAGAGAGTAGTTGCAAGGTCTCAAAATTTTCCCAAATTTCATCCATGCATTTGAGATGAAGTGCAAAGTTTAAATTTTTCCATGCTTTGGATTAAAATGGAGTTGCCAAGTTTTAAAAAAATTTCTATGCATTTGAGATGATGTGCAATTTCAATTTTTTTTTCTTTTCTCCTAAATTCATCCAAGCATTGGGGAAAAATTGCTCAGTCTGAAAAAATTTCAAAATTTTCCATGCATTGCATTGAAGCTTAGAGCTTGGCAATTTTTCCATCCCTGCAATTGCAAAGCTTTTGAAAAAAAATTTTCCACAAGTCCATCCATGCATTGGATTGAGGTTGACAAGTTTTTTTTTTTTAAAAAAAAAAATTCCATGCATTAGAGAAAAGTTGCCAAGTTTAAAAATTTTCTACATTCATCCAAGCATTGGTGCACAATTGCAAAGTTTGAAGAATTTTCAAAAAATTAATCCATGCATTGGATTGACATTGCAAGTTTTAAAAATTTTCCATGAATTGTGTGATGTTGCATTGAAGAGATATTCAAAAATTCCAAAATTTTCAAATTCATTCAAAGTCTGGAAATTTTCCAAAGATGATGCAATTTGAAAATTTTCTTCAGTTCATTCAAGCATTATGAGACAATTTGAAAATTTTCAGACATTCTTCCATTCCATGGGAATGACATGCAAAATTTTTTTGTTTCCAAGTCGCCAACTTGCAAAATTCCTGGAATGATGTTGCAAATGCATCAAAATGCATGAAAATGCATGCAATAGTGCTCACTGTCTCCCATGGAATGAGATTGCAAATGCAAATGCATGGAATTTCCATGCATGGACTCCATTTTGAACAGCTTCCATTTCCATGTTGCTCACATTCCATATTCCATTGCAACAAATTCAACTTCTATGGTGCTCACTGTCTTGCATGTTTTCTCTTTCACTCCTTGCTTCAGTCCTCACAGCCGAGCTCACCCCCTAGCCTACTGAGCCAATTTTGTGCCCTCCAAATCCCATTCAGATTGCTCCAAATTACCACACCAATTTTGCATGCTCACTGCCCAAGTTTGGAGTGCTCTAGCTTCCATTTGGATTGCTCCAAACTTCTCCACCATCATTCCGAGGCTGCTGCTTGTATTTAGAGCACTCTAATTCCATTTTAGAGTGCTCTAAATGTGAACCAATCTCATCCCAAGCTACTGCCTTCATTTAGAGCACTCTAGCTCCCATTTGGAGTGCTCTAAATGTGAACCATCAATCCCAAGCTCACTGCCTTCATTTAGAGCACTCTAGCTTCCATTTAGAGTGCTCTAAATTTTCAGCCCAACATCCCGCAACCACTGTCTCCAATTCGAGCACTCGAAGGCCAAGCTTCGAGTGCTCGCAGCTGCTATCCCACTGCAACCCAACATACCGAACTCTCTGTCTTCAAATCGAGCACTCGAAATCCCATTTCGAGTGCTCGAAATCTCTTTCTCACCCAAGGCATCCAACCATGCAACCAACCACCATCGGCACCATCCAACCATGCAAACCAAGCATCAACCAACCTCACAACACCCTAACCTCTCGGCAACCCCTCATCATCCTCAACCATGCATGCCTTCCACGGCCACCCTCCCAACACAATCCCAACCATTCACATCAACACCATGCACACACCAACCAAACCGACCACCACCCTAAACTTCACCCCTCTCTCATTCACCAACCAACCCTCACACAAGCCTTCTCTCTCTCGGCATCTACACACACCAACACCATGCAACCCCCATGCATGCCCCTCTCGGCATCCTCTTTTTTCCCAACCATCCAACCAACCTCACCAAGCTTCCTCACCTCACCCCACCATGCATGCCACCATCTCTCTCTCGGCACCTTCACTCCCTAACCATGCACCACCCTTCACACTCAATCAACCCCATCCTCAATTCCTCCACAACACCCTCATGCATGCCATTCAAAAAAAAAAAAAAAAAAAAAAATGGCACACTTTTGGCATTCTTTTGCTATCCATTTTACACTTGTGGCTAATGTCTGCATTTGTGTTTTGTTTGGATTTTTATCTTGCACTACAATTTAGGTTAGTGTTTTTAATTCTGTTTTGATTTTTCTTAAGAGCCTATGCTTTTACATTTGTATATTAGTTGTGTTTTGCTAGGTCTTCATGTCCAAGTTTGGGGGAAGCACTTGCACATTCACATAGATGGAAACCTTTGCCTTCCTAACTCTGCTTGGTATTATTGTTCTTTAACCCTCTCTGTTCTTATTTTCATTTACTTGTCTTCTCACATTGAGGACAATGTGACATTCAAGTTTGGGGGTGCATTTATGCATTTTTGGTTTTGCATTTTTGCTAAGCAATGATATTGTAATTTGAAACCTATTGGAGATGAAGCATATGTTTAATACCTTGTGTATAGAAGCAATTGAGAAATTTTTGAAAATAAAGAAATTTGAATTTGAAGTGATCATGCAAATACAATGTAGTCTGTATAAATGCCTCAATTAGATTCTTGCTGGATTTACACTCTTATAAGCTTCACAATGCACAGATGCACATTGGAAACTTAACTGTGAGGCATGTAACTTGATTGACCTTGACCTTGGCCTAGTTAATCTGATTTGATGAACCTGATAGATGGATACCTTTGGCATGTATCTATTAAAAAAAAAAAAATGAGAAAGAAAGAAAAAAATGACCAGTTGACGTTCGTAACCTTTCCAACTCGAGCTATTAAGCCCTATGGAGTGTCTCTACACTTAGCACCCTAAAGCCGTCTGGTTTGGGAGTTGTTGGCCTAACGCTTGCTACAAGGGTTGGTTAGAAAGCTTAAGGGACTTAAACATTGCACGGTCATTCAAAAAAATAAACTAGTAATAAACATGGTTCGTTAGAGTTCGTAGCCTTTCCAACTTGAGCTATTAAGCCCTATGGAGTGTCTCTACACTTAGCACCCTAAAGCCATCTGGTTTGGGAGTTGTTGGCCTAACGCTTGCTACATAGGTTGGTTAGAAAGCTTAAGGGACTTCA
Organism: Cornus florida; assembly: GCF_030987335.1. Taxonomy (NCBI): domain Eukaryota; kingdom Viridiplantae; phylum Streptophyta; class Magnoliopsida; order Cornales; family Cornaceae; genus Cornus; species Cornus florida. The sequence goes on from NW_026775574.1 coordinate 19,428,389, forward strand.
GCATTGCACAACCATTCTATGTTTCGCTTATGAGTTACAATAAATTGTCAACAAGCAACAAAAGTTGTCTTGTAAATAAAATCATGCCTTAGGGACCTCATTTAAAGGGGAATTCAATGATTTGAAAACTTGTGCCTTGGAATTGGAAACGAAAGTAAAAGCCGCATGTTGAGAATCCAATTCACTTTCACTGAAGCTAGAGTTGATTTCCATTCAAGAGATGATAATTGAGTTATTTATATAGACTTTGATGTTGATACATGTATGTGGAAATGTATTTAGCCAATTTTTTGTATCAATGCTTCATATATGCAAGGTAGTTTTCCCAATGACCCCATCTCTAGTTTTTGTCTGTTTCAAGTTGTATTTGAGCTATGTATCTATCTCATTTTACCATGGATGATATTTTTGTAGTAGCATGCCCATGGTTGTCTTTTCATTAAGTTTTTCATTGTAGTTTTGCTAAGGGACTAGCAAAATGTAAGTTTGGGGGTGTGATAAACGCCGAATACTGTATATTCAAGCGCCCTAAATTGCATTAGTTAAGCCCGTTGTTTGTTTAATTAAGTAGATTATCTTCATTTGTGTGTATGTATATATTTTCAGGTCCATTTGCCAAAAAACGAGCAAAATCAAGGCTTTGTGGAGTTTTAGCCATCAAAAGGCACAAGGCTGAATTTCTGGCAGCAGTGGATCCTGAACTTTGCTCGCCATTTTGACCTTGAAAACTTGGGAACTGGACTTCCCTCATAACATAAAAGATTTAGAACTCTAAATCAGCTTCCCAAATCTTCAAACGTTTTATCATTCGGAGCTCGGAGTAGAGAGTTATGGCCTTGTTACCAGAGGTGCACAGAACTGCCTGGTAGCAATGCAATTCTGCCTTGATCTTCATTTTCGACCAACGATCCTTGAGAATTGGATCTCCACCAAAACATGAAGTATTTAAAGCTCTAAATTAGCTCTCCAAATCTTCAAACGTTTTGTCATTCGGAGTTTGGAGCACAAAGTTATGGCCATTTTATCAAAGTAGGTCCGGGCGGAGCAAGGCAAGAATGGAGCATTCTGCTCCAATTTCGAGTGCTCGAGCCCTTAATTCAAGTGCTCGAAATTAGGGCAGAATTGCACTCGGGAATGGCCCATTTTCAGCCACTTGCATCTTGGGTTCCTCAATTCTAATTTCCCTCTTTAATGGTTGGTTGGAGATGTTGGTTGGTGGGGGTTTTTAGAGCCTTATCTATACAAGAGAAGGGAAGCAAGGCCACATATATCATTAAGCTTCATTCTACAAGATTACAGGAGAGAGAAGAGAGCAAGGAGGGAGAGTTCTTCAAGCTTGAAGAAGGGAGCACGAAAATGGAGGAGGTCTTCAAGCTTCTTCCTTCTTCCATTGCTCCTATGGGTAACTAAATCTTCTCTACGGAGGTGATGAAGCCTCCTTTTTTTATCATGTTCTAGATTAGGCTATACTTTTGGGGACTATAATGTATAATGTATGGTAGTTTCATAGTCTAAGAGCATATTCCCTCTTGTAATGAATTTTAATGTGTAAATGGTTGATGTAAGTTCATTGTCATATCTTTGATGATTCTTGGATCAATCTTATTGCTTTTATTTTCATAGTGACAATGAAAATATAGACTATGAATGTTTTTCAAGGCATGTTGATTTTGAAACTTGATATTCCATTGCTTAGGTACCTCCTTTGATGGTTTATACTTGATTCCTACCTTCATGTGCTTCACCATTTGATTGAAAGCTTGATGGTCTTTTGCTTGAGATAGTGTATTTGATTCTACACCTTAGTTTAAGTAGTTCAACTATGGTAGCTTTTGATGGATCATTCTTGTTTTGATTAAGTGAACTTCTTGATGATTATTAAGCAACAGAGTTGCTTCATATTTCTTGACTATTGCATATATGCTATTTATCCCCAAAATTTAGACCTAATCTAGCATGTACTTAGGGTGTAGTGTGGATTCATCTCCCTAGTCTTTTCTACTTGTATCTCACTTCTTCAATTTTACAATCTATTGTTTTATGCATTTTAATTTCTTAGTTTAGTGACAAACACACAAACCCTTTATAAACCCCTCATCACTCTATAATGATTCTAGACATTTAGGTTGCCTTAGACTAGCACAGTCCCAGTGGTTCGGCTTACCCGACCAATAGCCCTATTTTACAATGATTCGTGCTATTGCGAAGGTTGATGTATAGTTGATCAACCGATCATTGAGTTAGGGATTTAAGAGATGAGAAGTGAGGTCTTGGGGTGTATTGGAATCACCACCAAGCTCGTTCACCAAACCATACACTTTTAACTAATTTGGATAAAACCGTCTTGTGAACAAAATGCGACTACCAATTGTAATATTAAGCATGGACCATCAAATTCAATAATGTATTGTTTACCTAACCAACAAATAAACTAATTGTAGAACAATTCATCAATTCTAAGCCTGACTCATCAAACTAGTCACAATTATAGCACACATCAATATAGAGAATCATGGAATTTGCAATAATAAGCCATGGAATATCAAATCAAGTATAGATTGTCTACTTACTTACAAGCATGAATTAAATTGTAGAACAACCCATCAAGCATAAGTATAATCCATCAAATTAATTGACAAACCCATCTAATAAAAATCATGTCTAGCCATCACTAGATTCTCAATCAACCACACATAGACATACAATTAATATAGAAAAACTAGTGTAGAGATCAATTCCCAAATAATCACACATAAGACAACATGTAATCACAAAGAGAATCAATAGGAAGAATTAAACCATGTAAATCATGTGAGACATAATTCCCAATTTAATCACACATAGATATGTAAATAAACTAGAGAATTAATAGGAAGAATTAAACCATAGAAATCATAAAAATATACTATGATTCATTAAATTCACAAGGTTAGAACACTAATCACAAGACATTATTCCCCAAAAAAGTATGAAAGAGATAGAGGTTTAGATTACAAACTTGGGGCTCATCCAAGCCCCAAGGAGAAGTCTAGCCAATCATAGAGAAGGTGGATGTGGTCATGAAACCCTCAAGGGTAAGCTCCAAACATGACTCCATCTTCTTTTTCTTCTTCTTTGAAGCTCTAGAGATAGTGAGTATGTGGATCTAGAGATGTGTTCTTGAGATGTGCCTCCACTTCCCTCTTTTCTTCTAACCCTAATCTCTAACTTTTTAAAGAGAGAAACTTCAACAAAATAGAAATTACAATGTAAAAATATGAATCTCAGATCCCTACAAAAATGGTTCAATCCCTCTTATATATAAGGCTTTTAGAGCCCAAAAATGTGAGAACTCGGCCATAGGATCTCCCTTTTCAAGCACAGCTCGAGTTGATTCAAAATTAGCTTTAGATCTACCTTTTTATAACTTTTACGAACAGTTTGATCGATCCAAATTTTCTTCGATCGATCAGGGGTACGGTGTGATCGATCAGAGATATGGTGTGATCGATCAGGGTTCAATCAATCAGACTTTTCTTCGATCGATTAGACTTAGCAGTGTTCAGCATCAGCCTCCTTTTTTGCTCTAGATCAACCTCCTTTTGCTGCAGATTCTCACCAAGACTTAGTGTGACTCCAAAAAGGCCTTAAGAAGCCATTTTTAGCCCATTTTAACTTTATTGACCTGAAAAAGGAAATAACACAAAATTAGTCTAAAATGGGAAAATAAGATAGATAAAGGTCCTAGAACACTCAAGCTTAAGGGGTTTAAATGCGCACTTTTCAGCGCTTATCACACCCCCAAACTTAAATATTGCTAGTCCCTAGTAATGAACTACGAGGTAAAGAAATGAAATGAACAACTAAATAACTATAAACTAGAAAACAATAAATGGATAACGCCACTTTCGTAGGGAACACGATTGCATTTAGCGCATGCAACAAGCCATTTAAACCCATAGGTTACCCCTAGTGGATAAGTGAAGTCTCGTCAGGTTTTCCAAAAATGATACCCACAAACATTAAGCTTATTCTCACAAAAAAGGCACAAATATTGCAAAGAAGCATGGGGAGAAAACTACCTCAAGTTTACAATTTTTCAACTATTTCCAAGCAATCTCCCAAAATCCCAATATCAACCAAACAAGTATGGTCCTCCACACATAAAGAAAATGATCATGCAAATCAAAACAACTCTAGAATCCTTCTTAAGTGGACCGACATCAAGTATGTTGCTATCTAAGCTAACTAAAGAAATGATCACATCCTTACCCTCAAACTAACACACAAATCTAGTACCGATCATCAAGACAAAGAATGAATATTTTATTAAAACTTTATTGATCTAGGTGCGCTTATTCTTTTCACTCGAATTTTTTTTTTTTTTAACTACCCTAAGGATCAAAGATGGAAGTATGGTGCAATGTGTTGATCTATTAAAACTTTATAGCGATCCATGAGGTCGAGCGTTAGATCAATGACTTCTAAACCGGATAGTTTTAGGGCATTAGGTATTTAAACACCCCTAAGGAATTACAAGCTCAAATCGACTAGGCTACAAATCATGATAACCTCCATCTAATCATTTCCTATTTCTCACCTTTTGGGAGAAGTCCTCACTTTTTTTTATTTTTTATTTTTATTTACTTTTTGCAGCTTTTTTTTATTTTTATTTTTTATTTTTATAATTATTAACCTAGAGTTTGGGCCCTCCACCTTTCGATGCGAGAAATTCAGTGCTTGATGAGGCTAGAATCCCAGCTACTTAGTGAAAAAGGGTTTGTTATCCACCTTTATCAAGAATGAAAGCTTTCAATGCACTACTAGCTCAATTGAGATATAACCAAATCAATAATCAACAAAGCATGTACCCCACAAATGAATTCTAGTGTGCGCCTGTGCTAGTGTAGAATCATAGAGTGAATCTCAAAACAATCACAAAATCAGGATGATTTGGACCATAAGTGCAAGTATGATATCAATCTTTCGAAAAATTTACTCCTAAATGGCATTGACAAGGCATACAAGGAGTATTGGACTCTCAAGTCAAGCAATTTTTAAATTCTAAGCAATATAGTCCTCAAAAGATCAAAATCATAGCTAACATGGATCTCCAATCTTAATCATGCATTTAAAGCTTAAATTTAAGTAGAATGCAACAAAGATAAAGACACCTCACCCCCAAACTTAAACCGCACATTGTCCTCAATATGCAATGAGAACAATGGAAAAGATGGAAAGAGTATACCGTGGTGGCGAAAACATGAAGCCCGGCAATGATCCAATATGAAAAGGGGCTCCCCCAAACTTGGAATCGACAACCTATTTGAATAATCACACTAGGAAACTCACATCAAATATCAAATGGGATAAGATAAGTAAATTAAGCATTCTAAGCAATATAGCACAAGATAAAAAGGAGATATGAGATCAAGCCCTAGCTAAAGCATGAAAGTATACATGACTACACATAAGGGCACAAAGGTGAAAAGTTTTTATATTTTTCTTTTTATGAAAATATGTACAATAAAACAAAATGTAAGAAAAATAAAAAAATAAAAATGAAAATGAATATGTATGATACAAGAGATAAAAGATACAATGTGTCATGTGGGTGCTAAGTTTAACATCTCTAGCAAGACGGAATGCTACTTTAGAAGATTATTTTTATTTTTTTAATCACAACAAGAGAAAATTAATTAAATAAAATAAAAGAAAATGATAAAAGTAAAATAAAATGAAAAATAAAAATAGAAAGAGGAAAAAGTCAAAAAGTTAAAGGGGCAAAGCTATGATTGATCCTAACTTGGATCGATCATACCATGATCGATCTCTATGCTTGCACGATGAGACAGAGGTACGAAATTTGTAGAGCTTTGAAAATTTTTCTAAGTATAGAACTGAGATCAATCACAGGGATATCTGGATCGATCAAGGAGTACTTGGATTGATCGAACATAAAGTTCGCACGATACACAGAGACCTGAAATATGCAGAGAATCTTCGAACGATGGAACAGAGAGATAAAGATATGCATAGATGATGTTCAATCGATCGAATCTCTCTTGTGATTGATCGAACAGGGCACTAAATGCCTAATTTTGAGATGAAAGTGCAGAAAATCCTATGCTAAGCCCCAATGATGGTAACAAGAATGGAGATTGAAAAATGGATGGAAGAATGTACACAAGAACGAAAAATAAAAGAAATGAGGGAGGAATAAAAGTTTTGAAACTCTACGAATACAAGTGTTTAACGTCTCTAGTAAGACGTTGGGTTAACTCACTAATCAAAAGAATCAAAAACCAGATATCAAACATGCTTATTGATTCTCTTTTCACTTTTCTCATTTGATGCCTCACTTATGACAATGAAATCATTCTCCAAAAGAATAACTTGAAAAGAAATGAAAGAGATGATTTCGTTCCTTTTATCTATGGTCTTGAAGACAAAATCAATTATGGTTGGGCTTACCTCTTTGTTGTGTACTTGAAACACATTCAAATGATCATTCGCTTTGATAATTGGTGAGGCATTGTCTTTCAAAGACTCATTTGGATTAATACAAAACACCCTCTCTTCATCCCTCTTTTCTTCCTCAAAAATCACCATCTCCTCACCTTCTAAGTTAGCTAAGGATTCTATTAGAGAGTTCACTTTATTTTTGGAGCTTTGAAGGTCAAAACCACAATTTTAATACATTTCAAAAAGATATGTGTGATACCTCTCGGATCCGAGACACAGGTTGATCAGGCCCAAGCCCAAACCCGAGGGAATATCAAACAATTAAAGTATTTTAAAACGAACACAAAACATAAAGATTTAAGAATTTAACTAACAAAGCTGAAAGAATTATGAAATATAAAATCCTCCAAATAATATTGAATAATAATACTCCAATTCTCCAAAACCTCCAAGAGTACAACTTGGGAATCCATCTAGTGGACCCTTAAACAAAAATCCCAACTGAACTGAATAACTGAAAATAAATCAAACTAGAACATTGAGAGAAGTCCTACGTAAGCAAATGATTGAGAGACTGTCCTTGACAAGCATGATCAAGCTCTAAGGCTGGAACCATCCTGTACCTGAAAAGAATCAAAGAGTGGGTCAGGCCCACGAGCAAGTTGTAATCTAACTGCAATCCATACAGTGACCTGATACGCAGATACACCCTAGATACTTCACAATATCTATCTAGTCCATACATATATATATCCACGCTAAGGGACATTCACTGGACTACAATAGGGGTCTCAACCTGAATAAAAGGCAACATGCGAAAACACACCCAAAGGTGGGCATGAGTACCTAGACCTAACAGGGTACACCTCAACCTATCATAGCCAGCTACGTATCCACTGCATATATGCACCCTAACCAATGAGCCTAAGACTCAAGCTCATCTCGTGGTACCATAACTATATATCTAAAGTCCGTCCAAAACCAGAGTATGTCATCCAATTATTCATTGAGCTGACATTTGATATACAATCCAGTTAGTCACTCAACTTATTCAGTTGATATGACTTAACTACAACCAACTAATCTAGGAAGTCATTCAACTTAATCAGTTGATCTGACTTAAAGACAATCAGGATTCAATATTTTACAATCCATTCCTTTAATCCGATAGGTTAGGTCTTAGCATTTTGAGCTAAACCATCGCTAGTGTGTTACCGTCCCATACCGGTGCATACAATCCTCCATATCTATGTAAATTACAACATATAACTAATAGTTTAATAATTTACAGTCCAAAACCATTATCCCAATAATTGCAGAAGAATGTCTAATATTTCAGCAATTAAAACCTAAACGGTAATCCATATAATTGCAGAAAAAGATTTAATATTTCAACAACTAGCATCCAGAGCATGCATAGATCAAAAACAATAAATAAATGACCCTATCATGCATATAAAATAAGTTTTATAATTATACCATATCCCATTAAATTGCTAAAATTAAACCAAGCAATTTATTTCCTTTTATCCGTTAACAGCATAAACAAGTAGTTTAATTTTATACTGTTTGTCCCATTAACTTAGAGGTAAAGCTTAATCAATTAGAGGCCTTAACAACACCCAAGATTAACTACTTAACCCCTCTGTGAAGTCCCAGAATTTATCCGAACAGTTCAAACCCTCCACAGTCTCAAAACAGTATGTTAAAAAAATTCAGAAAAACCAAAATTGAGAGAGCCTGCTCCATAGCTTTGGGAGCAGGCTCTTTGTGCATGGAGCCGGCTCCATGCATCATGGAGCTGCCTCTAAGGCTATGGGAGCCAGCTCCTACTTCCATGGAGCCGACTCTCTCCCCCACTGAGAGCCTCCAGTCCAGTTTTCTCCGTTTTCGACTGTTTTGCTTCGTCTCCGGCCGCTTCCAGCCTTACTGTTCTTCCTTTAAATTGAACCTAAGGGTCTTAAATCTCATCTAGTATTAGTCTAGACCTTGGTTTATAACAGTTAGACTCAATACAAAGATTAAAACAGTGACGACTTTTTATGCTAAAACAGACGATGAACTCCATACATGCTAGAATTATTTTAGATAAATTTCACAGACCACAGATAATCAAATTTAACAAATTATAATCATGCACTAATTAATGTCCAATTAATCTCCTAGAGTCTATCTAGGTGCACAGAACACGAGCCAACGGGAGAGAGGAAGAAAAGAACTTGCCTTTGTAGTTTTAGAATCAAAACCTTGTCGCAGTCTTCCTAAGTTTTCCAACGATGTCTGATCCACTGTCAATCTCCTACTGCTCAACCTTCCATTCTCTTACGTCCGTCCCTTAATCCTCAACTGAAACCCCGACTGTAAACTCTCTGTTTTTTCCTTACAACCTCTCTCTGTTTCTCACTGTAGCTTTGATACGTGAATAGGGTTTTTCCAACCCTTGCTACAAACTATAACCGTATATTTATAGGCTCAAATATAACCTAAGTCTAATGGTAAAACAAGACTGAAACCCTAATTAAAACCCTAATTAAATTAAACCCTAGTCGGCCCATAGGACAAAACCCACGTTATAATCTTACGTCTACTTCCAATAAATAAAACTAAGTTACCTAATTAAGACATTAAATTCACTTAAAGAAAAATAGAACAAAGATTACAATTAATTCCATTTAATTCAAATAAGTCAATTATCAAATAATAAAATTCAATAATAAATGCAAACAAACAATTAAACAAACAAAATTAACAATAAAACAAATAATAAAATAAATAATAAAATACCGAGACTATCCTTTTAAAATTAGGGGTATTACAACATGTCTCAAGAGGGTCTTTGGAGATAATAGAAGGAAGGCCCTCTTTAATAAGTTCCTCCTCCTCCACTCTTACCTCTATAGTGGTGACCATCTCCTCACTCTCTTGAGTAGCAATGGTCAGGATAAAATCATAATCAAAACAAGGGAAGTCCTCATTAATCAAGTTAGCCACCAACTCACTTGCTACTTCCTCCTCTATACAAGATAGAGTGTTAGGCATTAGCTCACTTGTCTCATCCTCCTCTTCACTCTCATTATCCTCATCTATATAAATTGAAGTTCTTGCCATTTTTTCATTTGCTTCTTCCTCCTCCTCTTGACGAGAAAGAGTACTTGCAATTTGCTTAACTTGAGCTTCAAGCTTGGCTAAGATTTGAGAATGAGAATTAATATCTTAAGTTTGTGAATTAAGCCCATCAAGTAAAGCTAACACTTTTTCTTACAACTCGGGTGAATAAGGTGATGGGGGTGATTCTTCATAAAATGGTGGGGGAGGGTAATAGTCATAAGGAGGATCAAAAGAGTGATCAAGTCCACAAGAAAATGATGCATGTTAAACATTAAACTTAATCTCATAAGGATTAAAATATGATGGAGGGGCATAAGGTGAAGGGATGTAATTTCCCCCTAAAGTTAGATCAAACAATTCCTCCATTCACAATTAAAATCCAAATGCAAGAAAATATTGGCCTCCACATGGGCCGATGCTTGGACTTAAAATTTAAGCAATATAATGAGCCTCAACAAGGGCTATCACAATCATGCAAAGAAGTGAAACAATTAAACTACAAGAGTTCTAAGAATTGCTCACAAAGGTCCTTAAACAACTTCAAATTTTAATGTTAACTTTAAGCTCCAATGATTGCTTCAAGTTCCAAAGTTTGTCTTTCTTGTAGTCAAGTACCTAATTGAACAAATAATATCAAGAATGAGAAACGAATATACAATGGAAAATAAAATAAAAATAGAAGCAATCTAATGAACACTATTGTCTAATTTAATTTTAACAAAACCTATAAACCGCTTAACACCTATACTATGTAGTATGAGTGAGAAGGGATATTCCCAAGAGATTATACGTATTGGAATTTAATTTCGATTCTAATGTATCAATCGATTGCAAAGAGAGAGATTGGTTAATTAAACTAAGATGCAAGGAAATTAAAATACAATTAAAATAAACTAAGTTGAGTTAGGGATTTAAGAGATGAGAAGTGAGGTCTTAGGGTGTATTGGAATCGCCACCAAGCTCGTTCACACACTTTCAACTAATTTGGGGAAAACCTTCTTGTGAACAAAATGCGACTACCAATTGCAATATTAAGTATAGACCATCAAATTCAATAACGTATTGTTTACCTAACCAACAAATAAACTAAGTGTAGAACAACCCATCAATTCTAAGCATGACCCATCAAACTAGTCACAATTGTAGCACACATCAATCTAGAGAATTATGGAATTTGCAATAATAAGCCATGGAATATCAAATCAAGTATAGATTGTCTACCTACCTACAAGTATAAATTAAATTATAGAACAACCATAAAGCATAATATAATCCATCAAATTAATTGAGAAACCCATCTAATAAAAATCATGTCTAGCCATCATTAGATTCTCAATCAACCACACATATACATGCAATTAATATAGAAAAACTAGTGTAGAGATCAATTCCCAAATAATCACACATAAGACAACATGTAATCACAAAGAAAATCAATAGGAAGAATTAAACCATAGAAATCATAGAAATATACCAAGATTCATTAAATTCACAAGGTTAGAACACTAATCACAAGATATTATTCCCCAAAAGGTATGAAAAAGATAGATATTTAGATTACAAACTTTGGGCTCATCCAAGGCCCAAGGAGAAGTCTAGTCAATCATGGAGGAGCTGGATGTGGTCATGAAACCCTTAAGGGAAGGCTCCAAACATGGCTTCTTCTGTTTCTTCCTTTTTTTCTTCTTCTTCTTTGAAGCTTTAGAGATAGAGAGTATGTGGATCTAAAGATGTGTTCTTGAGATGTGCCTCCACTTCTCTCTTTTCTTCTAACACTAATCTCTAACTTTCTAGAGAGAGAAACTATAACAAAATAGAAATTACAATGTAAAAATATGAATCTCCCTACAAAACTGGTTCAATCCCTCTTATATACAAGGCTTTTAGAGCCCAAAAATGTGAGAACTCGGCCCTAGGACCTCCCCTTTCAAGCATAGCCCAAGTTGGTTCGAAATAAGCTTTAGATCTGTTTTTTTATAACTTTTACGAACAGTTCGATCGATCCAACTTTTCTTCAATCAATCAGGGGTATGGTGTGATCGATCAGAGGTATGGTGTGATCGATCAGGGTTCAATCAATCAGACTTTTCTTCGATCGGTTAGACTTGGCAGTTTTCAGCATCAGCCTACTTTTTGCTCCAAATCAGCCTCCTTTTGCTCCAGATTCTCACTAAGACTTAGTTTGACTCCAAAAAGGCCTTAAGAAGCCATTTTTAGCCCGTTTTAACTTTGTTGACCTAAAAAGGGAAATAACAAGAAATTAGTCTAAAACAGGAAAATAAGATAGATAAAGGTCTTAGAACACTCAAGCTTAAGGGGTTTAAACTTTTCAGCGCTCATCAAGATATAACAATTTAATTTCAAATCCAAATGAACAGTATGGTGCTATGGAATGCAATGCCGTACTATGTCGCTCCCCATTTCTAAAATCATCCATCACTTTTCAAACTGTTAATATAACCCGTCCGTTTGTGACTCTGCGGTGACACGAGAGAAGGATTGGCTACTGTCCTTGACCCTTGATACCTCCACGGCGTCATTTGGGGCGCAGATAGCGCAACCACACTAGGGTGATTTCTCTAGTTCCTCTAGGTTATATTAACTCTACGGCCCTTTGGTAACTCCGCGGCGACCGGGTTTTTCACAAAACCATGTTTAATTAAAACTTAACCCCAAAACCCCTTTTTCATTCACTTCTAATCACTTTACCCATTTTTCATGCCCAATGCTATGCCCGAATATCACATACTTTTCCAATGCAATGACAATAAAGATTTTATACTACACAATTCAATATGCTTTCATATAGCAATTTCTAGAAAATTAATACGCACCAAAGGCATGGAATTTAACACATTAGGCATGTTGTTCAAACAAATCAATTAATACACATACTCATATACTTCATATAAACAATCAAGTCACTTTAAAGTACAACCAACACAATTTAGCATGCTACCACACAAATCAAGTAAAATTAACTCACAAAGGTGCAAGATTGTATGGATTAGAGACCCCTACCTCAAGAATTGCAAAAGCTCACAATTTTGTGCCATAGATTTCTGTAATACCCCTAATTTCAAAAGGGATAAAAATGGAATTCAAATTTTATTTGTGTGCATTTTAAATTGATTTTGTATCTATATGCTTATGTGTCCAATTGTTTGTTTATTTTAATTCATTGTGTTATTTTTTTTTTTAATTGTTTGTTTATTTTAATTAAGGGTGTAATTCTTTATTTGTTAGTTTATTTTAATTAATTGTTTTATTTATTTTATGTGTTTTAAGTGATTCGTTGCTTGCTTATTTGATTTAATTAATGGGTTTTATTAAATTAATTATTTATTAAGTATTTAATTTTTGAACAGGATAATTATGTAATTCCCATTAACTAGGGTTTTAGATACGTTTTAGTTAGGGTTTTTGGAGCCGTCTCGTAAGCATCTGATACGTATCTAAACTGGGTTACTTTGTGGGCCGACGAAGTTAGGGCTCTGTGGATTAGGGTTTTAATCTTGCAATTATAAATACCTCAGTATATGTTAAACCTAAGGTTACATATTGTCGTAACTTTTACACGGAAAAGTCTACCAAATAGAGAGAGTTACAGAGGGAGTTTTGGTGAGAACAGAGCAGTTTGTGAGAATTTCGACTGGGGTTCCAAGGTTTAACTAAGGAGAAGGAAGGAGCAGAGGTTCTAGGAGGTTAGACAAGTTTCAGTGGATGTCGGAAAAACTAAGACCAACGGCAACAAGGGTTTGTTTGCAAACCTATTCAGGCAAGTTCTATCTTCCTCTTTCCCTTTGAGCCGTGTTCTGTGCACCTAGATATGCTCTAGGGTTTTAAGGAAATTAACAACTAAATCATTCATGTATGTTATACATCAAATTAATCATATGTATGCTTTGAATTATTTCTGTGATGATTTCTGCAATATCTGTTACAGTGCATGCAAGTTGGTTCAGTTTTATGTCCTTTAAGCATGAGGGTTCTTGTCGTAGTTTTTGTCTCTGTTTTTTTTATTGCAACTACTGTAAACTAATTATGGAAAGACTACGGGAGTTATGTAAATCTCATAGGAAGGTTGCTATTTCTGTTTTAGATCTCTGTTGCATTTTGCTTCGTTGTAATCCATGCATGAGGTTTCAGTTTTTGCACAAGTTTACTTCTGTTCATTGATTTAAATTGCTATAATCAAACCTTGGGGATGCTATCAGGAGGGTATTAGATCCTTTAGATCAGTTTAAGAAACAAGCAGAGGGGTAGGAATTGATCGGAGAAGGAGCAGATTGACATAAACGGAGCAGGGATGAACTGGAGGCTCTCAAGAGGGAGAGAGCCGGCTCCCCTTCAGCAAGAGCCGGCTCCCCTTCAGCAAGAGCCGGCTCCTAGGGAATTGGAGCCGGCTCCAATAGGGGAAGAGCCGGCTCTTCCATTCCAAGAGCCGGCTCCAATTTGTTTTTACGTCCAGAAAGTGTTTTTAGGGCTCTGTTTGGTGTTTTGAGCACTGTTTGAGCTTCTGAGTGATTCTAATGAACTGTAGGGACTTAACAGAGGATCTAAGTAGTTAATTCTAAGTGATATTAAACTTATTGTTGCATAGTTTAAGTCTCTAAGACAAAGGTTATAGCAGTGTAAAAATATACAACGGTGTATGCTACTAATAGAGAAAGGAACTAAATGGCTTGATTAAATTTTAGAAATTTAATGAGACTTCACGGAGGGATTAAATAGTTAATTTTTGGGTGTTATTAAGACCCTAAATTGATTTAATGTTAATTCTAAATTAACGGACCAAACTGTATAACACTTATGTACATTGTATACGGTTAGTGGATAGATGAAGTTTTAAATACTTAAGCTTATTTTTAGGCATTCCAGTGGGATTTAATATATTTATAAAATGGTTTTAAATATATTATAGGGTCGTTGATGTGTTAGATGTGATCTATGCAGGCTCTGGATGTTATTTGTTGATTTATTAAATCATCTCCTGCAACTATATGGTTAATTGTTTGGATTTAAATTGCTGAAACATTTAAAAATCTTCTGTAATTAATTGGATATTGGTTTTAGATTTTAAATTGCTGTACTATCATTCATAGTCTGTAATTTACATGGTGTTGGTTTTAAGTTGTTGAAATACTAAATACTATTCTGCAACGATGTGGATGGTTGGTTTTGGACTATAAATTACGTGCTTATTATTTATGCCTTGTAATTTACCTGGAATTATGTATTGGAACATAATTGCTGAATTCTTATACTTAATTCGGTCAATTATTTGGAATCATATATTGGATTATAATTGCTGAATTCTTATATTAAATTTGACCAATTATTTGGAATTATGTATTGGATTTTAATTGCTGAATTCTCACATTAAAATTCTGTCAATTATCTGGGTTTGGTTTTGCATTGTAAATTACTTGCTTATCATTTGGATGTTGTAATTTACATGGATATGAAGGATGGTATGCACCGGTATGGGACGGTGGCATACTAGGTATGGTTTAGCTCAAAATGCTAATTCCTACCTTATAGATTTTAATTGGTGAACAGTATGACTGGTTCTATCAATTATATGGACTTTGTGGATTGTATGCACCGGTATGGGGCGGTGGCATACTAGGGACAGACTGATTTAAAATACTCAGTCCTACCTATTTTGGAATAAGGGAACGGGTTGTTAAATAAATCCTCCTTATATATATAAGTCGGTACGGTTGAATACGCCGAATGACTAATTGGATTTCTTGTGAATGGTTAGGAACGGAGTTTAGATATATATGTTTATGGTACCACGAGTTGAGCTTGAGTCTCAAACTTGTTGGTTAGGGTGCGTATATGCAGTGGATGTGTAGCTGGTTATAGTAGGTTGGGTGTACCCTGTTAGGTCTCGGTACTCATGCCCACCTTTGGGTGCGTATTCGCATATTGCCTTCTATTCAGGTTGAGATCCCTACTGTAGTTCAGTGAATGTCCCATAGTGTGGATATATATATGTATGGACTAGATAGATATTGTGAGGTATCTATGGTGTATCTGCGTATCGGGTCACTGTATGGATTGCAGTTAGATTAGAACTTGCTCGTGGGCCTGACCCACCCTTTTATTATTTTTTTCAGGTGTTCGTCAGTTCTGGGCTGTAGAGCTTGATCGTGCTGAGCAGATACAGTTATTCACTCTACTGATGGCGTAGGATTTTATTTCAGGTTAAGACTTGGGTTTTGTTCCAGTCTTTTGAGTACCATTGGATATTTTAGGGGTCCACTAGATGGATTCCCGAGCTGTATAAATTGGAGAACGATTTCCATTCGTGGTGGATTAGTTGTATCAAAATAGTTTTAATTATCAATGAAATTATTTATTCTGAGGTTTTCAATTATTGGATTATCATTCTAGGTTCTTTTCAGCAAAATTTTATTCATTCTTGTTTTCTATATTGTATTCTGTGTTCATTAAATTGCTAATTGTTTTGATATCCTCGGGTAATCGGGTGTGGGCCTGGCCAACCCGCATCCGGAAATCTGGGGGTATCACAATTTCAAAATTCCAAAGTATACAAAATGAAGAATTGCTCTGATTAAATCGTAGATCTCGACGTGCACTCTAATTTGCCGCAAACGGCACTTAAAAATACCAAATGATGAAGGGGAAATCAAGAATTGAAATTTCACTTGGAAAGAAAAAAGAAAAAATGAGATGAAAAAAGGGAAAGATAATGGGTTACGGGAGAGAAAGAGAGAGAATTGTGAGGCCATATGTGGCCTCTTTGCCACTTAAGGATAAGTGGTGGGTCCCACCACTTTTAAAATAAAATTTTGTTTTTTTCTTTTTATTTTCATCTTCTTTTTGCACCACACAATTATATATATATTATGATACCCCTCGATTCTAGAGCCACCGGTGATCAGGTCCGAGCACAGATCCGAGGGATACCAAACAATTAATATTTAAACAAGCAGGATTACAAATAGAATTAAGAAATAAATAATAAAGGCTGAAAGAATTCTAAATAATAAATCCTCAAAATTAAATAATTAAAATAATTCGACAATCCAAAACCTCCAAGATAACAACTCGGGAATCCATCTAGTGGGCCCCTCAAAATCCCAACAGAAAGTAAAGTACGAAAATAAAATCCAAACTAAAACATAAAAGGAAATCCTACGTAGTCGAAGGAGTGACTGACTGTATCTGCTCAGCACGAACAAACCCTAAGCTTGGAACTGACAAACACCTGAAAAAAATAAGAGTAGGTTAGGCCCATGAGCAAGTTCTACTCTACTGCAATCCATACAGAGACCCGATACGTAGATACATCCTAGATAACTCAGCAATAACTAAAATAGTCCATATATGTATAAATACACACTATAGGACACTCACTAGCCTATAGTTCTGTCTCAGCCTGAATAGAAAGTAACATGCAAATCGCACATCAAGTGGGCATGTCTACCTAGACCTACCAGGGAAGAACAACTATGTCCAGTTATCCATCCTAGACAATATACGCACCCTAACCATCGATTTTGAGACTCAAGCTCATATCGTGGTACCATAATCATATATATAAAATCCATTCAAAACTAAGGTATGTCATTCAATTGTTTATTGACCTAACATGAAATATAAGTAGGACTTAACTTTTATAGTTAATCCAATCCTTATTCCAGAGTAGGTAGCACTTAGTATTTTGAACTAATCTGTCCTTAGTATGACACCGTCCCATACCAGTGCATACAAACCACAAAATCCGTATAATTGACAAAACAGGAATAAGTAACTCATCAATCATACTCCAAAATAAGCATAAATAAAGTCTAATATGTATATGACCATATTATGCATCCAATACAAGATTTAACGATCATGTTCCAGTCCTTTAAGTTGCTAAAATAAGATCAAGCATTTAAATCCTCCAAACAGTCCAATAATTGATGCAATATACAATAAATTAAAATATTAATTACTCCAATCTAAGCATAATTATTTTTAGATAATCAACTATACTGATAACACTACTGAAACATGATTAACGCTATTAAATCATGTATAGAAGAATTGCTAAATACCAGTAAGCAATTAAATTAACCAATCACTACTCAACATGCAGGTTTTCTGTTTAACTTCATGTTGTTTCATTCCTAAGCATATTAATATAACCATACTTCCAAGTATTTTTAAATGTCTAAAACAATTATTTAAACCATTTATTGCAATTTAAAAAATTTAAGAATACCTCAATCGGCCAAACAGAGCTCAAACCACGAAAAAAACCAAAAACTGGAGAAGGAGCCGCCTCCCAAAACAAGGGAGTCAGCTCTCCACTTGGTGGATCTGGCTCTCCCCCATTGGGATCCGGCTCTACCCCTTGTGGAGCCAGCTCTACCCATATGAGAGCCAACTCTCTCATCCCTAGAGCCAGCTCCCTCCTTTGGAGAGCCGGCTCTTTCCCTCTGAGAGCCGTAAATCAATTATGTTCATCTTCTTCGCCTCTTGTGATGTGCAGAACTCTCTGTACTATTTTATTAAGATTCCTAAGGTTCAATCTAAGTCCCAAAATTAATTATAAGAAGTTATCATGCATCACCAACATGAATTAAAACAAGTTTATAATCAACGAAAACAAGATTTAATCAAAAACATCTATCAACCATAAACCAGTTTAATTCAACGCAGTTAAATTCAATTCAAGCATGCTAAAAAGATTAATTTTAACTTCAATTAAACTCTAGAGACTACCTAGGCATGCAAAGAACATAGGTCTAAGGGAAGGAGTTAGAATATGAACTTGCTTTTGAGATTTCTGGTTCAAAACCTCAAACTCTTTCTTTGCTAATAAATCCAATGAACTTGGTTGCTTTCACAGACCCTCCATTGCTCCTAGTTTAGCCCACGACCAAGCTTCAGTACTCCTCCTTTAATCACCCCTTGTTCCTAGCTAAACCCTCCTTCTCCCTCTTTCTGTTCTCTCTCGAACCTATCTGTTCTCTCTAGCTTTCTGCCTCCACTGTTCGTGAATAGGGTTCTAAAACCCTTTGTAGACACATAACTGATATATATATATGCTTCGATGAAAACCTAATTATAATTCCAAACTAATTATTAGTCGGCTATTTCATAAGAACAAAACCCTAAATAAAAACATTTAATTCAACACTTATGTTAAACCAATAAAACAACTTAATCCCACAAAACAATTAATTGAATTTCCACATAAGCACACATTATTGAAAACAAATAAAGCAATTAAATAATTAAACAAAACAATTATACAAATAAGCACATAAATCAATTAAATAATTAAACCATTAAACAAATAAACAAATAATGAAATAATAATGCAATAAAACAGTTAATTAAAATACCGAGACTATCCTTTTTAAAATTAGGGGTATTACATTCTTCCCCCTAACAAAAGGAATTCCGTCCTCGGAATTCGCTCGTACCTTCTTCCAATATTTCAGGAAACTGCGAGCAAATGACATCCTCCCGTTCCCAAGTAGACTCAGCCTCATTGTGGTGACTCCACTGAACACGAACTAAAGGGATAATCTTGTTATAAAGAATTTGATCCCGAAGGTCAACAATACGACATGGTGGCTCCAAATATGTTACATTCGGCTAAAACTCAATCTCCCCAACATCGATATGCTGTTAACATTCCTCGTTTCGCAGCTCACGATCCAAATGAAATACATTATGCACATGATCCAAATGATCCAAAAGTGCCAACCGATAAGCCACAGCTCTAACTCGATCCATAATCATGAATGGACCGATAAATCATGGTGACAACTTCCTTTCTTCCCAAAGCGCATTACTCCTTTCATAGGAAACACTTTAAGTATAACTTAATCTCCAACCCGAAAATTCAATGTACGAGTACGACGATCAGCATAACTCTTTTGCCTACTCTGGGCAGTACGCATGCTATCCCGAATAAGAGCAATCTTCTCAAAAGTATCCTTAATGAACTTAGGACCCAAAAATATGCTCTCGCCAACCTCCATCCAACAAACAGGAGATCGACACGGTCGACCGTACAATGCCTCAAACGGTGCCATACCAATAGTCTTCTAGAAGCTATTATTATATGCAAACTCCACAAGTGGCAAATAATTCTCCCAGTGGCCGTTGAAGTCAAGAACACAAGAGCGAATCATATCTTCCATGATCTGATTAACCCTCTCAGTTTGACCATCTATCTGAGGATGATAAGCAGTATTAAGATGCAACTCTGTACCCAAAGCTGGTTGAAAACTCTTCCAAAATCCTGATACAAAGCTCGAATCCCTATTTGATATAATAGACAACGGATGCCATATAACTTCATAATCTCTGTAATATAAAGTCTTTCCAACTTTTCCGAAGTGAAATCAGTGCAAATAGGCAAGAAATGAGCTGATTTAGTCAATCTATCAACGATGACCTAAATGGAATTGTGATCCTTAAATGAATTAGGTAATCCCTTTACAAAATCCATAGAAATGCTCTCCCACTTTCACTCCAGTATAGGTAATGGCTGTAGAGCTCCTGGAGGCCTCTGATGATCAATCTTGACCATCTGACAAGAACTACACTGAGAGACAAAAATTGCAATGTCCTTTTTCATACCTGCCCACAAAAACTGCCGCTTTATATCCTGATACATCTTGTCTCCTCCGGGATGAACAGAAAACTTAGAGTGATGAGTCTCAATCATCACATCCTTTCTTAAATCATCAACAGAAGGTATTACTAACCGCCCTTTGTACCTTAAACCTCCATCAGTCCTAACATAATAAAATGAAACCTCCCCAGAAGTTATCTCTGGAACTTTGTCAATGCACTACTGATCCGCGAGTAGTGCCTTCAAGACTTTATGAATGATAGAAGGTGTAACTACTATGCAAGCTATAAAAGCATCAGACAACTCATCAATTATCTTCAAAGCATTCCACTCAGTGGTGAATAAAGCAGAAAGACTCGCATAGGGTCGGCGATTGAGTGCATCTGCCACCATATTTTCTTTCTTTGGACAGTGCTGTATAGAGAAATGATAATCTTTCATAAATTCTAACCATCAGTGTTATCTCATATTCAACTCCCATTGAGTGAACAAATACTACAAACTCTTGTGATCACTAAATAATCTGAAGGACTCTCCCAACAGATAATGCTCCAAATGCGTAAGATAAATACCACAACTGCCAACTCCAAATCATGTGTTGGATAATTAAGCTCATGAGGCTTAATCTTACGAGATCTATACGAAATTGGTCATTCCTCCTACATCAAAATGCACCCAATACCTTGCAAAGAAGCATTTGTGTAGATAAGATACTCTATCCCGCTCTGTGGAGTAGATAGAACTCGTGCAGAAGTTAACTTACTTTTTAGCTCATCAAAAGCTTCCTGACAGTGTTCATCCCACACAAACCGTATACCCTTCTTGGTCAAATGAGTGAATGGTCCCGCTATCTTCGAGAACCCCTGTATAAACCTCCGATAATATTTTGCCAGTCCGAGGAAACTCTAAATCTCGGTAGGTAAAGTAGGCTGTCACCACTCAACCACTGCTGAAACCTTGGCTGGATCTACTGCTATTCCCCTTTCTGACACTATGTGACCCAGAAACTTCACTTCCTGCTGCCAAAATTCACACTTCTTGAACTTGGCATATAACTGATGTTTACGAAGCGTCTGCAACACTATACGAAGATGTCTAGCATAATCGTCCTCCGACTTAGAATAAATCAAAATACCTTCAATGAAGACAATGACAAATTAATCTAAGTAAGCCCTGAAGACTCTGTTCATTAAATCCATGAAGACTGCTGGTGCATTACTTAATCCAAAAGGTATGACACGAAACTCATAATAACCATATCTAGTGAGAAACGCTATCCTAGTAACATCTTGCTCCCTAACCCGAAGTTGATGATATATAGAACACAGATCAATTTTAGAGAAGTATGTATCTCACTTCAACTGATCAAAAAGATCATCTATTCTGGGCAAATGATACTTGTTCTGAATAGTCACCTTATTAAACTCCCTGTAATCTATACACAGGCGAAGCGAACCATTCTTCTTCTTCACAAACAAAACTGGTGTTCCCCAAGGTGAAGTACTCCTATGAATAAAACCCTAGCTGAGTAATTGCTGAATCTGATCCCTCAGCTCTCGTATCTCCACGAGTGCCATCCTGTATGGTGTTTTAGTAATAGGCGTAGTACCTGGAGCTAGGTCAATCACAAAGTTTATCTCTCGATTAGGTGGCAACCCTGGAATCTCCTAAAAAATATCTGAAAATTCATATACAATTGGTATGCTATCTAATGTCACTATAATCTTCTCCTCCGTTTCTTCTTCCACATAGAACAAATAAGTGCTAGTGACCCCGTTAGAACATGGCATAGCGATGACGTATATTTCCTGACCAAGTATGGTAAAAATAATAGACCTGTCATAATAATTAACTTGGGCATGGTAGTGAGATAATCAATCCATCTCAAGTATTAAATCATAAGTGTGCATGTCCAGAACCAATAGATTGACTAGAAATTTGAGTCTACCAACATCTAGTGTCACAGGCCCATCACTCTCATGTAAAATGGTAGTATTGCCTAACAGTGTAGAAATACCATAAGGTGTATCGCATACCCACGTTGTCATCCCAGATAATGTAATAAAAGATTTAGACACGAATGAATGTGTAGCACCTGTATCAAATAAAACACAACCATTTTTACTATGTACAAGAAACATACCCTTAACAATCTGGGGTGCCTGAATATCCTGTGGCATGGGGTTGAATACCCTACCATAATGTAACTACTGCGGTGCCTATCCCTGAGGCTGTCGCGGTGCTGGTAAAGCCGAATATGTCTGTCCTGAATCTATGGAACCTATGGAGCAGGTAGAGGTACCGGTGCCCTCTGTCCCTGCTGCACATGCAATCTCTGACCCTATCCCTGTCCTGCTTTAGGACACTGCCTAGAAGTATGACCAAACTTTCCATAAGTATAGCAACTACCCTAGAAAGTGCCAAACGGCCTCCTCTATCGGTTAACCTGTGGCTAACCCTGTCCTGCCGGTGGTTCCCCATCTTGCTACCTCTGAACAGGTGTCCCATTCCTGTGAGCATCTGAACCACCTTTGTGCTTCTTCCAAGACTATTGTCCCTAGAATTTGCCCTAATCATTCTATCGGTGTCCATTGCGACTCCCTTTCTCAACTGAATGATTAGCAGAGTCTCTGTCACCCCGCTTCTCACCCCGAGCCTGTCTGAAGTCCACGGTCAACTGATACTGCTGTAAAGAGGCGTCTACCACCTGAGTATATATAGTATAGGCTGGACTACCTATAATAGCTCACTTTATTGACCACATCAGTCCCTTAACAAAATTATTACGTTTCTTCTCCTCTGTATCCACCTCATCTGGAGCAAAAAGAGACAAGTGCGTGAACTGCTACTCAAACTCTGCCACCATCATGTTCCCCTAATCTAGATTAAGGAACTCAGTCTTCATAGCTATTTTGACTGCATAAGGAAAGTACTTCTCATTGAAGTGAGCACTGAACTGATCATAAGTCAATGAAGTCCTCTCCTCTGTGGTGGTAACTGACTACGACCACTGTAGTACATCTCCGACCAGCTTAAATATAGCAAACATCTACTTCTGAACCTCCGTGCACTGAACCATTCGAAGTAATGTCGCTCGATATCCTTCTTCCACTGATGAGCTATTTTTACATCGGTGGAGCCTGTGAACTCAGGTAGGCTCCCCTTTGTAAAAGAAGTCCTAGCCTTTTCCCAAGGATTAGTTTGAACCACTGGTGCTGGTATAGGTGCCTGTTGAACCTGTGGTTCATTCCGAAGTGCAGCTATTACCCCTGCTTCTATAGCCCGAGCAATGAGGTCATTAAGATGAGGAGGATACTCTGGATCTCCACCCTGATCCTAAGTCTACTGAACTTCCTCCTGCTCTTCGTGAAATTGACCATCATCATCTTGAAACCTAGGCAATTTTTGTTCCTCCTCTATTTACTGACGCTGTAGGAGATGTTACTACCTACGTACCGCTCTTATTTGTCGCCTGTTTCCTTATATGTTCTGTCCTTTTCTAGTGTTAACCATTCTGGTAACATAGAAAGACATACATCAGTACCATTTAAACCTAACCGTAAAGTAATACAACGAATCCTAAACTTAAGCTCTAAACAAGAGAATATGCTACGCGGAAGTCTTAATACGAAATAACCCTAGAGACACTTGAACCTGAAGTGCTCTGATACCAACTGTGATACCCCTTTATTCTAAAGCCACGGGTGATTAGATCCGAGCACAGATCTGAGAGATACCAAACAATTAATATTTAAACAAATAGGATTACAAAAAGATTAAGAAATGAATAATAAAGGCTGAAAGACTTCTAAATAATAAATCCTCAAAATTAAATAATTAAAATAATCCGATAATCCAAAACCTACAAGATAACAACTCAAAAATTCATCTAGTGGACCCTTCAAAATCCTAATAGAAAGTAAAGTACAGAAATAAAATCCAAACTAAAACATGAAAGGAAATCTTACTTAGTCGGAGGAGTGAGTGACTCTATCTGCTCAGCACGAACAAGCCTTAAGCTTGGAACTAACAAACACCTGAAATAAATAAGAGTTGGTTAGGCCATGAGCAAGTTATACTCTACTGCAATCCATACAGAGACCTGACACGAAAATACTTCCCAGATAACTCAACAATAACTAAAATAGTCCATATATGTATAAATACACCCTATAGGATGCTTACTAGCCTATAGTTCTGTCTCAGCCTGAATAGAATGTAACATGCAAATTGCATATCACATGGGCATGTATACCTAGACCTACCAGGGAACAACAACTATATCCAGTTATCCATCCTAGGTGATATACGCATCCTAACTATCGATCCTGAGACTCAAGCTCATATCGTGGTACCATTATCATATATATAAAATCCATCCAAAACTAAGGTATGTCATTCAATTGTTTATTGAACTGATATGAAATATAAGTAGGACTTAACTTTTATAATTGATCCAATCCTTATTACAGAGTAGGTAGGACTTAGTATTTTGAACTAATCCATCCCTAGTATGCCACCGTCCCATACCGGTGCATACAAACCACGAAATCAATATAATTAACAAAATAGGAATAAGTAACTCATCAATCATACTCCAAAATAAGCATAAATAAAGTCTAATATGTATATGACCATATTATGCATCTAATACAAGATTTAACAATCATGTTCCAGTCCTTTAAATTGCTAAAATAAGAATAAGCATTTAAATCCTCCAAATAGTCCAATAATTGATGCAATATACAATAAATTAAAACATCAATTACTCTAATCTAAGCTAAATTATTTTCAGATAATCAACTAAACTTATAACACTACTGAAACATGATTAACACTTGTGATACCCCACATTTTCCACGCATAAGTTGATCAGGCTTATACACGAAAAATGGGAGATATCAAAAAAAACAATTGGTAATATACAAGCATGGAATACAAAATGATAATAATAGAAGAACTTAGTCAGGAAAGGAAAACTAAATAATAAAACATCCATCCATCCTTTATTAAATACAATACTCCTTTATACAACTTGGAAATCCTATGTCAAGGATCCCTAAATATAAACCTGAAAGTTCAACGTCGGAAGTAAATAAAATTGAAATCAAAATAATACATAAAACTTCTACCCTGAATAAGGCCGTAAGAGTAGATGAGTTCAGATGGTGGTCCCACACTGCTAAGCCTCAACCTTAAAACAGGTACTGACAAGGTCCTGAAATAACAACAATGGTGGGTCAAACCCACGAGCAAGTCCTCTCTACTTTGACCCAAATCAGAGAATCAAATAAATTAATCATTATTATTCGGAAGTATACTATATCTGTATACACCCTAATGAAACTACACAATGTATAATAAGACCTCAACCAGAATAGACGGTGATCACTTAGACTCATACGAGATGGTTAAGTGTCTCATTTCCCTTCCTGGGAAATCAGCTATTAATACACGGTGCACAGTACTAACAACACAAATTATAAGTCCTACACAGTGGTAACACATCTCAAGGTACTAATGAATATAATGAGCATATCACTTAGGCAACACATGCCAATAATATTAAACCACATACCCCGACAGTCACACATCTGTCTATGGCAACGAATGCATAAGGTATAAATGAATCTAAACTTATTAGTCAGCTCACATGGTTCTATATGGCAACACATCCATATAATATAAATGTGACTTAATTTATTAATCAGTCCACTTGCTACTTGAGATGCACACAACATAATAATAATGATTTATATATCATTAACAACATAAACAATCCCATAATGGATAATGGACAATTTATATGAATCAAATCATGTAATCATTTAATTTAACATTAATGATTAGTACCATTTAATAAAATAATAACACAATTTATATTTAAATATGTCATTAAATTAATTACATCTGTTTCATAGCGATCCGTACTGTAAACGATACAATTCATATTTAGAATTATTAATCGGCAATAATAATAATGAACGGGTAATAAAATAAAAATTTAATGTCCCGTTAATCCCGAAAATACCAACCTTAGGCCCAAAAATGCAAGTTGAAGGTTCGGGAATTTACAAAACAGTCCCTAGGGTATTCTGGACTTTTTCAGCAGCCGCAGAGGTCCTACACGCGCCTCCCAGAGATTCCCCACGCTCGGCCCAAGTTTTCTCACACGCGCATGGGCTAACACGCGCCTCTACGTGCGTTTGGAGTCAGCCACGCTCGCGTACTCGCTGCCACGCGCGCGCTGATGCTCCCTGCTGACGTGGCGCTTTCTGGTTCGTTGGTTTCATCAAGTCTCCGTGGGTGTGCTGCACTGGATTAATCTACTGATCCTAAATTAATCCTACGGCTGTTAATGCGTGTACATCGAGATACAATGTTCTGCGTTACATGCAATTGATCTACTGATTGTTTTTAAATCTAATGGCTGCTGATGCACGCGCATAGTAACCCTTGTGCACTGCATCACGCCGGATCACTCTGGTCTCCTTCCTCACTACCGGTGGCCGGAAACCTCGTCGGAGTATCGCTGGAATTTACAGAAAATTCCCGAAAACTCTTAGAAAATTCTAAAAAAATCCCTAAAGCCTTAAATAATTATTTTTAGCTATATTTTAATTACATATGCTAATAAACAATTATCTAACACCTTTAATAATTAAAATCTCATTACTTTAATAAACTAAAAATTAATTTATTAAAATTCCTAGCATGGTTTCTAACCTCCAAATAGCCGAAATAAATTAATTGAATAATTTATGGATTCAAAGGGGAAAAGTAGATAATAACTTGCCTTATGGATTTGAAACAAATCCGCCGGTTGCGCGTAGTCGGGTAAAATCACCTACGCCGGTCCAAGCTTCTTTCTCTCTCTTTTTCTTTCACTCTATCTTCTAAAATGACTCTCTGCTATTTTAATTTTTCTATCTTCCGTTCTCATCAACCAAAGCTAACTAATATATATACTACCTTATATAATATAAATATTACAAATATCTAACTTATAGTAAATACCAAAACATTCCTACCTAATTTAAGTTAAGGCAATGCAACTTAAGTTATTTGACATAGCATCATAAAATAGTAAATGCAATCCTATCTACGTAATAAGACACTACAAGAAACATGTACTACTTTAATTAACTAATATTAATTAATATAAAACATAACCAATAAAATATATAAACTAACATTATAATATAAAGAACATACATTTAATATTACATGCACAAATAAATAAAATAAATTTCATAATTTAGCATAAACAATTAATAGGTGACTAAATCTACATATTAAATAATTAACCCAATACAGAATTAATTTAAATAAACTCTTTAAAAATACGGGGTATTACAAAACTATTAAATCATGTATAGAAGAATTGCTAAATACCAATATGTAATTAAATTAACCATTCAATACTCAACATGCAGGTTTTCTATTTCACTTCATACTGTTCTATTCCTAAGCATATTGATATAACTATGCTTCCAAGTATTTTTAAATGTCTAAAAAAATTATTTAAACCATTTATTGCAATTTAAACAATTTAAAAATACCCCAGTCAGCCAAACAAAGCTTAAACCACGGGAAAAATCAAAAACTGCAGATAGAGCCACCTCCCAAAACAAGGGAGCTGGCTCTCCCATTGGTGGAGTCGGCTCTCCCCCATAGGGAGCTGGCTCTACCCCTTGTGGAGTCAACTCCACCCTTGTGATAGTCCTAGTATTTAATTAATTGTTAATTGCATTTTTAATTATTTAATTGTTTAATTATTTGTTTTCCTGTTTATTTGACTTAATTGATGAATTATTTTATTTACTTGTTTTTATTTGAATTAATTGATTTATTGTTTTATTTAATTGTGTTTTTATTTTTCTTTAATTGAATGAATTATATTATTGTTTTTCTTTAATTGAAGTAATTGTTTAATTATTTAAATAAGTTAATTGGATTAAATTAGGGTTTTATTATTCTTTTATGATTCATGTTGTGGCCAACTAGAATTTAATTAGGGTTTTTTGTCTCCAATTATAAGTGGACTAGGGTTTTATATTAGCCTATATAAAGAATAGTATGTCTGCCATGGGTTTGTAAACCCAGTTCCTGTATATAGAGAGACAGAGAAACAGAGAGAAATAGAGAGAGGAAGACTAGGGTTTAGCTTAGAGTAAGACTGAACCAAGGAGGGGAAATTGAGCTTGTTCATGGATTGAACCAGGAGTAATATTGGTCGGCGAAAGCAGTAAGGTTGCCCGAATTACTAGAGACGACGGTTTAAGGTTTCAAAATTGAAACTGAAGGAAAGTCTCTATTCTAACTCTTTCTCTTAAACTTGTGTTCTGTGCATGCCTAAGTAGTCTCCAGGGTTTTAAATTAACTTTAAAACTGACCTTATAAGCATGTTTGTAATGAATTTAAATGCGTTCAAGTAAATTGTTTTATGTTATTTAAGGTTCTTGATTAAAAATATTATTTCCATTAGATATAAACTTGTTTTAATTTACGTCGTGGATGTATGAAACCTACTTAAAATTAATTTAGGGACTTAGATTGAACCCTAGGAATGTAAATAAACAGTATAGAGGGATTCTGCATGTCACCGGAGGCAAAGATGACAACCGGAAACGAATTACAGCTCTTAAAAGGGGAGAGACGACTCTCTAAAGGAGAGAGCCAACTCTAGGAATGAGAGAGCCGGCTCTCACAAGTGTGGAGCCAGCTCCACAAGGGTTAGAGCCAGCTCCCACAAGGGTGGAGCCGGCTCCATCAAGGGGAGAGCCGGCTCTCTTGCTTTGGGAGGCGACTTTCTTTCTAGTTTTGATGTTTTTCCGTGTTTGGGGTTCTGTTTGGCCGTCTGGGTTATTTTTAAGTTGTTTAGATTGTGCTATGTGGTCTAAATAATTGTTCTGAACGTATAGAAATACTGGGAGGCATGATTTTAATAACATGCTAAGGAAAGTAACACAGGAAATTAAACAATAAACCTGCGTGTTAGGTGTGAACAGTTAATTTAAATTGCTTGCTGAGATTTAGCAATTTTGTTTCTCTACATAACTTGATAATGTTATTCATGTTTAAGTAGTGTGTTAAGCATAGTTGAATATCTAAAAATTATTATGCTTAGATTGGGTAAATTGAAGTCTTAATTTATTTTTACTGCATCAAATATTGGGTTGCTTGAAGGATTAAATTTCTTACTGTTATTCTAGCAACTTAAAGGACTGAGACATGATTTTAAATCTTATATTGAATGCATATTATGGTCCTGTATATATCAGACTTTTTTTATGCATACTTTGGAATATGGTTGATGATTAAATTTAGCGTTTACTGCATCAATCATTTGTTTGGTGGATTGTATGCCCCGGTATGTGATGGTGGCATACTAGGAACAGATTAGTTCAAATACTAAGTCCTATCTAATCTTTAATAAGTTGGATTAACTACAACAGTTAAGTCCTACTTATATATGTATGTATATGCACCGCTATGGGACGATGGCATATTAAAGTTGGCTTAGTTCAAAACACTAAGACCTAACTATTCTGGGGATGGATTATTTTCAAATACTAAGTCCTACCTATTTGGACATAAGATGGATTAACTACAAAAGTTAAGTCCTACTTATAAATATGTATCAGATCAATAAATCTTTTGAATAACATACCCTAAATAGATTATATATATACATATCAATATGGTGCTGTGATATGAGCTTGAGTCTCAGGATCACGGTTAGGGTATGTATATTGTCTAGGATGGATAATTGGATATATATGTTGTTGTTCCGTGATTGGTTTAGGTACATATGACCACGTTATATGCAGTTTGCATGGTATCTCTACTCAGACTGAGACAGACCTATTGGGCTAGTGAGCGTCCTATAGTTTGTATTTATATATGTATGGACTACTTTAGTTATTGTTCAGCTATCTAGGATGTATCTACGTATCGAGTTTCTGTATAGATCGTAGTAGGATAGGACTTGCATGTGGGCCTGACCCACTCTCTTATTTTTCAGGTGTTCGTCAGTTCCATGGTTAGAGCTTGATCTTGCCGAGGAGATACAGTCACTCATTCCTCCGACTATGTAGGACTGTTTTCTATATTTAGCTTTGGATTTTTATTTCAATTGTTTCCGTTTTGGTTTGGGATATTTTTAGGGGTCCACTAGATGGATTCTCGAGTTGTTAATTAATGGAAAGTTTGGATTATATTAGATTATAACTTTTAAGGATTTTATAATTAGAATTCTTTTCAGCTTATTACTCTATTCTTATTTCATTTTTGTATTCTGTGTTCAATTACATATTAATTATTTGGTATCCCTTGGATCTATGCTTGGACTTGATCACCTGTGGCTCTAGAATAGAGGGGTATCACAGTTGGTATCAGAGCACTCCAGGTTCAGTGCCTCTAGGATTCTATCGTATAAGACTTCCGCGTAGCGTATTCTCTTGTTTAGAGCTTAAGTTTAGGATTCATTGTATTCCTTTACGGTTTGGTTTAAGTCGTACTGATGTCTTTCTTTCTATGTTAACAGAATGGTTAATGCCAGAATCAGATGTAACAATCAGCGGTGAAGGAAAGCGGCACGTAGGTAGCAAGACCTCCTATAGCGTCAGCAAATGGAGGAAGAGCAGCAATTGCCTAGGTTTTAGGATAATGATGGTCAATTCTACAAAGAGCATGAGGAAGTTCAGCAGACTCAGGATCAAAGAGAAGATCCAGAGTATCCTTCTCATATCAATAACCTCATTGCTCGGGCTATAGAAGCAGGGGTAATAGCTACACTTCAGAATCTACTACATGTTCAACAGGAACCGATACCAGTAACAGTGGTTTTGACTGATCCTTGGGAAAAGGCTAGGAGTTCTTTCACAAAGGGGAGCCCACCGGTGTTTACAGGCTCCATCGATGCGAAAATAGCTCATCAGTGGAAGAAGGATATCAAGTGACATCTTCGATTGGTTCAATGCACGGAGGTTCAGAAGCAGATGCTTGCTACATTCAAGCTGGTCGGAGATGCACTACAGTGGTAGGAGTCAGCTACCACCACACAGGAGAGGACTTCATTAACTGATGATCAATTCAGTGCTCGCTCTGATGAGAAGTATTTTCCATATGCAGTTAGGGCAGCTATGAAGACGGAGTTCCTTAATCTGCAATAGGGGAACATGACAGTGTCAAAGTATGAGCAGCAGTTCACGCGCTTGTCTCTTTTTGCTGTAGAGGAGGTGGATACAGAGGAAAAGAAGCATTTTAGTTTCGTTAAGGGACTCATGTGATCTATTAAACGATCTATTACTGATTGTCCAGCTTATACTACATATGCTCAGGTGGTAGATGCTGCTTTATAGCAGTATCAGTTGACCGTGGACTTCAGGCAAGTTAAGGGTGAGAAATTGGGTGACAAAGACTCTGCTAATCAGTCAACTGGGAAAAGAAATGGCAATTGACACCGACAGAATGACAAGGGTAAATTCTAGGGACAACAGTCTTGGAAGAAGCACAAGGGTGGTTCAGATGCTCACAGGGATGGGGTACCTATTCAGAGGCAACAGAATGGGGGACCACAGGTAGGACAGGGTCAGCCACAGGCTAACCGACAGAGAAGATCATTTGGCACTTTCTAGGGTAGTTGCTACACTTATGGAAAGTATGGTCATACTTCTAGGCAGTGTCCTAAAGCAGGACAAGGATAGGGACAACATGTATAACAGGGACAGAGGGCACCTGTACCTTTAACCACTCCACAAGTTCCACAGATTCAGGGACAGACATATCGAGCATTACCGGCACCGCCACAGCCTCAGGGACAGGCACCACAATAGTTACATTACGGCCGGGTTTTCAACCTTATGCCACAGGATATTCAGGTACCTCAGGCTGTTGAAGGTATATTTCCTATACATAGTACAAGTGGTCGTGCTTTATTTGATACAGGTGCTACACACTCATTTGTAGCTAGATCTTTTATTACTTTATTTGGGATGACGACGCGAGTATGCAATAGACCTCAGGGTATTTCTATACCTTTAGGCAATACAACTATTGTACATGGGAGTGATGGGCCTAGACACTAGATATTGGTAGACTCAGATTTCTAGCCAATCTTTTGGTCTTGGACATGTACACTTATGATGTGATACTTGGGATGGATTGGTTATCTCATTACCATGCCCAAGTTAATTGTTATGATAGGTCTGTTATTTTTACCATACCTAGTCAAGATTTGTACTTCGTTGCTATGCCACGTTCTAACGGGGTTACTAGCACATATTTGTTTCATATGAAGGAGGAAACGGAGGAAGGGATTACTGTATCTTTGGATAGCATACCAATTGTATAGGATTTTTTGGATGTATTTCAAGAGATTCCAAGGTTGCCACCTAGTCGCGAGATAGACTTTATGATTGACTTGGCTCCAGGCACTAGGCCTATTACTAGGGCACCGTATAGGATGGCACCAGTGGAGATGCGAGAGCTGAGGGATTAGATTCAGCAATTACTCAGCCAAGGCTTTATTCGTAGGAGTACTTTACCTTGGGGACCACCAGTGTTGTTTGTAAAGAAGAAGGATGGTTCGCTTTGCCTGTGTATAGATTTCAGGGAATTGAACAAAGTTACTATTCGTAACAAGTACCCGTTGCCTAGGATTAATGATCTTTTCTATCAATTGAAGGGAGCTACATACTTCTCTAAGATTGATCTGCGTTTTGGATATCATCAACTTTGGGTTAAGGAGCAGGATGTTCCGAGAACGCGTTGCTCACTAAATATGGTTTTTGTGAGTTTCGTGTCATGCTGTTTGGGTTGACTAACACACCAACAGTTTTTATGGATTTAATGAATAGAGTCTTCAGGGCTTATTTAGATCATTTTGTCATTGTCTTTATAGATTACATTTTGATTTATTCAAAGTTAGAGGACGATCATGCTAGATATTTTCGCAGTCTTACAGACGCTTTGTGAGCACCAGTTATATGCCAAGTTCGAGAAATGTGAATTTTGGCAGCGGGAAGTGAAGTTTCTGGGTCACGTGGTGTCAGAAAGGGGAATAGCGGTAGATCCACCCAAGGTTTCAGTAGTAATTGAGTAGGGACAGCCTACCTCACCTACCGAGATTCGGAGTTTTCTCGAATTAGAAGGATATTATAGTAGGTTCATTTAGGGGTTCTCAAAGATAGCGGGACCACTCACTCATCTGACTAAAAAGGGTATACGGTTCGTGTGGGATGGACACTATCAAAAAGCTTTTGACGAGCTAAAATGAAAGTTGACTGCTGCACCGGTTCTGTCTACTCCACAGAGCGGGATTGAGTATCTTGTCTACATAAATGCTTCTTTGTGAGGTCTTGGATGTGTTTTGATACAGGAGGAGCGACCGATTTCTTATAGATCTCGAAAGCTTAAGCCTCATGAGCTTTATTATCTAACACATGATTTGGAGTTGGCAGCTATGGTATTTGCTTTATGTATTAGAAGGCATTATCTGTTGGGATAATCCTTCAGATTATTTAGTGATCACAATAGTCTGCAGTATTTATTCACTCAGCGAGAGCTGAATATGAGACAGCATCGATGGTTAGAGTTTGTGAAAGACTATTATTTCTCTATCCAAAACCATCCAAGAAAAGTGAATGTGGTGGTAAATGCACTCAGTCGTCGACCTGTTGGTAGTCTTTTTACTTTATTCACCACTGAGTGGAACACTTTGAAGACGGTGGATGAGTTGTCGGATGCTTTCATGGCTTGCGTGGTAGTTACACCTTCTATTATTCACAAAGTTTTGAAGGTGCAACTCACGGATCAGCAGTGTATTGATAGCGGGACCACTCTGCAGAGATAACTTTTCAGAAGGTCTCATTTTACTATGTTAGGGCTGATGGAGGTTTGAGGTACAAGGGATGGTTGGTGGTACCTTCTACTGATGATTTGAGGAAGGATTTGATAACTGAGACTCACCACTCTGAGTTTTCTGTTCATCCTAGAGGAGATAAGATGTATCAGGATATGAAACGGTAGTTTTGGTGGACAGGTATAAAAAAGGACATTGCAATTTTTATCTCTTGATGTAGTACTTGTCATATGGCCAAGATTAATCATCAACGACCGCCAGGAGCTCTACAAGCACTACCTATATCGGAGTGGAAATAGGAGAGCATTTCTATGGATTTTATGGAGGGATTGCTTAATTCCTATAAGGATCACAATTCTATTTGGGTCATCACGGATATGTTGACTAAATCAGCTCATTTCTTGCCTATTCGCACTGACTTTACTTCGGAGCAGTTGGCGAGACTTTACATTACAGAGATTATAAAGTTGCATGGCATTCTATTGTCTATTATATCAAACAGGGATTCGAGCTTTGTGTTAGGATTTTGGAAGAGTTTTCAGCAAGCTTTGGGTATAGAGTTACATCTTAACACTGCTTATCATCCTCAGACTGATGGACAGACTGAGAGGGTTAATCAGATCATGGAGGATATGCTTCGTTCGTGTGTTCTTGATTTCAAAGGCCACTGGGAGAATTATTTTCCACTTGTGGAGTTTTCATATAACAATAGTTTCTAGAAGACTACTGGTATGGCACCATTTGAGGCATTATATGACTGACCGTGTCGATCGCCTATTTGTTAGATGGAAGTTGGCGAGAGCAAATTTTTTGGTCCTAAGTTCATTAAGGATACTTCTAAAAAGATTGCTCTTATTCGAGATTGCACGTGTACTGCTTAGAGTTGACAGAAGAGTTACACAGATCGTTGTACTCATGTATTGGAGTTTTAGATTAGGGATTAAGTTTTACTCAAAGTGTCGCCTATGAAAGGCGTAATGCGCTTTGGGAAGAAAGGGAAGTTGTCACCACGGTTTGTCGATCCATTTATGATTACGGATCGAGTTAGCGCTGTAGCTTATCGGTTGGCACTTTCGGATAATTTGGATCGCGTACACAATGTGTTCCATGTTTCCATGTTGAGGAAATTTCTACAAGATGAGGATCGGTATCAACATATCGATGTTGGGGAGATTGAGTTGTAGCCAGATGCAACCTATTTGGAGCCACCGCATCGTATTGTTGACTGTCGGGATCAAATCCTTCATAATAAGGTTATCCCTTTGGTGCGTGTTCAGTGGAGTCATCGCAATGAGGCTGAGTCTACTTGGGAGTGGGAGGATGTCATTCGCTCGCAGTTTTCTAACATATTGGAAGAAGGTAAGAGCAAATTCCGAGGACGGAATTCCTTTTGTTAGGGGGAAGAATGTAATACCCATAATTTTAAAAGGATAGTCCTAGTATTTAATTAATTGTTAATTGCATTTTTAATTGTTTAATTGTTTGTTTGCCTGTTTATTTGACTTAATTGATGAATTGTTTTATTTATTTGTGTTTATTTGAATTAAATGATTTATTGTTTTATTTAATTGTTTTTTTATTTTCTTTAATTGAATGAATTATATTATTGTTTTTCTTTAATTGAAGTAATTGTTTAATTATTTAAATAAGTTAATTGGAGTAAATTAGGGTTTTATTATTCTTTTATGATTCACATTGTGGCCGACTAGAATTTAATTAGGGTTTTCTATCTCTAATTATAAGTGGACTAGGGTTTTATATTAGCCTATATAAAGAACAGTATGTTTGCCAAAGGTTTGTAAACCCAGTTCTCGTATACAGAGAGAAGCAGAGAGAAATAGAGAGAGGAAGACTAGGGTTTGGCTTAGACTAAGACAGAACCAAGGAAGGGAAATTGTGCTTGCTCGTGGGTTAAACCAGGAGCAATAGTGGTCGATGAAAGCAGTAAGGTCACCGCAATTACTAGAGACGACGGTTTAAGGTTTTAAAACTGAAACCGAAGGCAAGTCTCTATTCTAACTCTTTCCTCTAAACCTATGTTCGGTGCATGCCTAGGTAGTCTCTAGGATTTTAAATTAACTTTAAAACTAACCTTCTAAGCATGTTTGTATTGAATTTAAATGCATTCAAATAAACTGTTTTATGTTATTTGAGATTCTTGATTAAAAATCTTGTTTCCATTGGATATAAACTTGCTTTAATTTACGTTGTCGATGTATGACACATGCTTAAAATTAATTTGGGGACTTAGATTGAACCCTAGGAATGTAAATAAACAGTACAGAGGGATTCTGCATGTCACCGGAGGCGAAGATGACAACCGGAAACGAATTACGGCTCTCAAAAGGGGAGAGACGGTTCTCCAAAGGAGAGCCCTCTCTGTCCAGTTTTAATGTTTTTCTGTGTTTGGGGTTCTGTTTAGCCGTCTGGGTTATTTTTAAGTTGTTTAGATTGTGTTATGTGGTCTAAATAATTGTTCTAAACGTATAGAAATAATGGGAGGCATGATTTTAATAATATGCTAAGGAAAGTAACACAGGAAATTAAACAATAAACCTGCGTGTTAGGTGTGAACAGTTAATTTAAATTGCTTGCTGAGATTTAGCAATTTTGTTTCTCTACATAACTTGATAATGTTATTCATGTTTAAGTAGTGTGTTAAGCATAGTTGAATATCTAAAAATAATTATGCTTAGATTGGGTAAATTGATGTCTTAATTTATTTTTACTGCATCAAATATTGGGTTGCTTGAAGGATTAAATTTCTTACTGTTATTCTAGCAACTTAAAGGACTGAGACATGATTTTAAATCTTATATTGAATGCATATTATGGTCCTGTATATATCAGACTTTATTTATGCATACTTTGGAATATAGTTGATGATTAAATTTAGCGTTTACTGCATCAATCATTTGTTTGGTGGATTGTATGCACCGATATGGGATGGTGGCATACTCGGAACGGATTAGTTCAAATACTAAGTCCTACCTAATCTGTAATAAGTTGGAATAACTACAACAGTTAAGTCCTACTTATATATGTATGTATTGGCACCGCTATGGGATGGTCGCATATTAGAGTTGGCTTAGTTCAAAACACTAAGACCTAACTATTCTGGGGATGGATTAGTTTCAAATACTAAGCCCTACCTATTCGAACATAAGGTGGATTTACTACAAAAGTTAAGTCCTACTTATAAATATGTGTCAGATAAATAAATCTTTTGAATGACATACCCTGAACAGATTATATATATATATATATGTATCAATATGGTGCTGTGATATGAGCTTGAGTCTCAGGATCACGGTTAGGGTGCATATATTGTCTAGGATGGATAACTGGACATAGTTGCTGTTCCTTGGTAGGTCTAGGTACACATGACCAAGTTATATACGGTTTGCATGGTATCTCTACTCAGACTAAGATAGACCTATTGGGCTAGTGAGCGTCCTATAGTGTGTTTATACATGTATGGACTACTTTAGTTATTGTTAAGCTATCTAGGATGTATCTACGTTTCGGGTTTCTGTATAGATCATAGTAGGATAGGACTTACATGTGGGCTTGACCCACTCTCTTATTTTTCTGTTGTTCATCAGTTCCAGGGTTAGAGCTTGATCTTGCCGAGCAGATACAGCCACTCTGTGACGACCCTGGTTTTAGGCCAGCGCTTCCTGTGATGAACCGAAGATTGACCCGATAACGGATCCGAATGCGGAAGCGAAAACAGAAAACAAGACTCTAAGAAGTCAAAGTGACCTTCCATGAGGCCGTGTAACTCAATGAGAACTGATGCAGAAGCAAAAGGTCAAAAATATAACAAATAAGCCCCCAGGGGCAAAATAGTCATTTTACATAAAAATGACATCCTTAGAATGTAAATTATTCTCGAGATACATCCATGACTCCCCGTGAAGTCGCGAAACTCAAAAGAAAGTAGCGGAAGCGAATTACAAGAAAACCGGACAAAAATAGCCCCAAGGGCAAAATGGTCATTTTTGAAAAAATATAAAATCGGGTACTACCGAGCACACCGCTGGGAAGACAGCAAAAAATTAATCAAGTTAGACTCAAGAATCACTTGATTCAGAGTCCGGATGGAAGAGAAAAGTCAAAACAAAGTTTTAACGTCACCGCAGTCGTGAATAGTAACTTAGGGAAAATGCTGAAGTTCGTGTGCCGTTTTGAGGTACTAAACGATATTTTCTGGAAAAATACAAAGAAGAAACCCCCCTTGAAATAATTTTTGCAAGCTGACCATGTCAAAAGAAAAAAAAAAATTTGACGTGAAATCCCCAAAATGCCCCTACAACAGACTTGTTCAAATAGTTCAAATGCGCACAGGAAATCAGATTTAATGCGGGGTTTTCGGGTTCGAGATGACATTTTCTGAAAAAATGTTGTGAAGAAACCCCTCCTAAAATTATGTTTTCTATGTGACCATGTCAAGAACGGAATTTATTTTTCATAGAAAATTCTAAAAATGCCCCTAGATCAGAACTGAACAAGAGGGTGAGAGTTGCTACAGTGACTGTCCGCAACTGAGAGCAGAAACAGGCTAGCAGATGAATTTTTCTTGAAAAACATGAAAAAGAACCCCCCCCCCCCCTAAAATCGAGTTTTCTACCTAACTTCATCGAAGAAAATGAAAAAAACTCATTGTAAGATGCCCAAAATGCCCCTCCAAGAATTCTGGTACAGAGGTCCATAAAGTTGCTAAAATGAAAACTGGGAGCTTAACTTTGCGATGGATTTCCGATGCCAAGATGACATTTTCTGGAAAAGCACGAAAAAAAAACCCCCCCTAAAATCACGTTTTCTAAGCTACCATGTGAAGATCGGAAATTATTTCCCGAAGGAAAACCCCAAAATGCCCTAAAATCATATTATGCAACAAAACTTCAAAATGAGTCCATAGGAAGCTCAAAACACAAACGAAAGGGTTTTTCATGAAAATGATCATGCCTGCAGACGTAACTAGTAATTTTGAGTGCGCAGGAATGGTCCGCGGCTCTCGGAAATGGCCGAGTCAAAATTCGACCCCCCAACGGCCAAAAAGGCAAAAATGAACTTGAAATGGGAAAAATGAAAACCAAAATTAGGAAATGGTTTCAAATGACCGTTTGGCCCTTGGCCACACTTCATACAAAATAAATGAGACCTAGTAATTGGTACTGGAACATACTTTGCACCACCCAATTTGAAAATGAACCCTTAAAGGCTCGGATTCTACTATTTTAGCCCAAAATGCAATATGTGAATTGAAATGCAAAAATGAAAACTAAATGGTGTTTGGCCCTTGGCCACACCTCACATATGACAAATGAGTGCTAAAGGATGAATTACATACACAATGCACACACCGGTGCAAAAATGACATATCAAAACCCTAGTTTTCATGCTTTCACATTAAAGGCAAAGTTCATCATTTTTCAATATACAAGGATTACAAGTGAAGTTTGGCCCTTGGCCACATATTATATACATAGAATGAATACCAAAAAGTGTGCTTAAGCACATAATACAAGTTTGGAATCAAATATGCACATTTGACAAAATGGCTACAAATAGCATTTCTTGCTAACACTTGCAAGAAATGGAAACTTAAAAAGCTAATAGCCATCCCAACGAACGACAAGTATCACGAACCAAGTCTTCATACCTGATCAAATCCCCAGTAACTTCGGGGTGAGTAAACAAGTTTACTCCTAGAGAATGAGCATGTATCGACTCGATTTCTTGAAGATTTTTAGGACTAACATGATATAATTCAAAAGGGATTATGCTACCTAACGTCTATGTCAAAGTGAGACCCAGGGAGCATCCTAAGCTATCTTAGATCATTTCTAGCATAAATCACATCATCTATGCAATTTAAACTATATGGAAGCATGTTATACAAAGCAACACGATATAGGTTCTTAAAGGTATCAACTTGCAATCTCGAATACAGAAACAACTAAGGTGATCATGCCACCTAACGTCTATGTTCTAAATAAGTCTAAGGAATCATCATAGGCCATGTTGAACAATCAAAACGCAAATTTCAATTTCAATGCAATCTAACTACATAAAAGCATGTTATACAAAGCAAGAAAATACAGATTCTTAAAGCTATCAGCTTGAAATCTAAAGCACGAAAATAACAGAAGTGGGTCATACCACCTAATGTCTATGTTCCAATTGAATCTATAGGATCACTCCTAAACTACATTAGAACATCAAAACACAAATTACAATTTCAATGCCATCTAACCAACATTAGAACTTCTAATACAACGCGTAAAGCATGATTTCTTT
The DNA here is from genome assembly GCF_030987335.1 of Cornus florida. NCBI lineage: Eukaryota > Viridiplantae > Streptophyta > Magnoliopsida > Cornales > Cornaceae > Cornus > Cornus florida. The sequence continues at coordinate 19,468,732 of NW_026775574.1, forward strand.
AAGTTAACATCTTGCAACTTAAAATGGGAAATCAACAAAGAAACAACAAGTTATGATATCATCTAGTTATCAACTTGAAATGAAATGCGAAATCAAACAAAGCGGATACTCGGACATCAGTCAGATCAGGCCGACACCTTGGTTACTTTAGGGTTACTAGCCCATGGTAAACCTACCTATGTGTGCACTAGACTACATGGAGGGACTATCCCCCGTACTAGAACCACATCCTAGCCGTAGCCAAACAACGACATCCCCAAGTTTCCAAAATCAACAAATTGTGCAACAACGTATATATCAGCATGTATATACAAGATAATCAACTATCTACCATGCACAACCAAATTTGGAAACCTATACAATACATGCTCTAAGTCCACAACTAATATGATATGATAAATGTCGAATCTTCAGTATGCGATTCGTTACACGCTATGCATGAAAGATGTTAAATACGAAGTGTGCAAATCATTACACAAGGCAACAATATATTCAATAAGGAAAACATATTTTCATGAGTATAAACATAACAACTATGTTATCCAATGCTCAAAATATAACCAAATGAATATACAACAACAAGGTAGAGCTTTAATTAAATCATGCTAATTTAAATCCCAAGGTTTTAAAACAACTTCTAATAGTCCCAAATTAATATATGCTAGTAAACAAGTCATGATCAATACAATTATCAAGTTAAAAACTTAATTAAGCTAAGGGGACCATTAAATAGATTTTAATTAAAAATCCCTAGATTTTCAAACTTAACCAAATGCTCTCAATTTAACATATCTTAGAGAACATGCCAAGGACTAATGTAATATCACATTACAAGTTTGTTTCATTCAATTTACGACCATGTGAATTAAAATTTCACTAAAGTTAAAACAAAAGTTGCAATTCTCATGCAATTAATCCCAATTTAATATATGTGAACAACCATACCAAAGCTTAATTTTTTAACATGCCACAATTCAATTCTAAGTTGTATATCACCATGAGGATTAAATCTTAAATAAGGAAATTAATTAAATGAAAGGTTTCAAAACCTAACCGAATATTCTAAATCAAATATATATGAAGCTATATGGTATGTAAATCAAGAATATCAAGTCAGAATTCAAATAGAGTGAATAGTGCACTCAGGGCAAATTAATTAATCAAATTAATTAATAATTATTAATTTTCAAAACACTTCCAATTACTTTTAAATTCAACTATGTTGAAGAGCATGCTAAGGCCTAATATAATATGCTATCACACATTGATTTCAAGCTAGTTAAGGCCACATGAATTAATATTTTATTCAAGATAAATATTAAATAAAATCTTCAATACTTGTCCAAATAATTTTGATTTAATATATGTCAATCTACATATTAGGGTGTAATATAATGTCAAGCCACAAATTTAAAACATGCTATAATTCACCGGGAAAATTAAATTCCATACTAGAAAATAAATAATCAAAAATTCTAGATTTAATATCCAAGCATGCAATTGAGTTGAATAAGCATCATAAGTATGTAATAGAGCAAGAAAGTAAATTATAACACCCCCTACCTCAATTTGAGATGAAAACCACAAATCCCCACCGAAAAAAAAGTGTTCCGAATCCGCCGAAACCGGAGGGTTTTGTCGGGGACTACACGATCTACATGAATCCGAAGGAAGCCCCATGAAAATCACAACTTCACTATTAACCCAAACTCAAGAAATGGTTGGAAATGAATTCTAATAAGGGGGAATGGTAGAACATGGCGAGGGGAACAAAAACCTTGAAGGTCAAAGACTTTTCACTTAGGAAAAGTAAATCAAAGGAGGAGAGAGAAGGTGGCAGCTCCATGGACATCCATGGCTGCTTCTGGTCGTGCAAGGAGAGTGGGGAAGATGAGTGAAATCTGATTTTTCACTTTAAGTCCTCTTATTTATAGTAAGTCTCAAAAACTGCCCCGAAAGGGCCCCGCCGGGTCCAGAAAAGTGGATTTTGAGCAAACACGCTCAAACAGCAAAACTCCATGAACAAAAAAGATTCAAAATGAGAAAATATGAACAGCGGAAGAAACGATGTCAAAAACTGAGTCTCGAGCAGAAAGTTATGCCCCGAACAAGTTCGGCGGCAACTAGGTCCAAAAACCCTGAAACTGGAGAAAAACGACCAGAACAGAATTCTAAGAGTCCACGACTCGACGAAATATGAAAATGAATCCTGTACGAGGATCCAAGCTCCAAAAGAGGCATTTTCCAATAACTTTCGTTAATTGCACAATGGCTCCTACAAAAAGGGTTAACTGCGAAACTACCCCAGAATGAAAATATCTTCCAAAAGATATTTTCTTAGATACCCCTAAAATAAAATATCTTTAAAAGATATTTATGAAAAACACCCCAAGAAATGAAAAAGATTCTGAAGAATTGTGCATCCATGCCCCTATAGGCACTATGAGCAACCAGAGTACTTTCTAGCAAAAGTAAAGATACGTATTTCGAGAAAATCACTCAAGATGAAGGCACGTGAAGTCAAAAACCAACTCCGAGCATGAGAAGTGAGGTTGTGCCAACAATGTGACAATAGGGAAAAGACAGAATAGGGAAAAGGACGAAATAATGCATAGTGTCCGAAAAGTGAAAATGCGAAAATGACTCGGTCCTCAAAGGAAGTTGTCAATTCACATGAAATAGTCTCAGAAACTAATTCCGAGCACTCGAGATGACACTAAGCGACACGAAACAAAGCTCAGAAAAGAAAATTAAACGAAAAAAAATTATTCGTAAAATTTCAGGCAAAAGGAAAGGGAGGCAAATGACCGGGTCGTTACACACTCATTCCTCCGATTACGTAGGACTGCTTTCTATATTTACCTTTGGATTTTTATTTTAGTTGTTTCCATTTCAGTTTAGGATATTTTTAAGGGTCCACTAGTGTGACGACCCTGGTTTTTTAGCCAGCGTGTCCTGTGATGAACCGTAAGGATGATCCGATAACGGATCCGAATGCGGAAGCGAAACCAGAAAACAAGACTCTAAGAAGTCAAAGTGACTTTCCATGAGGTCGTGGAACTCAACAAGAACTGATGCGGAAGCAAAAGATCGAAAATATAACAAATAAGCCCCCAGGGGCAAAATAGTCATTTCTAAAAACTGTAGATTTGGGTGCCACTGAGCACACTGCTAGAAGGATAACGAAAAACTAATCAAGATGGACTCAAGAATTGCATGATTCGGAGTCCGAACGAAGGAGAAACGGCATGACGAAGAAAAACGAGCACTTAAAGCAAAAAGGGTAAACTGGTAATTATCCAGGAAGAACCGGGTGCAACTGAGCACACTGTTGGAAAGACAGCGAAAAATTAGTCAAGTTCAAAAAAAAATTCACTTGAATCGGAGTCCGAACGAAGGAGAAAAGCCTAAAAGAAGAATTGACGTCGCGGCGGCCCGACGAGGGGCCATGGCGCACACTGCGCCCATGCGTGAGCCCACCGGCGTGCATGCCGGCGCCCAAAGACATGGCATGGTGGCAGCCCTTGGCTGCTGCTACATTTTTTTTGATCTACCCAGAACTGAGGCCTGAAACGGAGGTCAAGACGAGTTTTTCTGGAAAAACACGAAGAAGAAACCCCCCCTAAAATCGAGTTTTCTACCCAACTGCGAGAACGGAATCGAAAATAACTCACTATGAAATCCCAAAAATGCCCCTAGATCAGAACTGAACAAGAGGGTCATAAAGCTGCTAAATGAAAACTGGAAGCTGAAACTTCACGAGGAATTTCCGGTACCAAGACGATATTTTCTGGAAAAATGCGAAGAAGAAACCCCCCCTAAAATCATGTTTTCTATTCAACCATATCAAAATAAAAAAATAAAACTGATGTGAAAGGTCCATAATGCCCCTAGATCAGAATATGAAAAAAAAATGCGAAATGAATTCACAAAAGGCTCAAAACACAAACAATAAGGTTTTGCCCGGAAACGACCATGCACGCAAACGTAACTTACCTATTTAGACGCGCTACAATGGTCCATGGCTTAAAAATATAGCCGATGCAAAATTCGACTACCCAACGAGCAAAAAGGCAAAAATGGAACTTGGAATGAAAACTCGAACTCCAAAAATACAAAACGGGATCAAATGACCGTTTGGCCCTTGGCCACACTTCATACAAGATTAATAAGACCCTATAAAAGAATGAAAATGGAATTCCCACACCCGATGCAACCGTGGTGAAGGAATGACTTGCGATTTTTCAAGTTTTTCATAACATTTCATGAAGTTAAAAAGTTACATAAAATACAATATACATGTCATTGGCCTTCGGCCTCATCTCATATATATCAAGTACATTGAAAGGAGTGTACTTAAGTACACATTACATACGTGGAATCAAATATACATATTTTGACATATAAGTCTACAAAATGACATTTCATGCTAACATTTGCATGAAATGGAAATTTGAAAGCTACATGACATCCAAGGAATGCTAGGCTTCACGAACCAAGTCTTCGTACCTGAAATATGCCCCAGTATCGTAGGGGTGAGTAACATAAAGCTACTCGTAGTAGATAAGCATGCATCGACCTAGCATTTTACAAATTTATCACCTTAAGGTGAAACATGTTAAAGGGGCTCATGCCACCGAACGTCTATGTCCAAGTGAGACTCGGGGAGCATCAAAAGCGACTTTAGAGTCTAAGCAACAAGAATCATGATATACATACGTGTATGAAACGAATCATGGTTGGAATAATCTAAAGAACACGACAAGAAGAATGCTTGAGCATATATTAACATGAATTGTATTTTCAATACAATTGAACTAGGTCTAGAGTAATCCATACAACATAACAAAAGCATATTTGAATACAAGTTAACAAGAATCACATTATCCATGCAATTCAACAGCAAAAGAGCATGTTATACAATGCAACAAGTTTTAAGTTCTCTAAACTATCAACTTAGAATCTGAAGCACAAAATAATAGTAGTGGGTCATGCCACCTAACATCTAAGTTCTAAATGAATCAATAGGATCATTCCTAAGCTATGTTAGAACGTCAAAACACAATTTTCAATATCGATGCAATTTAACCAACATTGGAACTTCCAATACAACGCATAAAGCACAATTTCGCAAAGTTAACATCCTGTAACTTAAAATGGAATGACAATTAAGAAACAACAAGTTACAACATCATCTAGTTATCAACTTGAAAATGAAATGCGAAATCAAACAAAGTGGATACTTGGACGTCACGCCGTGTCAGACCGACAACATAGTTACTTTAGGGTTACTAGCCCATGGGTAACCTCCCTATGTGCGCACTAGACCATATAGAGGGACTATCCCCCGTACTAAAACCACGTCCTAGCCATAGTCAAACAACGACATCCCTAAGTTTCCAAAATCAACAAGTTGTGCAACAACGCATATATCAACAGGAATATGCAAGATAATCAACTATCTACTAAGCACAACAAAATTTGGAAACCTATACAATACATGCTCTAAGTCCACAACTAATATGATGTGATGAATGTTGAATCTTCAGTGTGCGATTCGTTACACGCTATGTATGAATGATGTTAAATACGAAGTGTGCAAATCATTACACAAGGCAACAATATATTCAATAAGAAAAACATATTCTCATTAGTACAAACATAGCAACTATGTTATCCAATGTTCATAACATAACCAAATGAATATACAACAAGTCTAAGTCCATGATTTGAATATAGAAACCACTTCTAAAACACAACTAGAATATGGAGCAAATTGATATAATTTAAATAGATAAACACAATTAAATTCTCTAGATTTCCGATTCAATTTCAATTAACCTCAATTTAATACATGTTAAAGGTCATAGCAAGGTCATCACCTATATTCATTCTAAAACTCAATTAGGTTGTTAGAACAACAAAGTAGAACTTTAATTAAATCATGCTAATTTAAATCCCAAGGTTCTAATACAACTTCTAATAGTCCCAAATTAATATATACTAGTAAACAAATCATAGCCAATACAAATATCAAGTTAAAATCTTAATTAAGCTAATGGGACCACAAAATAGATTTTAATTAATTCTCTAGATTTTTTAAACTTAACCAAATGCTCTCAAATTAACCTATGTTGGAAAACATGCTAAAAACTAATGTAATATCACATTACAAGTTTATTTCATTCAATTTAAGACCATGTGAATTAAACTTTCACTAAAGTTAAATATAAATTAAAAGTTGCAATTCTCATGCAATTAATCTCAATTTAATATATGTGAACAACTATACCTAAGCTTAATTTTCTGGCATGCCACAATTCAATTCCAAGTTATATATCACCATGAGGATTAAATCTTAAACAAGAAAATTAATTAAATGAAAGATTTCAAAACCTCACCGAATATTCTAAATCAAATATATGTGAAGCTATATGGCATGTACATCAAGAATATCAAGTCGGAATTCAAATGGAGTGAATAGTGCACTCGGGGCAAATTAATTAATAATTACTAATTTTCAAAACACCTCCAATTACTTTCAAATTCAACTATGTTGAAGAGCATGCTAAGGCCTAATATAATATGCTAATACATATTAATTTCAAGCTAGTTAAGGCCATGTGAATTAATCTTTCACCTAAGATAAATATTAAATAAAATCTTTAATACTTATTCAAATGTTCCAATTTTAATACACGACAATGAGCATATCAAGGGGCAATATAAAATCATGCTACATGTTTAAACCAATCATGAGCAACCGGGGAAATTAGATCCCATACAAGAAAAATAAATAATAAAATCTCTAGATTTTATATTTAATCATGCAAACAAGTAGTATAAGCATCAAAACCATGCTATATAATAAGAATTTAAACCTAAAACATCCCCTACCTCAATTTGAGATGAAAATCTCAAATGCCATCAAAATGGAACGGCTCCGAATCCGACGAAACTACTAGGTTTTGTCGGGGACAACGCCGTGAACATAACCCCCATGAAAGCCCCATCAAAATCATAACTTGGCCTCAAAACCAAACTCAAGAAATTGTCAAAACTAAATTCTAATAAGGGGGAAAGGTAGAGCACGGCGAGGGGAACAACAAACGCTAAGGCCGAAGACTTTCCATCAAGGAAAAGTGAACCAAAAGAGGAGAGAGAAGATGGCAGCACCCCTTGGGCTGCCATGGGAGCTCCAGGTCGTGCATGAAGAGGGGAGAAGATAAAAAATGAAATATCTCACCCCCCTTTTATAGAAATCTCAAAAAGTGCCCCGAACGGGCCCGCCGGGTCCGAGAAAGTAAAATTTGAGTAGACATGCTCAAATGGCAAAACTTTGTGAACAAAAAAGATTTAAAATAATAAAATATGAACAACAGAAGAAACGGCATCAAAAACCGAGTCCCGAGCAAAAACTTATGCCTAAAACAAGTTTGGCGAAAATCGGGGCCAGAAACCCTGAAACTGGAAAACATCGACCAGAAGGAAATTCCAAGAGTACACAACTCGACAAAATGTGAAAATAAATCCTGTACAAGGATCCAGGCTCAAAACAAGACATTTTGCAATAACTTTCATTAATTGCACAATGGCCCCTCCAAAAAGTGAAAACTGCACTTATGGCCCAGAATGAAAATATCTTCCAAAAATATTTTCTTAAAAACCCATGAAATAAAATATCTTCAAAAGATATTTACGAAAAACACCCCAAGAAAAGAAAATAATTTCAAAGAACTTTGCATCCATGCCCCTATGGACACCGGGAGCAACCAGAGTACTTTCTTGCAAAAGTAAAGATACGTATTTCATGGAAACTATGCAAGAGCAAGATATATGAAGTCAAAAACTAACTCCGAGCACGAAAAGTGAGGTTGTGCCAAAAACTGACAAACGGAGATAAGACAGAATAGGGAAAAGGACGAAATAGCGCATAGTGTCGAAAAACGAAAAATGTGAAAATGACTCAGTCCTCAAAGGAAGTTGTCAATCCATGGAAAAGAGTCTCAGGAACCAATTTTGAGCACTCAAGATGACACTAAGCAATACGAAACAGAGTTCAGAAAAGAAAATTAAACGAAAAAAATTCATTCGTAAAATTTCAGGAAAAAGGAAAGAAAGGCAAATGACCGGGTCGTTATAACTAGATAGATTCCTGAGTTATTAATTAATGGAAAGTTTGGATTATATTAGATTATAGCTTTTGAGGATTTTATAATTAGAATTCTTTTCAGCTTATTACTTTATTCTTATTCTTATTTTTGTATTTTGTGTTCAATTACATATTAATTGTTTGGTATCCCTCGGATCTGTGCTCTGACTTGATCACCCATGGCTCTAGAATCGAGGGGTATCACACATCCCTAGAGCCGGCTCCTTCCTTTGGAGAGCTAGCTCTCTCCCTCTAAGAGCCGTAAATCAATTATGTTCATCTTCTTCGCCTCTGGCGATATGCAGAACCCTCTGTACTATTTTATTAAGATTCCTAGGGTTCAATCTAAGTCCCAAAATTAATTATAAGAAGTTACCATGCATCACCAACATGAATTAAAACAAGTTTATAATCAACGAAAACAAGATTTAATCAAAAACATCTATCAACCATAAACCAGTTTAATTCAACGCAGTTATATTTAATACAAACACACGTAAAAGATCAATTGTAACGTTGATTAAACTCTGGAGACTACTTAGGCATGCACAGAACACAAGTCTAAGGGAAGGAGTTAGAATATGAACTTGCCTATGAGATTTCTGGTTCAAAACCTCAAACTCCTTTTTTGTTAATTAATCCGACGAACTTGGTTGCTTTCACAGATCCTCCATTGTACTTGGTTCAACCCATGAGCAAGCTTCAATACTCCTCCCTTAATCACCCCTTATTCCTAGCCAAACCCTCATTCTCCCTCTGTAATGACTCGGTTATTTTCATTCCTTTTCTTTTTGCTCAAAGTTTACAGATAAATTTTTTCCATTGTCTTTTCTCTTCTGTGTTTGGTTTTCCATCACTTAGTGTCATATCGAGTGCTCGGAAATGGTTTCTGAGACTTTTTTCTTAGGATTGACAACTTCCTTTAAGAACCGAGTCATTTTTACATTTTTCATTTTTCATTGCTATTCACTTTTTGTCTTTTCTTGGTTTCTTTTTTCATTGCATAACCTCATTTTTGCCCTCAGATTTGACTCTGGCTTTGCATGCATCCATGATATTTAATTTGTATGATATCTACATTTTTACTTTTGTATAAAAGCATGCTAAATGTCTACTTTTCTTGTAAAGGACATGGATGCATAACTTTTGATAATTTTCTTAAACTTTTGGAGTTTTAATGTAATTATGTAAAGTAATTATTTTTCATCTTAGGGACCGTTTTATAATTTAATTTGGAAGATATTTTTGAAAAGGACCTTTTTGCAATTTTTGAAAAAATGTGACAAGTGTCACATTCTCATGGTGACACTTGTTGGCATTAGGGAAGAGTAACTTGTAAGCTTAATCTCTTAACACACGGAGGGTGGAGATTCACCCATTTGTGGGCCTAGGATGAAACCACAGGTTGGCTTTGATGGTTGACAAGTGTAAGCTTAGGATTAAGCCCACAATGGATGCTTGGATGAGTGACAAGTGTATGCTCCAAATTAAGTCTTGCAATTATTTTTGAGCCACTTTGGGATTATGGTTTTAAAGAGGGTTTTTTTGTGCAATTGACCAAGACTTCTGTGTGTTGACTATAGTGTAAGATCACATAGTGAGTGGAGAATTTCTAATTTCTCCACTCACACTTTCTCATATTGTTTCATTTCCTCCCTCACCAAAAACCCTAGCCACCTTTAGAGGAGCTTGATGCTTAAGCTTTGACCTTGATTTTTGAGGCCCTTCCACTCACCTTAGACCATAAAGCTTGGAATACTTTTTGTTCCTCTCATCCTCCTCTATATAACACTCAAAGGGTTTACTATTTTGAGTTTGTTTGCCTTGGATTCGAAAGAAACTCTTCTCTAGTGAGGTAGGGGGTGTTATAGTTTATTTTCCAAGTGATTTACTTGCTTTTGTAATGGAATATAAGTTGTATGCATGCTTTATGTTAATTTGAGAAATTAATGATTGTTGTAACTTGCATATAACTCACTTTTGACTTGGTATATGGCATGGCCATGATTTGATCTTTGATATATATTAATTTTGGATGATTTAGTTGAGCTTTTAAATCTAGAGATTTAATGAATTTAAATTAATTTAAATTCTACTTAAATAGTACCTTACTTGTATTCCATTTTTGACTTGATATATGGCATGGCCATGACTTAGTCCTTGTTATATAATTATTTGGGATTATTTGAACAACTTTTGAAAATTAGAGATTTAATTAATTTAAATTAATTAAAAAAATCTACATGATGATGTCTTGCTCATTTTACACTTTTGATTTGATATATGTAATGACCATACTATGTTGTTTAATTTATAATAATTTGAGGTTATTTGAAATTGATTTGAAATCTAGAGAATTTAATTATTTTTATTTAATTAAATTCTATCTAATGGCTCTATGGATCTAATTGTGCTTTAGAAGTTGTTTCTATATTCAAATCATGGATTTGAACTTGTTGTATATGCACTTGGTTATGTTTTGAGCATAGGATAACATTGTTGTTATATTTATATTCATGAGAGCATGTTTTCCTTATGGATTATATTCTTGCGTTGTGTATGAGTTGCACATTTTGTTATTGACATCTTTCATATAGTAGTTGTGGACTTAGAGCATATATTGTATGCGTTTCCAAATTTGGTTGTGCGTGGTAGATAGTTGATTATCTTGTATATACAAGTTGACATATATGTTGCTGCACAACTTGTTGATTTTGGAAACCTGGGATGTCGTTGTTTGGCTACGGCTAGGACATGGTTCTAGTATGAGGGAATGTCCTCCTATAGTCTAGTGCGCACATAAGGCGGTTACTCGTGGATTAGTAACCCTAAAGTAACTTTGGTATCGGTCTGATCCGGCGTGAAATCCAAATATCCACTTTGCTTGATTTCGTATTTCATTTCAAGTTGATAACTAGATGATATCGTAACTAGTTGTTCCTTAATTGATTTCCCATTTTGAGTTTCGAGACATTAACTTTGAGAAATCATGCTTTATGCATTGTATTGGAAGTTTCAATGTTGGTTAAATTGCATCGATATCATGAATTGTGTTTTAAATGTTCAAGTGTAGCTTAGGAATGATCTTATAAATTCATTTGGAACATAGACGTTAGGTGGCATGATCCACTTAAGTTGTTTTTGTGTTTTAGATTTCAAGTTAAGGACTTTGAGAATCTATATCTTGTTGCCTTATTTAACATGCTTTTATGTTGTTCAAATTACATAAATGGTGTGATTTATGCTAGAAAAGTTCTAAGGTAGCTTAGGATGTTCCTTGAGTCTCACCTTTGACATAGACGTTAGGTGGCATGACCCTTTTGAATTACTTCATGTAAATGTAAAAATCTATAAGAAATCGAGTCGATGCATACTCATTCCCTATGAGTAAACTTGTTTACTCACCTCGAAGTTACTGGGGGTTTTGTTCAGGTACGAAGACTTGGTTCGTGATATTCATCATTGCTTGGATGATTGTAGACTTGAACGTTTTAATTCTTGTAAAGGTTAGCTTGAAATGCCACTTGTAGTCTTATTTGTCAAAATGTGTATATTTGATTCCATTTATGTAATGTGTACATAAGTACAATCTATGCAATGTATTTGACTTGTATGTAATGAGGCCAATGGCCAAAGACACTTATGTGATATGTATGCAAATTTTTAACTTCATTATTGCTTATTGAAGTTAAGAGATTTCATGCATTGAAGGGTCATATTTTACATACAACATGCCATGAGGCTGTAGGATATTGTAGTATGTCTACCTTATAATATTACATGTACTTACATGTTCACTTTGGCAAACAATACCCTTCTTCATGAAACAAAAACTTAAGATTGCATTTTTTTGAGTTTTTACCCTATTCTTTTCCAAAGGCATTTTGGGTATTTCACAATGTGTTTTTTTTTCATTTTTACCCACGATGTCGGATAGAAAACTCGATTTCGGAGGGTGTTTCTTCTTTGTATTTTTCTAGAAAACATCATCTTGGCCCTTAAAAACCCATTTTTTCCCGAAAAATCCTTGTTGGCAGGTTTTAGTTGATTTTTAATACAAGTGTACTTGGTACTACTCATCGACTTATTTTTGAAAAGTGTGATTACCAATCCGAAACTTTCGGGGGTCTTTTGGGTGTATTTTAAGATTACATTTTTAATTTAGGCAATTTAGAAACCTTCCGAAATCCCATTTCCTTTTCTTGGGCAGTAGCTATGACTGATTTTTACCCTCTTAACCTGATTTTCTTGGGGGCATTCTGGGCATTTTGGAATGCATTTTTTTTTTTTTTTGTTTCTGTCTATGTTACCAGGTAGAAAACTTAATTTTAGGGGGGGTTTCTTCTTTGATTTTTCCCAAAAAAGTCCGTTTAGATACCCGTTTTTACTTTCAGTTGCAACAGTAGTGGGTCGGCAGCACTGTAACTGTCGTGACTCTCTTCTTGTTTTTGACCTTTCTCCCTCGTCCGGACTCCAAATTGAGTAAACTTTTTTTTGAACTTGATTATTTTTTTACGGTATGCTCGGTTGCACTGGATTTTTTTGGATAATTACCAGTTTACCCTTTTTGCTTTGTATGTCCGTTTTTCGTTGTTTTGCCGTTTCTCCTTCGTCCGAACTCCGAATCATGCGATTCTTAAGTCCATCTTGATTAGTTTTTTCATTGTCTCTCCAGTGGTGTGCTCAGTAGTATCTGAATCTATATTTTTAGAGATAACCATTTTGCCCCTAGGTTTATTCTTGTTCCTTTTTGAGATGTCGTTTCCGCATTCGTTTTAATTGGGTTTCGTGACCTCATTGAGGATCACATTGGTGTTTTATATGTGTAGTATTCCTAGAGACCATTGTTACACCTTTTGCTTCTGCATTCTGGATTCATCATTGGATTTACGTTAGGTTTATCTTAGGATGCACTGGCCTAAAAACCAGGGCCGTCACAGGTGGTATCAGAGCTCCTAGGTTCGAAAACCTTTGGACGGCTGGTTTTGGGTGTATATCATGCTGTTGTTGCCTTGCTTTATGTGTTTATATACTTCATGATAACATGTTTTAGTTTGATAACATGTTTATGTGCTTATATGCTATGTGTGGCATGCCGTTTGTTTAGCATAATTTTATTCTATCGCAAAGAGCATGACGTATGATGTATGCTATATTTGATTTGTATATGCATATTTGTTTTGCATATTTGATAGTTTTGACCATAAGGGTTTATCCAAGGACAATCTATGTGTTTTGATGATAACAAACTATTAATGATGTTTAAGGACTAATGTTTACATTAAGTATTATAGATGATTTACATTCAAAGGAGAACCTCAATGAAGATCATAAAGATCATTCCAAGTATTCCATTACTCAAGATCACATCAATGAAAGAAATGGATACAAATAAGACTTGAAGTTGCAAGGAAAGATATCTTGGACTACAACGAGCAAGAAAGTAACTCTAAGAAAAGAACAAAGCATGACTACCTCAAAGCCTACATGATCATGGACAAAGCATGCAGAAAGGGGTAGATAGGTTGGTGAGTGTTTATGATTCATTGTCAAAGTATTTATGAATCAATTTGAAGCTCATCTCTATAAGACCATGCATATCATACATCATTCATATGCTCCTATATCCATTAGCAATAGACTATGCACTTCATTCATATATTTGCACATGAAGTCATTGCTAAAGAATGAGTTAGTTCAAACTTGCTTAAGCTTTGAAATAACTCATCACTTGTGCTAAAAATGTTAAGACCATGCACATCAATTATATGATTCATATTGGTCAACGATTAAGGCATAAAAAGCCTTCATTACCATAAGTTGGTAACGGACTTCAAGACCCTTGTATGCGCATCATGAAAACTGTGGTTTTGGCTAAGTGTGAAAAATGGATTTTTGAAGAAAACATTTTTTCAAGATAATTTTTTCCGGTAATTACTCCTTATACTTCAACTAGCCTAAACTGATTTTATTAGAATTTTTGACCAAGTCTACATTGGTCTACATAAGGATTCATTTTTACAAAAACTGTCGGAAATCCAAATTTGTACTAAAACTGAATTTCAACATTTTGATTTAGTTGGATTTCAATTTTCTAGTTTTTTTTGTTGAATCCAAATAGGGGGTACTTCCTTATTTACATTGTAAACTTAAAGTAAATGGACATATAAATCCAAATAGGGGGTACTTCCTTATTTACATTGTAAACTTAAAGTAAATGGATATATAAATACTGTAAAGACATTTACTTAAATGTTTTCAATGGAAATAAGCTGTGTGAAGAAGTCCTGTGCAGAAGCCAGTAGTAGAGCACTGAACAGTTTCATTTTTTGGTATAACTACAACCTAGTCGACTCAATCTTCAACCCAGCCGACTCAGTTCACAACTGAGCCGACTCAATCACCAATCTAGCCGACTCAGTTAGGCCGAGGCTCATCAAAATCAAAATTCAACTCAGTCGGCTCAATCAAGAATCCAGCCGACTCAGTTCACAACTGAGCTGACTCTTTTCTCAACCCAGCCAACTAAGTCAGACCGGGGCTCTTCACTTTCAGAATCTCGAAAACACACAACTCAGCCGACTCAATTCTGAATCAAGCCAACTTGTTCTTGAACTGAGCCAACTCAGTTCTCAACTAAGTCGACTTCCTTGTTGGTCAAACAGATCTGATACTTAAAACCTTAATCTTTCAACCCGTGACTCTGTTTATGACTCTACAGTTTGATTCACATGTGTATACTGACATGTTTGACTGAAATCTAGCAGCATAAATGTTCTTGTCTTGAGGTTAACAACTATATTATCTCCAAAAGAGCCATTCATATGATTCCAAATCTGATACTTGCCCTATGCACTGAACACCTCTGTTAAACATAGCTTCTCTGTCAAAAACAAACTTCTCTACCAAATACAACACTGATATGTCTTAATCTTGAGGAGGGATTACAACAGCTATTAACCAAGGAAGAGTCTATATATGCTGATATATGTTATCTGCAAAGGGCATGCTTGAACTTCAAAAAGACAGAGTTGAGAGAGCCATTTTCGTGCATCCAAGAGAGCTTTTGCTCTACCATTATATAGAGCTTTTGTTCTGGTTTTACTCACTCTTAGAACCTCTGTTCTGGATATCAATCTTCATATCAGATACAAGCTTTCATAGCTGAATCAGAGTGAACTTCAGAGAGCATTTCGTGAGCCTTTGCTGAACTTTTGTTCTAGCATTTCTGCAGAGCTTTTGTTCTGCATTTTCCTCTCCCCACAGAGCTGTTGTTCTGTATATCTCACATACATTTCATACTTAGAGAAAGAGCTTCAATTGTATTCATTAATTCTCTATAGTGAGTGTATTCTGTATAGTTGAGAGAGAGAATTTGTAACACCTCCATATTTCTATCAAATCTGATGTAAGCCTAAGAGAAGGAGGTTCTCTTAGCAAAGATATTGTAAGGGCTGGTTTGGCCTAAAAGAAGACTAAGAGAGGTTGTCTCTTAGTAAGGAGAAATAAGGAGTTGCTTCTAATTAAGATTTGCTCTCCACCCGTAAGGAGGAGCCATAGTGGATTGGGAAGTCTCAAGAGGGGTCTTGAGCTGAGGAGTAGGAGTTTCTGAACCTCGCTAAAATCATTGCGTCTATGTTTGCAATTTCTCTTCCTTATCTCTCTTATAGTTGTGCTATTTAATTGCTGCATTCATATCTTCATTATTGCACTATTGCTATAAGTTACTTACTAGAAATTGGAATTGTATAAACTGAAAATCAACCATTGCTTGCACTACATTAATGTGTTGATTTTGTTTAGCACATAATTGTAAAATAGAAATTGAATCTTGTTCATTTACTTAGTTTTTAAATCTGCCATTATTAGACAAGGACTCTATTCACCCCCCCCCCCCCTCTAGAGTCCATTCTTGGGCAACAGATAGGACTTGGGATTAATCATAGATGTTTGACTCAAGGTCGGGTTGTTTGGTGATTTAGCACTCAGTGTAATGTTTGGTGTGTTTTGGTTTTGTTTAGGCACTCTTCTTAGATACTGTTAGCATTTGTCAGTTTGGTTTTGTAATAACATAGGTTATGTCGACCTAGCATTGGTTTTGAAGTAGGTGGTGAGACACCTTTTGTTTAAACTATCGTGAGGTGAGTTATTTGCTGTTACCGTAATGCTAGATTTGTTGGTTTTGGGCCACGATGAGGTTACGGACCTCTTAGGATCCTTGGTTGTTTTGGAAGGTTCCCCTAAGATTGTAATTTTCGTGGGTGGGTATGTTTGTAAGCGGGTGCATGGCACTGTCGTGCTACCGTACTGGCTAGCTATGAGTGCAGCTCGGATGGAATCGGCGTTGGTTTTTGTTCCGATAAACGTAGTCCTTTTGGTCAGTGATTGATGGTTTTTTTGGGGATGATTTTAGAGATTGATTCGGTTGTCTGATCGTATGGCTAGAGTAGCTATTTTGTTTGAGTTCTCCTTACGTGATAAGGCTTTTGGGATTGAATCGATTGATCAATGTTTTAGGTTAGTGAGAGCATTGCATTATTAGTATCACTTGTAGTGTCACCTTTAGATTCGGAAATGGATTGTTAGAGTCTTACCATTATGGTAAGGGCTCACATTTGTTTTGAGACAGGTTGTTGTCGCATTGGTTTTGGGAGTCAAATTATGACTAGGACTTGTTTTCCTTTGACCTAGACACTTTAGGACACGATGTCCATAGGGTTCATTGTTGCATCATTTTATTTTCTGAAGTTTCATTTACTACCATGTTATTAGTATGATTTATATTATTGCGATGCATAAGTAGGTGGAGGTTTATCCACATTTATCTTCTTGTTGTGTAACATTAGCATGCCTTACATATATGCTTAGAGATGTTATGTTGTTATTGTGCTTTAATGACATGCTTTTGTGTTTACGTGGAGACGTGCCGCATGTACTCTTGACTTTATCTATGTGAGTAGATTTACTTATTTGGTAGTTGCATTCCTTGTCATATGCATGACTTCTATGTCTGGTTTGTCCCCTTTTTGTTTCCCTTGGTCACACGTAGTTGTATGCCGATTTCTGTAATGGTTTCGTTGTGAGATTCCTTATAGAGAAGTTTTCACATTTGTTTTGCCTTGAGCTGTCTACTTCCCTAAGGTGGGAAGAATGCTCCATTTTAGTGTTCATCGTGTAAACACTTGTGGGAGAATAAGGTTTCTCCTCTTTTTCTTAGTTTGTGTTTAGGACTTCACAAGGAGTGAGTCTCTTCTCTTCGTCACCTTGTACACAATTTTGGGGTTGTTTGGTCTGTGAGGATAGCCGTTGTTGTCTTGAGTCCTTTGTGAGGATTTGGTGGATTTTGGTCAACTTACTCCCATGTAGAGGGCAAAATCTTTGACCTTGTTGTCTTTTGTTTTAGAGGTGGAGTCGTGGTGTTATCCTTCTTAAGACTGGTGGTTCCTTTTTTTCATGTCTTCCCTTGGGGAGTTTTTACCATGGTTGTTGACGTAGCTGTGGTGCTCAGAGTGAGTCGATTAGTTTGAAATCATTTTATCGGGACTTGTGTCCATATCATTGAGGAATTGTTTGATTCGTAAGGTGAGCTTGATGCTCTTTTGAGAATGTTTTTTGGAGACTTGTTACAGTTTAGGAGACATGAATGTGGTTGACACTTAGGAGAGGTTTTGAAGGATCGCTGTTAGATTTGGCTTGTTTGTGGAGTTTCCTCGTCCTAGTTATGACTCGGTGTGGTTTTGAGGAATCGTAGTTCCAGTAACAGTTTATGGACTGAAATTAAGGAATTTTGATTTAGCTTGGTGATGCCAAACACGGTTTTGAGAGACTTATTTTGTGACTTTGGTTGTCAGGATTTTGATGTGTGTGCCACGTGGTGGACTTGTATTTTGAGGATTTAGTTATCCATGATAGGGATGTGGATCTGATGTTTAATTACGGTGTGATCTTGTAGTTGATCTGTTTCAGGGAGATGTGTAGGACTTTCCATGAAATATCTTGTAGTGAGGTTCATTTTGATTTCTGGAGGTTTCGATTTGCTTTTTAGGCTTTGGATTCTTGATTGATGTTGTTAATAGGATTTTAAGGTGTTAGAGTTGTTGGTTTGGTTGTATTGAGGATTTAAGGCCTTAAGCGTAGTGGTGCCTATGACATTGTTGTCAGAGTTTTAGGATTTGCTACACCAACTCTCACAAGATGCCTGGTTCCCATAGTGCTTTTGGTAATGATGATTCAGGACATTGATGTCATTTATATCGAGAGGTTTTATTGGTAGGCCTAGTGGAGGCAGGTTATGAATAAGTGCCTTATACTGTCATGCTACCGTATAAAGTTATGTGTTGTGGGCGAGTGCTAGTTGCCGTCGATGCTACCTTACTGACGAGTAAGTGTGGGCGGGCACTAGGTACTGCCATTGCTACCACACATTTGAGTACGTCGTGGGCGGGTTCTAGTCGCTATTCGTACTGCCACGTCATCTTTGTTCAATACCTTAATTTGATATGTGATTATCTTGGAGTTCTTTTGGTGGTTGTTTTTGGATCGGTATGATGGTTCACTAGGAGGAATGCTTACGATTGTTGTCTTCTATTCCTTTGTCTGACCTTAGGTTCTGTGTGTGACTTTGACTTGTCGTGTGGTCGTGAGGTCACTTTTCTTTTTGAAAGGTTTTCCTGTCGTGAGCATGTGGGTGCGAATAACATTGGTTTGTATGTTGTCTTCCAATTTTGGGATTGCTTTCGTAGCATGTTGTGTGGGATACTCAAAGATGTACTTCGTAGTTATCCTAGTTTCGCTTTTTGTTTCGTTGGGGCTGGATTTCGAGACGAAATCCCTTTAAGGTGAAAAGGTTGTAATGACTCGATCATTTTTATTCTTTTTCTTTTTGCTCAAATTTTACAGATAAATTTTTCTGTTGTCTTTTCTCTTCTGTGTTTGGTTTCCCATTACTTAGTGTCATATCGAGTACTCGAAAATGGTTTCTAAAACTCTTTTCTTGGGATTGACAACTTCCTTTAAGGACCGAGTCATTTCCACATTTTTCATTTTTCGTCACTATTCACTTTTTATCTTTTCCCAGTTTCCTTTTTCGCTGCATAACCTATTTTTTGCCCTCGGATTTGACTCCGGCTTTGCATGAATCCATGATATTTAATTTATATGATATTTACATTTTTACTTTTGTATAAAAGCATGCTAAATTTTTACTTTTCTTGTAAAGGGCATGAATGCATAACTTTTGGTAATTTTCTTAAACTTTTGGGATTTTAGTGTAATTATGCAAAGTAATTATTTTTCGTCTTAGGAACCATTTTGTAATTTAATTTGGAAGATATTTTCAAAAAGGACCTTTTTACAATTTTCAAAAAATATGACAAGTGTCACATTCTCATGGCGCCACTTGTTGGCATTAGGGAGGAGTAACTTGTAAGCTTAATCTCTTGACACATGGAGGATGGAGATTCACCCATTTGTTAGCCTAGGATTAGACCACATGTTGGCTTTGATGGTTGACAAGTGTAGGCTTAGGATTAAGCCCACAATAGATGCTTGAATGAGTGACAAGTGTATGCTCCAAATTAAGTCTTGCAATTATTTTTGGGCCACTTTGGGATTATGGTTTTAAAGAGGGGTTTTTGTGCAAATGACCAAGACTCGTGTGTGTTGACTATGGTGTAAGATCACATAGTGAGTGGAGGACTTCTAATTCCTCCACTCACACTTTATCATATTGTTTCATTTCCTCCCTCACCAAAAACCCTAGCCCCCATTAGAGGAGCTTGATGCTTAAGCTTTGACCTTGATTTTTGACGCCTTTCCACTCACCTTAGACCATAAAGATTGGAATACTTTTTGTTCCTCTCATCCTCCTCTACATAACCCTTGAAAGGTTTGCCATTTTGAGTTTGTTTGCCTTAGATTCTAGAGAGACTCTTCTCTAGTGAGGTTGGGGGTGTCATAGTTTATTTTCTAAGTGATTTACTTGCTTTTGTAATGGAATATAAGTTGTATGCATGTTTTATGTTAATTTGAGAAATTAATGATTGTTGTAACTTGCATATAACTCACTTTTGACTTGGTATATGGCATGGCCATGATTTGATCTTTGATATATATTAATTTTGGATGATTTAGTTGAGCTTTCAAATTTAGAGATTTAATGAATTTAAATTGTCTAAATTCTACTTAATTGTACCTTACTTGTATTCCATTTTTGACTTGATATATGGCATGGCCATGACTTAGTCCTTGTTATATAATTATTTGGGATCATTTGAACAACTTTTAAAAATTAGAGATTTAATTAATTTAAATTAATTAAATTCTACATGATGATATCTTACTCATTTTACACTTTTGATTTGATATACGTAATGACCATGCTATGTTGTTTAACATATAATAATTTGACGTTATTTGAAATTGATTTGAAATCTAGAGAATTTAATTATTTTTATTTAATTAAATTCTATCTAATGGCTCCATGGATCTAATTGTGTTTTAGAAGTTGTTTCTATATTCAAATCATGGATTTGGACTTGTTGTATATTCACTTGGTTATGTTTTGAGCATAGGATAACATTGTTGTTATATTTATATTCATGAGAGTATGTTTTCCTTATGGATTATATTGTTGCCTTGTGTAATGAGTTGCACACTTTGTTCTTGACATCTTTCATATAGTAGTTGTGGACTTAGAGCATGTATTGTATATGTTTCCAAATTTGGTTGTGCGTGGTAGACAGTTGATCATCTTGTATATACATGTTGATATATACGTTGTTGCACAACTTGTTGATTTTGGAAACTTGGGATATCATTGTTTGGCTACGGCTAAGACATGGTTCTAGTATGGGGGAATGTCCTCTTATAGTCTAGTGCACACATTGGGCGGTTATCCGTGGGCTAGTGACCCTAAAGTAACTTTGGTATCGGTCTGATCCAATGTGATGTCCAAGTATCCACTTTGCTTGATTTCGCATTTTATTTCAAGTTGATAACTAGATGATATTGTAACTAGTTTTTCCTTAATTGATTTCCCATTTTGAGTTTCAAGATATTAACTTTGAGAAATCATGTTTTATGCGTTGTATTGGAAGTTCCAATGTTGGCTAAATTGCATCGATATCGTGAATTGTGTTTTAAATGTTCAAGTGTAGCTTAGGAATGATCTTATAAATTCATTTAGAACATAGACGTTAGGTGGCATGATCCACTTAAGTTGTTTTTGTGTTTTAGATTTCAAGTTGAGGACTTTGAGAATCTATATCTTGTTGCCTTATTTAAGATGCTTCTATGTTGTTCAAATTACATGAGTGATGTGATTTATGCTAGAAATGTTCTAAGGTAGCTTAGGATGCTCCTTGAATCTCACCTTTGACATAGACGTTAGGTGGCATGACCCTTTTGAATTACTTCATGTAAATGTAAAAATCTATAAGAAATCGAGTCGATGCATGCTCATTCCCTACAAGTAAACTTGTTTACTCACCCTGAAATTACTGGGAGTTTTGTTCAGATACGAAGACTTGGTTCGTGATGTTCATCGTTGCTTGGATGATTGTACACTTGAAGGTTTTAATTCTTGTAAAGGTTGGCCTGAAATGCCACTTGTAGCCTTATTTGTCAAAATGTGTATATTTGATTCCATTTATGTAATGTGTACATAAGTACAATCTATGCAATGTATTTGACTTGTATGTAATGAGGCCAAGGCCAAAGTCACTTGTGTGATATGTATGCAAATTTTTAACTTCATTGTTGCTTATGGAAGTAAGGAGATTTCATGCATTGAAGGGTCATATTTTACATACAACATGCCATGAGGCCATAGGACATTGTAGGACGTCTACCTTATAATATTATATATACTTACATGTTCACTTTGGCAAACAATACCCTTCTTGATGAAACAAAAAGTTAAGGCTGCATTTTTTTGAGTTTTTACCCTATTATGTTCCAAGGGCATTTCGGGTATTTCACAATGTATATTTTTCATTTTTACCTATGAAGTCGGGTAGAAAAATTTATTTCGGAGGGGGTTTCTTCTTTGTGTTTTTCCAGAAAACATTGTCTTGGCCCTCAAAAATCCATTTTTTTTCTGAAAAATCCTTGCTGCCTGGTTTTAGTGAATTTTTAATACAAGTGTACTTGGTACTATTCATCGACTTATTTTTGAAAAGTGTGATGACTGATCCAAAACTTCTGGAGGTCTTGTGGGTGTATTTTAAGATTGTATTTTCAATTTAGGCAATTTAAAAACCTCCCCAAGCCCCATTTCCTTTTCTTGGGCAGTAGTTAGGACTGATTTTTACTCTCTTTACCTGATTTTCTTGGGGGCATTCGGGGCATTTTGCAATGCATTTTTTTTATTTCCGTCTATGATTCTAGGTAGAAAACTTAATTTTAGGGGGGGTTTCTTCTTTGAGTTTTTCCAAAAAAGTCCGTTTAGATACTCGTTTTTACTCTCAGTTGCAGCAGTAGTGGGTTAACAACACTGTAGCTGTCGTGACTCTCTTCTTGTTTTTGACCTTTCTCCCTCGTCCGGGCTCCAAATCGAGTAAAAAAAATTTTGAACATGATTATTTTTTTGTTGTCTTTCCAACGGTGTGCTCGGTTGCACCCAGATATTTTTGGACAATTACCAGTCTACCCTTTTTGCTTTGTATGTTCGTTTTTCGTTGTTTTGCCGTTTCTCCTTCGTCCGGACTCCGAATCATGTGATTCTTGAGTCCATCTTGATTAGTTTTTTTCATTGTCTCTCCAACAGTGTGCTCAATAGTATCTGAATCTATATTTTTAGAAATGATCATTTTGCCCCTAGGTTCATTCTTATCCGTTTTTGAGACGTCATTTCCACATTCGTTTTCATTGGGTTTCGTGACCTAATTAAGGATATTTTATAAATGTGTAGTATTCCTAGAGACCATTGTTACACCATTGTTACACCTTTTGCTTCCGCATTCTGGATTCATTATTGGATTTACGTTAGGTTTATCTTAGGACGCACTAGCCTAAAAACCAGGGCCGTCACACCCTCTATCTGTTCTCTCTCAAATCTCTTTGTTCTTTTTCTCTGCCTCCACTATTTGTGAATAGGGTTCTAAAACCCTTTGCAGACACATAACTTATATATATAGGCTTCTATGAAAACCTAATTCTAATTCCAAACTAATTATAAGTCGATTATTTCATAAGAATAAAACCCTAAATTAAAACATTTAATTCAACAGTTACGTTAAACCAATAAAACAATTTAATCCCACAAAACAATTAATTGAATTTCCACATAAGCACACATTATTGAAAACAAATAAAGCAATTAAATAATTAAACAAAATAATTACACAAATAAGCACATAAATCAATTAAATAATTGAACTATTAAACAAATAAACAAATAATGAAATAATAATGCAATAAAACAGTTAATTAAAATACCGAGACTATCCTTTTTATAATTAGGGGTATTACATGTATATAAACTATATAAAACCCACATAAAATACATTAAATAAAATGCATGAGATTCAAATGGACCCAACTAAAATTCCTGTACATAACAATTTCGGTAGCGAATCTCACCCCGGATCGTCCCGCCCGAAAAACTGAAAAATTGCCGAAATGGCAACCCTTACATTTCCAAGAGTTATAAACTCAAAGAAATGCCCCAATCAACTCTCGGACACACCCGACACACTCTATGGTATCCGGCATGCAAAACGAGGAAAGACGAAAATACCCTCAAAAAATTTCAAAAAATTCCAGGAAATAGAAAATGATGAAAAACAGAAATATTACAAATAGCATGACTATATTTGTATTCACTTTGGTGGCACTTTGATATAACCTTATGTAATGATCATAGAAGCATGTAAATGAACAAAGTTATTATATTTGAAATGGATGGGATGTCGTATCTTAATTGTCGTGAGTTGGAACAGGATTGAACCAAATGTAAGGCCACAAGTGAGGCCGTTATTCTTCCATGTGTTTCACAGCAGTTTTGCAACTGGGGTAGTTCTCAGGGTCATTTCGAACGACCGGTTGTATTTTTTTGTAAATTCCAATAACCAACCTCGTTTCAGGGTCACAACCGGCAGACCGGTTGGACCATTTCGGTTGATCGAAGTAGTCACTTTGGACGACCGAACTGGTCACTTCGGCCGACCGGTTCATGTATTCTTCTGATGCTTGTTACTTCTTACCTTGTAATCATTTCCAAACTATGTGATAATATCATTGGGGTACTAGGAGAGTTGAAATGATGTATTGATTATGCCTCGACTTTGAAATTACAGTAATGCCCTTAGATGACCTCGGGTTCTGGTAAGGACCCGGGTAGCGATACGAATCTATGGGTTCAGGTCGTTTTAATAAGTATATGTATATAGTAAAAATATGTACCTATATATAGTATGTTGGAGCAAGGACAGGGGGCACGTGCCCCCTCTAGCCTTAATTAGTTCCGGCCCTGTGTGATCGAACCTAAAAATGATCGTCTCTCCAGATTAGATCTAAAATTGGACTAGGGCATGTCATGATTAATTTAGATTTTTATTGGGAAAAAACAAAACACAAGATAGGATTAGAGACGTGAGAAAGAAAAGGACAAACAGGGTTTAGCCGATGAGTTGTAACCTTGGTCAATTGCCTCAAGCTGTGTGTATAAATGCATTATGCCTGTTTATAAAGCAAATCCTAATCTCAATGAGGGATTCGGGTGACGAGGCTTTGCGCTACAATCCAATGGGCATGGAAGTATAAGAACATCTACTGAAGCAGTCGCTCCTAAGCTTGAAGCATACTTGGCAATAAAGTCATAAGGCATCTAGTTCCTTCTAGCTTGCCTAAGCGTTGAGTAGTTCTTACTCCCAGGCTCCGTTCGGGTAAAGGCCTTCCGCTTCTTGAGACTGCGGCGAAGGGTTCGAGGCAAACGACTTTAAAATCATAAGAAAGTCACCCTAAAATAGAGTTACAGGTGTCATGCTGTCATTAGCTAGAGAAATGCATTGACGCCCGCTTGACGATGATAAGACCGGATTGCTCCATTGATCACTCTGCACTGTAAATATAGACCATGTGCAAGAGGCAGGCTTTACTTGAAACTTTGATCAACTACGGGTCCCCTCTTTTGTTAGGCTTTGTTTGTTCAGATAGAATCAATTAGTAGAAAAGAAAGAAAAACATATAAATATTTTCTCCCAAAAAAATTTCCATATAAAACACATGGAAATGAAATTTTCTCATAAAAGATCTTTTTATTTCACGTTCTAATTTTAACCAATAACTTAATATTGCATAATAACAATTTCATTATTTTTCTACTGAGTTTCAAAGAACTTCAAATGCACTTAGAATAGTTATTGGATGGTTTGAATTGAAATTAAACTTGAATTTGAATACTACTTTTGTCCACCAATTCTAAAACCAACCCTGTGACGTA
This sequence comes from Cornus florida, assembly GCF_030987335.1. Lineage (NCBI taxonomy): Eukaryota > Viridiplantae > Streptophyta > Magnoliopsida > Cornales > Cornaceae > Cornus > Cornus florida. Next base: position 19,494,327 of record NW_026775574.1, read on the forward strand.
AGGTCTCTTCAACCCTTATTTAGGTCATTTCATATGGTTTAGGGGTGGCAATTGGGTGCGTTTAGGTGGGTTTTGGGCTGATCATGAATGAGCAGGACAGGAATGGATCACTAACCCATTATCAACCTATTTATGATGGGTTATAAATGAATTGGGTATTAAATGGGTTGAGCCAAACCCACACCCAACCCAATTACCCAAAAGTTTTTAGAAACAAATTGTCAAATATTTTAATTCTTGAAAACCAAAAAATAAAAAAATTATTCTTGTAACATTTTTTTTTTATTTTTTTTTTTTGGTCTCTGGTGTTACAATTTTTTTAAAAGTCATACAGCTTATTACTCTGCTAGTATTATTAATAATATATATATATAGAAAGAAAAGAATTTTAACTTGTTTACCCAATAAAATAAAATAAAAGAAATATAGAAGTTGAGGTAACACTACAATAGAGAACTGAAAGAAATGGGGGGGAAAAAAACTGAGAGAGAAAGGAAAGACAGAAAAATTAATTTGGAGAGGCCAATTTAATTTTTTTTTTTATATATATAAAATCATAATTAATAATCATAAATAATTATCACACCATCTTCCTATATAATTGATTCCCATCCAAATTAAAAAAAAAAAAAAAAAACTATGCCAAATTTTTTTTTTTCCTAAACATAAAAAGCAGTGCCAAATTTGTGAGAGAGAGACCAATTTAACAGTAACTATGTCAGCCAATGAAATTACCTTCCAAAAAAGAAAAGAAAAAGCAGAAAATAAAAAAAAAATAAAAAAAAGAGATGAAATTACTTTCTTTCTCTAAAATTTTTGAGAGAGCAAACAAAAGAGAGAAAAAAAAACTTTTCCAAAAAAAGAGAGAGAAACAGAGGAGAGAAAAAAAAAAGGGGGAGAAAATAAGAGAAAACATAGGAGAGAGAGAAACGGAGGAGAGGAAAAAAAAAAAAAAAAAAAAAAAAAAAAGGAAGAGAAGAGAAGATAGAGAAATGGAGGAGAGAAGAGAAAACAGAGAGAGAAATGGAAGAGAAAAAAAAAAAAGAGGTGAAAGAAAGAAACGGATGGGAGAAAAAAAGGTTTTGTTTGAGCGACTTGAGATGGATACTCACTATTCACTCATTATTTATTCATAAATATAATAGATATTCATTTTTTTTTACTCATTTATTACCCATTTATTTAAATTGATTACCCGAATAATTTAATTTTAATGGACGAGTTTAAACGATTTAATAAGTTTAAGTATAAATTGCCATACCCCTAGTATGTCTCAAAATTTCATCAAAGACTAATTGTGAACTCACCATCAAGTTCCCCACAAAACTTTATATATATATATATTTATATATATACTTGGCAGTAATACAATCAAGTCTCCCCCAAACATTATAGTTTTGCCATGAGCTTCTTTTGTCTCCCATTTTTTTTCTTCTTCTTTTTATTTATATGAAGCCTTATTTTAAATATAAACAATAAAAATAATTATATTATTAAATTTAATAATCCAACATTTTACTATTTATGTGCTAAAAATAGATATTATCAAATACAAATTCATTAATTTTTTAAATATTAAAAATCATAAGGATAACTTTGGTATGTAAGTACGATCACATTGTTTTCATTTTCACACTATCTAAACTAACAAATTAATATATTTCTGCAATTTTTTTGAATAAAATTATATATATAAATTAAATATATGTTAGAAAATCAATTTTCTTTTCATTCACTTCATTTTTCTTTCATTTTTTATTTTTTCTCCATATAACCAAGTGGAACCTTAAGGGTTCATTTGGTTAGATAGATCTAGCAAGAAAGGAAAAGAATCAGAAAATATTTAAAATTTTTGTGCGTTTGTTTAAGATGAAACAGAAAGTTTTCAGGAAACTGGGATTCCAGCAAGTAGCTAATTTTCTCTAAAATGATTCCGGTATAAAATACGCAAAAAATTTTGTTTTTCGGGAGAGTTGTTAAGTTATATTTTAAATTCCTATTATACCCATAATTATCTGTTGGTTTCTTTTATTTTATTTTTTCCCTTTTTTAGAGACATTTTTTTTCCAAACGTAAATGAACTCATAAAATTGGGGAGATCTTATTTTTAGCACTTTTTTTAAAATCTATTTTTGTTGCTTTATTCTTTTTTTTTCCCCTTTTTTTTTTCTTCTTTTTTTTTTTTTCCTTCCAAATACGTATATACATATTATGGTGGGAATTTTTTAAGGGCATTATATTAATTTACAATATGTATATATTCATATCAACTAGGTTTTAGAATTTAGATACTAGAGTTATTATAAGTTTTAGGGAATATATATGTTCCTTAAAAAAATAATACAAAATATTCTACAATTATACAATTCTAGTTGAATTCAAAAAGAAAACCCTCGTAAACTTGGTTGTTATATGTAAAATTCTATTAGTTTTGGTTATTCTAATATAAACAATTATCTAGTGGAACAATCATAATCTTATTCGATTTCATCAAAGTTCTTACAATTACTATATAAATTATAATGTCCAAATCATATATATATATATATATATATATATATTAAAATATTATTGAGTAAAGAAATTCAGGTGACTAGGTGTTTCATACAAGTTTAGAATATTATTATCATCAACAACAAAATTTGATGCATGAATTAATTTTACTCAAATTTATTTATATTTTTAGTATTTAAAATTATAAGGGCAATTTTGACAAGTACAATCATTTTTTTTTTCTCTTTCATTCTATCCAAACTAACAATATAATATTTTCTCACAACTTTCTTGAAAAATTTTCATGCTAACCAAATGCACCGTGGAAACTTAATTTTCTTTCACTTTCACTTTCACTTTCCACCATCTATTTCCATCTAACCAAACAGACCCTAAGAAAAGTTTCAAAATTAAAATCTAACTTGTAATAAGCATCCTTTCAATCTAACTATGCAGCCTTCAATCCTAAGATCCAAATTTTATTACGTGGGTCAAAATCCATGTTGTTGAGAATTCTGTTACAGTTGATTTCACTGAGAAATGTTATATTTCATATATATTGGGTCATGTGCAAAAAACACCCCAATAGTATGCTTACAGTGCATATTGCACCCCTCTCGTGCAAAAAAATCCCTAAACTATGACATTTGTGCAAATATGTCCTATTTATAAAAATTGGACTTAAATGCCCTTAGCAAAACATTTTATAATATATATAAAAAATATATATTTCGTGAAATGACTAAAAAGGGCCTTTCTCCTTCTTCATCTTTGTGGTTGCCGCCACATCTCCGGTGGGTTTCATTATAATGTTGTGCATGTTCACGATTTTGCTCTGATCCATCTGAGCGAGAGGCATTAGTCCGAACAATTAAGTCCGAAGAAGCAAGAAAACGGGGGGTGGGGAGTACACAACCTTCATGTTACAAAACCAGTTCAAATCGGCCGAAAGCTCAGGGCCGAACTAGTCCTCTCCACAACCCATGACCGGAATCGTTGTTCGCTGCCATCGCCACCACCCGCTGTTCCAAGCTCCTGCCCTCGCAAACCGCCATCAATTCCGTACGAGCTTCTCCTTGCTCGCCGACCGTCTTCATCCTCGCCGGTCTTCCTTAGATCACAGACCCATGCCCTTACCCAAGTCAATCAGATCCGTAAGTTTTTTATTTTGGTAATCATTAGAACGGGATCTAAATTCAACTACTCTATTTTATAGTAATAAGTCAATGAGAAACCATCAATTCCAATTTCTTCCTTGAGCTAAATAGACCAAGGTTGTTAAAATCGAGATTCTACGCAGAATCGTTTTAGGTTCTGTAAAATCAGAATTGTAGAATCGGATCATGAATCGTAAGATTCTACCAAATTATGAAAAAACAATTGAAACTAATTTCTTAAACAATAAGATCTGTAAAATATAACCAAAATAAGGCCAAAGCACACAATATTTATGATATACTAATAATATATGCTGACACACATACATACTAATACATGAGTACTATTTTTTTATTTTATTATTATTGTAGTTTTTAATTAGGTAATTATCACGTGATGAATATATGATGTACACAAAAGGACTATAAACTTAATTAATTAAAAGCTAAGAACTGAAAATTAATCAATATTTACATCAAACCTATTTTAAGTTTCTACTAGTGTTTGATCATTCTGACAAAGGAGAAAGAATGGAGAACTTCAGGTTCAATTAAATTAGAGTTATTGATTGCTAAAAATAAGCAAGTGATTTTTTTGGGAAATGTATATATATATATATATATTTATATGCCGACTTTTTAATTGTTTTAATTTTCTGATAAAAGTAAATGATATGTATAAACAAACATATATATAACTGTACAAGAATAAAGGCCATCAATTAAGCACCAGGCAACAAGGACACCCCTAGAATCAAAATGAAAGAAATCTAAGAAAGAGAACAAAAAATGTAGGCATTAGAACACAGCATGAAGATTCTTAAAAAAATAAGGAGTTTCTGTAATAAATTGGGGTTTCTCAACTTTCTCTAATAATAAGGTAAGTGACTTCTAAAATTACATCTAGGCCCAACCCGTTCCTTGCCCAAACACATCTGACAGCACACTTTGGTCCACTTGATGTTTTTGTTCTCTCTCCTGATGTATTCTTTCTCTCTCCCAAGTCCCAACAGAACCAGTTTGAACGTCCAGATCTAAGATCGCACGCCCTTGTCTCTCTTTATTTTTCTGTTTTTCCTCAAGGAACTAAGGTATGCATATTTTTTTCGATGTTTATGCATGGTTTTGAAACTCGAATTTCTCATTATTTCTCCAACTCATTAATTTTTTTTTACTCATTTCAGAGCAATAAAAAATTACTCAGTTTGAATATCTAATTTCTCATATTTGATTCGGTATATTATTGGTTGTTTAGTTTCATGGTATGAGTTTTGATAGTTTTCACCCTTGATCCTTACGAGCAATTGATTTCTCATATTTGATTAGGTATAATCTTAATTTTGTAGAATCAGTAGAATCGTGTAGAATCGTACGATTCTACGATTCTACCAACGATTCTACCGATTCTACTCCCGATTCTACCAATTGAACGATTTTGCTACGATTTGACTCGATTTTGAGTTCTGAGTCGTAGAATCGTGCGATTCTACAACTCAGAATCGCGATTTTGATAACCATGAAACAGACTAACAAAATGAATTTTTCTTTGCAAAAATTGTTAATTTTTTCACGATGCCAAGAAAATTACAAAAGAAGAAAGCAAGAAACAAAGGAATGTGATCCCAAAAAAAAATTTTATTAGAAAGAAAAAAAATATATACTCCGTAGTATTTTTTACATGCAACATGAGGAGGATGTTTCAAGTAGTACAATTTTATGGGTATAAACGTCTCATAATTTTCTTGGGAGCAAACAGATCATCTCATGAAAATTGAAATTTCAAATCTGCCATTATTATATACAGCCGGAAATAAACAAAAATAAAATTAAAATTGTAAATTTATCCACAAAATTAATAACCCATACATTCCCCATTCATGTCATACACTGGAAAGTTTGATTCCGCACGGGGAAAAAATAATTAGTAAAATAATTATAGAGTAAGGTTTGGTAGGGGTATTTTTGGAAGAGTAAAATGACAAAAATAGGTATTATATTAATTGAGGGGAGTTTTCGCACAAATTAAAAAGAATATGAGGGGTAAAAGTATTATAAAAGGTATACTTCAGGGGTGTTTTTTGCACTTACCCCAAATATATTGTAATCCTTCTTTCAAAATTAGAATTCTAAAAGTAGCCCTCCAAAGTCCCAATAATTTTGTACTTCTTTTATTGTTTTCCCCAATTCAGTGACTTCAATTCAATTCTTTGGTTACTGACCTTGTCTTACAATTTATAGTAATACATGCAATGTAACATGTTCAATCTATTAAAAAAATTAAAAATCTAATTAAGAATTTCCACATATATTTTTTTATCTGGTATTCAAGAATTTCAGTAATACATCAAATTCCTAGTTGAATTAACTGCTTCCGTATCTTTTAGCCAATTTCCGTTGAAGTCTAGTTGGTTAGGATACTTGGCTCTCACTCAAGAGAACTGGGTTCAAGTCCTAGCAACGGAAATCCTCTTTTGTTGGTGCCTTTTCTTTTTGTGTTTATATATTTTTTTGTACCAATGAAAAAATCAATGCAATAATATGCTATTGTGTATATTATCCTTCGTATCAAATTTTACTTGCCCAAAAGACAAAAAATAAATAAAATATCAATGAAATAACTATGCTATAAGGAGTTGAAATATTCTTGTAAGATTATTTATTTAATTGTGGCCCACATGATTTGGACATGTGATATATTACTTGGTGGCAAGGTAAATAGATATCAATTAATATTATTTATTCTTGGTTAACTTATAATTACTTTTTAGGTAATTACTTATTGGATAAGTGTTTTCCTTTCTTGTTCCTTACTTTGATGGAAAGTGGAATTAAGTTACTAATAAAGAAAACTAGTCTTCTCTCTGCCTTTATAAAAGTGCATATAGTCCATCAATTATGTACAATTAATGATACAACACGTAAAAGTTTTATGTGTGCAAAAGGCCAAGAGAGAGAAACCAGTTTCCACTTTTACCTGTTAATCAGAGTTGCAGCTTCGTTCGTGGTTAAAGGATCTAAACGTTGGATTTAATCTCAACAATGTTTGATATCATGAATCGAGGTATCCATATCTAACTATATTTATATTTATGCGTTATAAGGATGTGAAATTAATTGAAATTCTAAGATCTAGGGATTTATGATTATTTGTGATTAATGTCTAACATAAATTAATTAGAGTTTACATATGGTATCAGAGCCACGTAGTTTTGGAACTCATTATATTCCATTATCCTTGCATAAATAATAAGTGTAAGTTTAAATTAAAATTATTTTATTTTAATTTATTATATACGGACATTGCTTTAATAGAGACCCATGATAAAAAATAAATAAAAATAAATAAATAAATTTCTAATTAGTGTACTAGTAGCGTTTTTGAATTACTATCATGAATCTGCTTGTATATATAATGATTAGTTTAATTGCCTTGATTCCCGAATTTAAAGATGAAAGTTACTTGCATATATACGGATCTATTTGTATGTGATCAGTTTTGTCTCTCTATTATTATATATTATATATATATTTAATAATAAATAACAAATCTAGGTAAGAGATATGATTACTTTATGAAACCAAAATCTGGATAATTGTAGATTATATATATATATATATATATAACATAATGAGACAAAACAAGCCAATTGTTATTTTCGTACATTGATACAGAATGAAAAAATTTTACTTTTGATTCTGCTGCGTAAATTGAGGCTGTGAATTGTAATGATGTTGTTTTGTACATGATTATATAATGTTGATATACACTCCAATAATTAATTTTGTGAAGTATATATGCTTATTGCATGCTTATTGATATCTTGGATGCCCACTGTTTATTAATTGACTTTGTGAAGTATGGTTGCATAATGTGGGTAATTTAATAATAAATTTATCACTAGGTAATTAAATATTCATTTTATAGAAAGGTTGGTAGCTACCAAAGTGGCCTAACCATAATAATTAATGGATATTAATTTTAGTGGTAGACATAATTGCAATATTTCATGAATAATAATGCTTATAATTTTTGTAATATTCGTGAATATTGAGTTTATTCAATTATTAGAAATAATTCCTCAAAGGGAATTAATTTTCAACTGGTTAAATGAACATTAAGGGGTTGTATGTAATTTTTAATTGGATAAATTAGGATATCCAAAGGTAACTTGTCTATTTAATTAATTAGTGCATCACCAATGAAGCTATATATAAATAAATACATCTAAGCATCATCTTTTTCTTTTTTCTTTTTCTTTTTTGTATTTTGTGGTTACTACCCAAAGGGGTATCATAGTTGTACAATGTATTTATTTATTTATATATGTGTTGTTATCTCAAAGTATTAATGTTATAAGCATTTACCTTATTATGATTATTTTATTGCAGTATCTCTTCCTGTTTCAGTGAATTCACATGCTTCATCTGTTCTAATGGGACTAACTTCTCAGAAGGGAATGAGCAAGTTCAGTTCAACTTAGGTGTGTTAAATCTTGATTTAGCATTTCAAATTGAGAAACCTACTGTTATTACTGGTGAAAGCACTGAGGAAGAAAAAACTCTCCATAAAGCTTGGGAGAAATCGAACAGATTGAGTATTATGTTTATGCGAATGACTATTTCAAACAATATCAAAACAACTCTTCCCCAAACTGATAGTGCTAAGGAATATTTGAAAAATATTCAAGAACGTTTCCATACTGCAGATAAGACTCTTACAGGGAAATTAATGGCTGACCTCACTACTATGCGTTTTGATGGTACTCGTAGTATGCATGAGCATGTTCTTGACATGACTAATCTTGTTGCGAAATTAAAAACTTTAGGGATGAATGTGGATGAGACTTTTCTCGTTCAATTTATTCTCAATTCCTTACCTACTCAGTATGGGCCATTTCAAATTCACTATGACACTATTAAGGACAAGTGGAATGTGAATAAATTGGCAATATGTTAGTTCAGGAGGAAGGAAGGCTTAAGTAACAAGATAATCATAATGTTCATCTCATGACTCAAGAAGCTAGAAAGAAATTTGGGAAAAGGCCTGTAAAAGGCATTAAGCGAGCAACAACCCAAATAAAGGATTCTGATCAAACTACTCAAAAGAAGGAACGCAAAAATGATAAGTGTCATTTTTGTAACAAATTTGGACACTTTCAAAAAGATTGCTTGAAATATAAAGAATGGTTCGAAAAGAAGGGTAAGCCTTTGGATTTTGTATGTTTTGAATCAAACTTAATTGAAGTTCATTCTAATACTTGGTGAGTTGATTCAGGCTCTAATGTTCATATTTCCAATATGATGCAGGGATTCCTTTCAACCCAAACCACAAATCCAAATGATGATTTTTTGTTCACAAGGAATAGGGAGAAAATTCCAGTTGAAGCCATTGGGACATTTCATTTAGTTTTAGATAGTGGATTTTATTTAGATTTGTTAAAAACTCTTTATGTTCCTTTAATTTCCCGTAATTTGATTTCTATGTCCAAACTTGATGTTGATGGTTTTTCATTTAAATTTGGTAATGGATGTTTCAGTTTGTTCGAAAAATCCCAATTTATTGGTTCTGGTTTTCTTGTTGATGGTTTATACAAGATAAAGCTTGATGATTTATTTTCTGAAACACTTTTGACCTTGCATCATAATGTTGGAACCAAACGTAGCTCAATTAATGAAAATTCATCTTTCTTGTGGCATAAAAGATTGGGTCATATATCGAGTGAAAGGTTAAAAAGATTAGTAAAAGATGAAATTATTTGGAATCTAGATTTTACTGATTTTATTGTGTATGTGGATTGTATTAAAGGTAAACAAACCAAACACACAATGAAAAGAGCCACAAGAAGTATAAAACATCTTGAAATTATTCATACAGACATTTGTGGACCTTTTGATGTTCCATCTTTTGGTGGAGAAAAATATTTTATCACCTTTATAGATGATTTTTTACGTTATGGATATATCTATTTGTTGCATGAAAAATCTCAAGCAGTGAATACTCTTGAAGTATACATAAATGAGGTTGAAAGGCAACTAGATAAAAAAAGTGAAAATAGTAAGGTCAGATAGAGATGGTGAAGATTATGGAAAGTATGATGAAACGGGTCAATGCCCTGAACCGTTTGCTAAACTCCTTGAAAAGCATGGCATTTGTGCTCAATACACTATGCCAAGCACACCATAGTAGAATGGTGTAGCTGAAAGGCATACTCATACTCTTATAGAAATGGTTAGGAGTTAAGTAATTCCTTGTTACCCATATCATTGTGGATGTATGCTTTTAGATTTGCTATATATGTATTAAACAGGGTTCCTAGTATGGCAATTTCAAAAACTCCATTTGAACTGTGGACAAGAAGGAAACCTAGTTTAAGGCACCAGCATGTTTTGGGTTGCCCAACAGAAGTTAGGATTTATAATCCACATGAAAAAAAAATTGAATTTTAAAACAGTTAGTGGGTACTTTATTGGTTACCCAAAAAAATCCAAAGGGTACAGGTTTTACTGTCCTACACATAGTACAAGAATTGTTGAAACCGGTAATGCCAGATTCATTGAGGATGGTAAAATCAGTGGGAGTGATAGAAATGAGAATGTGATCATTCAAGAAGTTAGGGTACAAATCCCTTTACCCACAACTTCTAAAGAAATAATTATTTCTCCAGTTGTTGAACTGCATAACAACGAAGAACAATTAAATGATCAACAACTCCATAATGAAACTGTCACCAATGAGGTTATAGAAGAACTACAAGGAATAATATTAAAACGGACTCAAAGAGAAAAGAGATCTGATATTCCAAATGATTATGGGGTATATCTAAATGAATCTAATTTTGATATAGGGATATGTAAGGATCCGGTTACATATTCACAAGCCATTAATAGTAATAATTCTACTAATTGGATTAATGCCATGAATGAAGAGTTGAAGTCAATGGAACAAAATAAAGTTTGGGAACTCGTTGAATTGCTTGAAGGATTTAAACAAGTCGAGTGTAAATGGGTCTTTAAGACCAAACGTGACTCTAATGGCAATATTGAACGATATAAAGCCAGACTTGTAGTCAAGGGCTTCACTTAGATAGGAGGCAATGATTATAAAGAAACCTTCTCTCCTTTATTTAAGAAGGATTCCTTTAGAATTATCATGGCGTTTGTAGCTCATTATGATTTAGAGTTGCATCAAATGAATGTGAAAATAGCTTTCCTAAATGGGAGTTTAGAAGAAGAAGTCTATATGGATCAACCTGAAGGCTTCACATTAGAGGGTAAAGAACACATGGTCTGTAAACTTAAGAAGTCAATATATGGACTTAAACAAGCTTCCTGTCAATGGTATATTAAGTTTAATGATACTATTACTTCTTTTGGTTTTAATGAAAATACTGTTGATCGGTGTATATACCAGAAGGTGAGTGGGAATAAGTTTATATTTCTAATTCTATATGTTGATGATATTTTGCTTACTAGTAGTGATCTTAGTTTATTGCATGAAACTAAAAATTATCTCTCTATGAATTTTAAGATGAAAGATAAGGGTGAGGCATCCTATGTGATAGGAATAGAAATGTTCCGTTACAGGTCACGTGGATTGTTGGGATTGTCTTAGAAAACATATATTGAAAGAATTCTAGAGAGAATTGGTATGGAATATTGTTCAGCTAGTATTGTTTCAATACAGAAAGGGGATAAATTTAGTTTAATGCAATGCCCAAAGAATGAATTAGAACATAAAGAAATGCAAAATATTCCTTATGCATCTATTGTGGGAAGTTTGATATATGCATAGGTTTGCACTTGTCCAACTATTGGTTTTTCAGTTGGAATGCTAAACAGATACCAAAGCAATCCAGGAATGTATCATTGGAAAGCTGCAAAGAAAGTCATGAGATACTTACAAGGAACAAAGAATTATATGCTCACATATAGAAGGACTGGTGATTATAGGTTATTGGTTACTCAGACTCAGATTTTGCTTAACTTAGACTCAGATTTTGCTGGATGTGTAGATAGTAAAAGATCCACTTTTGGTTATTATTCCTTTAAGCTGGAGGGGCAATATCATGGAAAGCATAAAACAGTCTATTATTGCTTCATCTACTATGGAGGCTGAGTTTGTATCATGCTTTGAGGCTACAAATCATGGTTTATGGTTGCGGAACTTTATTTTGGGATTTGGTATTATGGATTCAACTTTCAGACCGCTAAAAATTTATTGTGATAACACCCCATCTGTCTTCTTTTGTAACGACCCGAACCCGTGGGTCCGAACCGTTAATCGGGTGCTTACCCAAACTCGAGGTCAACTAGGTCACACCATCCATCACTTGAGTCCATGTCTTTTATATGAGCCAATCCAGGGTCCCAAAATACCACAAAACACATCCAAACAGAGAAGGTCAAAGGATACTGGTCAAAAGAAGAGAATCAGCCGGCTGATGAAGGGGGTTCGGTCGGCCAAACCAGGGGTTTCAGTCGGCTGATGGTGAGGATCAACCTACCAAAATAAGGCTTCCCAAACCTCAACTCACTGGAATGGCCTCTAGCTGTGCCCTTCACAAGCCAAACCAATATCGGACCTGTTATGTAGTAAAAAATCTGAATTCACGGTAATGAAACATGACATTATGCAATTGATAGGTATCACTAATAGATCATAATATAACCTCCTTTCCATTCATTATAAAATATTGACATAGTCTCAAACTTACACCAAAATAAAGTCAAGTATTTTAATTACAACGCATATCCATTGTTTACAAAACGAATCCAGCTATAATATGGTTTTGAGACTTTACAAAAGTGTAACAAAAATACAAAAAAGATGGAAAAAATAGATTCTTAGTCCTCATTAAGCTTGTGAAAGGTCTACATCTACTACTTCCTTTCCGACTCCTGAAAAATGTTAAATGATAGGGTGAGCATAAAGCTCAGTAAATGGTGCCTAAGACACACCTCTTAATGCCCCGTGAATCCAAATAATAAATAGGAATAGAGGATAGGGATCATACTAAGCCGGGAAGAGAATACAACATTAAATCCAATTTTAAAACAACAATGCCATGTATGTTGCTCCCCATTTTCAAAATCTAAATCCATCACTTTTTAAACTGTTAATATAACCCGTCCATTGGTGACTCCGTAGCGACACGAGAGAAGGATTGGCTACTGTCCCTGACCCTTGGTACCCCCGCGGAGTCATTTGGGGCTAGATAGCTCAACCATGCTAGGGTGTTCCCTAATTCCCTCTAAGTTATATTAACATCATGGCCCTTTGGTGACTCCGCATCGACAGGGTTTTTATAAAATCATTTTAATCAAAACCTTTCCCAAAAATCCCTTTTTTACTTACTTCAAATCATTTGCCCTTTTTCCATGCCCCATGCTATGAATGCAAGTTTTATGCTTTGACATTTCTAAAAAAATAAAGGAATTTCTACCACACAACTTAACATGCTTCCACATAGCAATTTATAGCAAAAAGATAAACACTATGGCATGGAAATTAACATCTAAGCATGCTTTTCATACAAATTTAATTATTACACATAATCATATATTTCATCTACAACAATAATATCATTTTCAAGGTAATAAACTCATATTAAGCATGCTTGACAACAATTTGTGAAAGAAAATTCACAAAAGTGTAAGAAAATGGGAATTAGAGACCCCAACCTCAAACTAAGCAAAAACCCCTAATTTGTGCCCTAGATCTCGAATTCCCTAGAGTGCACCAAACAAAAAATTGCTCTGATCAATTCGTAGATCTTGATGAGCTTGTCAATTTGCCGTAAACAGCACTCAAAAACTCCAAAGATTGAAAGAGAAATCAAGTTTGGAAGTTGAGACAAAAAAGGAGAAAGAAAAATCTAGAAGAGGAAGGAGAGGGAGAAGGAGAGGGAGAGAGAAAAAAATTGAGACCCAAGTGGTCTCTAGACCACTTAAAAGGGGTGAGGTGGGTCCCACCAACCAAATTTTAAATTTTTTTTCTATTTTTATTTTCATTTTCTTTTTACACCACACACACATATGTACATATATATATATATATATATATATATATATATATATATATCACCGTACTATAACCACATATGATATATTAATTAAATAAATGGACCCAACTAAAATCCCCGCATGCAACAATTCCGGTAGCAAGTCCCGTACGAGACCATCCAGACCTAAAAACTGAAAAATGCCAAAATGGCAACCCTCGCATTTCAAAGAGTCCTAAACTCAATGAAATGGCCTAAACCAACTCTCGGATATAACCGGCGCACCGCACAGTGTCCGGTACATAAAATGACAAAAGACGAAAATGCCCTTACAACGACAAAATTCCAGAAAAATGAAAAATGCTGAAAAATAAAAACATCACAATCTCCCCAACTTAAAAGGACTTCATCCTCGAAATCAAGCCATACTTGGGGAAGAAAACAATGTCAGGTACTTAGAGCGAACCTCCTGCTCAAGCTCCCAAGTAGGCTCCATGATTCCGTGGTGCCTTCAAAGAACTTTCACTAACGGTATCGTCTTGTCTCTTAACACCTTTTACCGTGTGTCAAGGATCTGAACTGGTCCTTCTTCATAGGAGACATCCTCATCAATGACCATGTTGTGACCCATGTTTTTTTTTACCCGGTGCACAGTGATTTCTCGAAGGTTAATTTGGTAACAAAATTTGAAATGCAGAAGCAAATGATAAACTAAGGTCTCTAGGGATATAAATTATTCCCAAGACACCAATGTGACCTTCCATGAAGTCACAGAACTTAAAGAAAGACGAATGAGCAAACGAGAGTCAAAAAGGTTAAAAACCGTTAATTAAAGGCAAAATGGTCAATTCACAATTTGAAAGGGGAAATTGACTCTAAATAAGTTAAACAAGGTGAATACAAACTAATCTAATCATTTCATAACATTCCAAGAGGTTCTAAGAATTTTGGACAAGAATTCCACAAAATGTCCTTTCTCAGTTTAAGCGAAAATTGACACCATTTCACTAAAACATGAATAACTCCCATTGTGATATGAATCATAGAATTCAGTAGGTACCATTCGAAAGATGACTCAAAATCCTTGAGTTTAGGCTCAAGAATCACCCCATTTGGATTATAAATGAAGAAGTTATGATCGTTTGAAGTTGGAACTTCAGTGCTGAAATATAGCAGAAAGACTGTGAGAATACATGCTATTTCAGTCGACCGAAATGGAGTTTTGATTGACCAAATTGGACAAAGATCTTCCTAAAAACATGTTTTTGAGGGGTGGTTACTTCGGTAGACCGAATTGAGCCATCGGTTGGCCGAAATAAGCCATCGGTCAACCGAAATGGCCCTGAAATGTGTTTTTGGCTACTGGAATGTGCATTTTTTACAAATCAAAAAGGTACCAGTTGACCAAAATGGTGTTTCTACTCAAATCTCATTAAAAATCAGTTTTAAACTTTCATTTTTGAACCAATCCATGATGAGAGTTGAAGCATGGGTTGAACCCTAACACATTTGGCATATAGAAGGTCCTTTAGTAGCTTTTCAAGGTGTTTCGGTTGACCAAAACACCTTGAAAAGCTACTAAAGGACTTGCTATATGCCAAATGTGTTAGGGTTCAACCCATGCTTCAAATCTCATCATGGATTGGTTCAAAAATGAAAGTTTAAAACTAATTTTTAATGAGATTTGAGTATGTGAACATATCAACAACCTTAATATGGATCATTGAAGGTATTACAACAACTCATGGCCTTATACATGCTAATTACAAGAATCTGATATGCCCAACCCCCAAAGTTGGTTTAAATATATTTTTAAAGCAAAAGATGATACCAAGTGACTATAATTACTAGATTAAAAATGTTGGGCCCTTGGCCTTGTTACACACACATCTAAAGAGTATCAAAAGGTGCACTTAAGTGCACATTACATAGTTTGAACAATAAATACATGTTTTGATACATTAAACCTGATAAGTGCTTAAATGTTGCACATTTCAGCACCTAAGTTAGGGTATTTCAGTCTTTGCATCTATCTTAAGTTTATGTTTTAGTCTTAATTTATGTTTATGTGTATTTAAGGGTAATAAAGTTAAAATGAGCTAAGAACGGTCCAATTAAGCCTTTTTGGAGTTAGGCAAAGATTTTCAGAAAATGGCACAAAGCGGTCAATCTCGGGCCTTTGATGATATTCCCAAAGATGGAGAAGCAAACCAAATAACCCGGGGCAAAAATGGAGCTGAATAAGGCTTAAAGGAATTTTCCAACTCTGGGGGATCGATCCCCCAGGGTGGGGGATCAATCCCCCAGGACTTGGCAACATTGCATATTTTTATTTTAATGTTTGGGCTTATTTTGTAACCTAGTGGGCTTTAATAGGTTTATTACTTAAGCCCAGCGAGGCCCATTGTTTTTAGGGTTAGTATTTATTAGTTTAGTGACTTATTATTTGGAGAATGAAGTTTTGATTTTTTTTTTTTTAATCTGTATCGTGATATCGTTCTCTCTGGAAGAAAACGAAAGGAAGAAAAAAAAAGCGAGGGTTTGAAGAACATTTTGACAGAGGCTTTGTCTACAGTTGAAGGAAGAAGAAGAAGGGCCAAAAGATGGAGATAGGACTTGTTGACACCATGATCATCTCCTCCATGAGCTAGTTCTTCACTTAGGGCTTGGATGAGCCCTAAGTTCATGTAACCCTAACCTTTGTATTTCTTTTCTTGGGGAATTATTATGTTGTAATTAAATTGTATGGCCTTGCGATTTCTTAATATATACATGCTTGATTTGATAAATTAGGGTTTGTATTGATAAATTCTTTCATTGAAATCTCCAATTGATTGTATGTCTATGTATGATTAATTAGGGATTTTATTCTTCATTAGATGATTAGAATTTAATTCTTCCATTGATTCTATATGAAAATTGCATGTCTAGGTGTGATTGATTTAGAATTATACTCTACACTAGATACTTCTTTTAGTTGTGTTTAGTGATGGCCATAGCATGAGACTTAGTTGATACAATTGTCAATTAATTTGATTGAAAAAGGCTTAATCATGATAGATTGTTTTACAAATTAGCTTATTTGTCATTAGTTAATTGTAGTAAAGTAGGCAATATGTGCTTGATTATTTTAATCCATGCTTCTAATTACAATTAGTATTATCTTCTTGATTGATGTGTACTCTTATTGGATACATTTGTGAATGTGTATGGTGGGTTATGACGTAGTCTTGAATGGGTTTTACACTTTAGTTTAATTGTCATTAGGTAGACAATTTATTTTTGATGTTGATAATCTATGCTTACAATTGTGATTTGTGATGATAATGTGACCACATCTATAATTACACTAATAAATTCCCCATTAATTGAAAGCATATGGTTAATTGCATGGGCTTAGTGGTGAATCCTAACCCTAAGACTCTCTTCCTATCTCTTTAATTCTTAGTTTAATGTCATTTCTATTTTCATGCTTTTAATTGAATTTTAGTTTAATCACTCCACCAAAATATTTTTCTCTCACACTCTTTCTCTTCTCTCTTTTACAATCTAATTAGCATTAAAATCAAGTTTAGTCCCAACACGTGTTCAATCCCTTGGGTTCGATCCCTTCTCACTTCATACTACATAATATAAGTGTCTAGCGGTTTACAAATGTAAACTATGATGCCCGCTTGATACCATTTCCAAAACCAAAGTGTTGTGCATTATTTTGTGCACATGCTTGGGTCGCTTCATAATTTTGGCGCCGTTGCCGGGGATTGACGGTTTAGTTGGAATTAAATTAGGCATTAGGGCTAATTTAATTGTTTTCTTAAAATTACTATTTTCTTACTAATCCCCCTTGTTCAATTAGGTACTTGAAAAGAAAAGGAGCAAGCATTGGATTTTAGCACCTTCGTAACATTGTTGCTAGGGACTTTTGTAAGCTTCCTTGAATTTCTTTTATTATAATTGTTCAATTCTCTGTATGCTTGCGAGATAGCCCTTGTCGAGGCTATCACATTGCTTAAATTCTTGTCCAAGCATAAGCCCAAAAGGAGGCTACTACTTTCTTGATAGAAAGCATCGGCCCGTGTGGAGGCAATTTAATTTTGTGCATTGATATAACATGGGAGTATGGGAACATCGTATGTGGAAGTGGTGAATTGTTGTTGATTTTTGTTGTGGTTTGTTGTGAAGTTGTTGTGGTCTAATCTTGAATCATCCATCCGGTGTTAGGAGGTAGTTCTAGGAGAATTCTTCCCATTCTTGATTATCCCACACTTAATGGAAAACCAATTTTAATATCTAGGGAATATGGATAATCTAGGTGAGTATTACCCTCTTAATGGGCATCCACCCTTGAGAATTCCCCATCATAATGTGTTGCCACAACCCAATCAAGTGCAACAACCTCCAATAATGCCAATCCATCTTCAAGATCATGTAGTGAATCCCCCCAATCATCAATTATCTCTTCGGGATCACTACACTCCCAATGTATACCATGCATCAACATGCATCCGGTTGCAAACTTTCGGGCAACCCATTATGAAATTAAGCCCGCAACCATCCAAATGTGCCCCATTTTCTATGGGGTAAACAATGAAGAACCATATAAACATTTGGATGAGTTTTTGGAAGTTTGTTCAACCGTGAAAATCACGGACCTTCCGGAAGAAGTCTTAAAAATGAAGCTTTTCCCTTTCACTCTTCGGGAAAAGGCTAAATATTGGTTCAATAACTTGAGGGCAAATTCAATCACATCTTGGGCTCAACTACAATATGAATTCCTAAAAAATTTTTACCCCGCAAGTAGAACCAATGCTATGAGAGCTTATATCCGTGAATTCTCCCAAAATGAGGGAGAACCTTTGCATGAAGCATGGGAGCGTTTGAACGATTTGCTACGGAAGTGTCCACAGACGACATTCCTAAGTGGCAATTAGTTCGTTACTTCTATGAAAGCTTATCCGATACCCAAAAAGGTATGGTTGATGCTTCATGTGGAGGAGCCTATTTGGACAAAAATGAAGATGATGTGTGGCATCTTTTTGATCGCATAAGCGAAAATTCAATGCATCGTTCTTCATCGTCCCGATTTGGCCAAAACTTGAATGAAGGAGGGAAGAAAACCTCCAGTCTTTCTCAAGTGGAAAGTTCCATGGAAATTGCCGCCGAAGTCAAAAATCTTACTCAAAGATTTGATAAATTTCTTTTGAGCCAAAACTCGGCAATTCAATCATCCAACTCTTTCCATTCTCAAAATGTGATGTGCATGACTTGCTCTAGTTATACTCACAATACTTTCAATTGTCCTCTTGGACAAGTTTTTCCGAGTGAGTATCAAGAACAAGTCAATGTTGTTTTCATTCATCTGGGAAGTAATCCAAATTCTAACTCCTACAATTCTGGATGGAGTGATCCTAACTTTTCTTGGAGAAATCAAGGAGGAGGTATCATTCCTCCTATTCATAAAAATTCCCAAGAAAAGTATGTGCCTCCCCACCTCCGAAATGCAAATTCTCAAGCATACCACTCTCCATCTTATCCTCTTCCAAATGTGAATCAATTCTCTAATTCTCATTCTTCAAATCATCAATCTTATTCTCATCCACCTCAAGAGCCTCCTAGGAATCCCACTTTTGAGGATAAGGTTTTAGAAGCTTTGGGTGATCTTCAAAAGGAAAATCAAGTGTTTCATTCACATTCTCAATCAATTGCAAAACTTGAAGCCCAAATTGGGCAAATGGCTAAATCAATAAAAGAGAAAGGGCCTATTCAACCTGAGATTAACCGAAAGGCATACTCCATTTCCACCTTGAGGAGTGGGAGAAAAATTGATAATAAAGTTGAGAGACCTAGTGAATTAAGTGTTCCAATGCAACTAAGTGTTAGCTCGTCTACAATTCCCAATTCCATTCCTACTTCACTAGAGTCAAATGGTCACATTAAGGAGCCAATTCCATCATCATCATCTTCCTCCCATGTAGAGAAGCCTTATGAGCCAAAAGCTCCATTTCCTCAAGCTTTAAACTCTACTCCATTTTCGAGGCAAGAAGGAAAAATCCATGACATGATGGAAGTTTTTGAACAAGTTAAAATCAACCTTCCTCTTCTTGATGCTATTCGCCAAATTCCACCATATGCCAAGTTCTTGAAGGACTTGTGTACTCAAAAGAAGAAGAACAAGGGACCAAGCCCAAAGAAAGTACTTCTCACGGAGCAAGTAAGCTCTATCATTAAGCTTAGCACCCCACCTAAGTTCAAAGACCCTGGCGCTCCAACCATCTCTTGTACCATAGGGAACCATGAGGTAAAAAGGGCACTTCTTGACTTAGGGGCTAGTGTTAACGTTATTCCTTACTCCGTGTATCTTCAATTAGGTTTAGGAAATCTTAAGCCAACTTCGGTAGTTATTCAACTCGCCGATAGGTCTACAAAACAACCAAGGGGAATTGTTGAGGACATCCTCATCAAAGTCGACAAATTCTATTTCCCGGTTGATTTTGTTGTGCTTGACACTGAGCCGATTCCCAATCCTACCACTTACATTCCCATCATTTTAGGAAGACCATTTCTTGCCACCGCTAATGCGACAATCAATTGTAGGTCCGGCATTATGGACATCTCTTTTGGCAATATGATGGTTAAGCTTATTGTGTTTAACACGAGCCAACATCCTATCAATGAAGGCGAGTGTTTCATGGTGAATATCTTGGATGAAATTGTTGAAGAAGTCATTCCTTCCATTCCTTCTGAAGATCCTCTTGAGGCATGCCTCTCTCACTTCAACATGGACGCATTTGACATTGAAAGCTCCATATATGAAGTGAATTCTCTAATGGATTCCGTAGCCATCTTAGACTTCCCGCCATGGAAAAACTCAAAAGAACCTCTCCCTTCAATCGCAAGAACTCTTTCTTATCAAGAAGAGGTAGAAGTGGTAGGTACGCCAATGGCCAATCCAATTTATGAGGACATTCCTTATAATATTGAGCATGAAGTCATTGAGGCGACCTTAGTGAAGGAGGAGAAAGTGATAAATGTGGAAGTTGACAAAAATGATGAAGAGATTGAGTTTCTTAATAATCTAACCGAGCCTTTGAAAGACATTACCTTGCCAAGTGCAAGGCCGCTCATTATGGACTTTATTTTCAAAACCGTGGATGAGAGGAAACAAATTGCATCTTTCACCATTTCTTTCCAAATCATTCTTTTGAGAGATGAATTTGTTGTTGTGAGAGCGGATCCATTGGGGAAAATAGATAAACGGATCAATAAGGATGTCTCATATCCGGTTTTTGATTCTTTCGACTAGTGAGTCGCCCCAACGTCTTGCTAGAGACGTTAAACACTAGTTTTTTGTTGATTTGAAAAAAAAAAAAAAAAAAAAAAAAAAAATTGCATTTTATTTTCTTTTCTGTTTGTACATTTATACATTTTTAAATTCAAAAAAATAAATAAATAAATAAATAACAAAATAAAATAAAAAATGTTGTGATGAGTAGTTTAGGTTAGTATTTGATTTTATTATAATTTTTAGTAGTATTATTTTCTTTTGATTTTATTTTTATATATATTTCATTTTAGTATATATATTTTTCTTTTTAGTTTTGCTTAAATTAAAAAAAAAAAAAAAGTAAAAAGAATAGTACTAGTTCATATAGGTTGCTTTGTAATTTTATTTATTATTATTTATTTTATTTTATTTTATCTATATTAGTGTATATAGTATTTTTAGTTTTGCTTAAAAAAAAAAGAAGATCGATTCCCAAAATGTGTGGGAAATCGATCCCATTTTTCTGACAGAGACTAGCAAAAAAAAAAAAAAAGGCTCGTGAGGATCAATTCCCAAAAAAAAAAAAAAAAAAGAAAGAAGAAGAAGAAGTTCATGAGGATCAATCCCCAACAATGGGGATCAATCCCCAACCAATTTCGCACATTACACAGTGAAGGATAATTTTTTTGTATAAAATTATCGATCCCTTGCTTAGGGTGATCGAACCCCTTAACCTTGCCCTTACCATCTCTCTCTCGCCTCCATTCACTGCCCAACCCTCAAACTTCTTCACCCAAATCCAAATTCCTGAGTTCTTAGATCATCCCTCTCTGTTCGCTTCTCTCTACCGTGGTGCCGAAGGCATCAAATTCCGGCGCCATGGACTGAGTTCTTCTCTGCTGACGGTTTGAGTTCGCCGTTTGCTTCGCCTTTTATTTTCCGACGCGGCTGGTACTTCCAACGGCGACTGGCTATTTTCTCCAGCGATCGCGGCTATCTTTCCGGCGATTTGGACTGGGTTCTTCTCCAGCGATCAAGGCTGGATCTTTGCGGCGTCGCGGCTTGTTCCTTCCGGCGAGTTTCTGCATCGCCGTTTTCTCCGGCGTTTTCTGGCGAGCTCGTGATTCGCCATTTATCCGGCGATCAAGGCTGGATCTTTCCAGCGCCGGCTGGGTTATTTCCCGGCGATTTCGATTTCGCCGTTTTCCAGCGCCGACTGGGTTCTCTGTCGCGCGGCTGGGGATTTCGGCGTCATTCTTCTCCGGCCATTATTCGCCATTTCTTTCCGGCGTGTTTGTGAATCCCAGCTGGTTTGGTCTCGCCGGCGATGGCGATTCTTGGCCGGTTTACCCAGCTCTACCGGTTGTCTTCTCCGGCGAGCTTGTGATTTCTTAAAAAAAAAAAAAATTAAAAAATTGAATAAATTTTTAAAAAAAAAAAAGAAAAAAGAAAAAGAAAAGAAAAAAATTAAATAACTATAAAAAAAAAAACAAAATTAAATAACATAAAATAATAATAATATTAAATATAAATAAATAAACAATACTAAAAAAATTAATTAAATAAAAAAATACATAAAAAAATTTTAATAAAAAAAAAAAAATTTGAATTGATTTATTTTAGTATATATTTATTTCTTTTTAGTTTAGTATATATTTTTTCTTTTTAGTTTAGAATATTTTTCTTTGTGTTAAAAAAAAAAATAAAAAAAAAATAAAAAAAAACCCACTGGGAGATCAATCTCATTCTTGAAATTAAAAAAAAAAAAAAAAAAAAAAAAAAAAAAAAAAAAAAAACATATTACAAAAATTTCAAAAATATGTGTCCCCGTTATGCCCTTCTGCTTAGTTATGCATGTTTTCATCTTTTACAAAGGGCTTGATATTATATCTCTTTACATCTTGTTCTATATTGTTTTGGAATGTATGCTTTATTTATCCCATTTGATATTTGATGTGAGTTGCTAGTGTGGCTTTTCTAGTAGGTTTTTGCGTCCAAGTTTAGGGGAGACCTCTTTTATCATGGATCATTGTCGGGCGTCCTAAACTTTTGCCATTATGGTATACTCTTTTCATTTCTTCCATTGTTCTCATTGCACATTAAGGACAATGTGCAGTTTAAGTTTGGGGGTAAGGTAACCTTGTTACATTCTACTTTAAGTTGAGCTTTAAATGCATGATTGAGATTTGAGATACATTTGGCAATGATTTCGAACTTTTGAAGTATAGTGCCTTTAAAAAACAAGTTGTTAGAGTCTAATACTTCTTGTATGCTCTAGGATGCCATTTAGGGGTAAATTTTAATTTTTGACATTATGTTTGCTTTTGTGGTACACATCATCTTGTTGGTTGAAAATGCTTTGAGAGTTGATTCTAGAATTATACATTTGCACTTGCGCACACTAGCATTCAATTTGTGGGGTACATGCTTAGTTGATTATTGTCTTGGTTTATCCCAATTGAGCTAGTATGCTTTGGAAGCTTTCATTCTTGATAAAATGACCTTGCAAAGAAAAGAAATAAAAGCACTCACCAAAGGTGAGGAACAAAAAAAAAAAAAAAAAAAAAACTGCATTCTTTCAACATGTCAACTGATTAAAAAGGAAGACAAGAAAAGAATGTAAGATGTATGATTAGTTTGAGTTCGTAGCCTAGTCATTCCGAGTCATTACGCCCTTAGGAGTGTCTTTACACTTAACGCCCTAGGACCATCTGGTTTAGGAGTCGTTGGCTCAACGCTTGTTACATGGGGTGATTAGAGAGCTTAAGGAACTTGGACATTGCACATGGTCATACATATATATATATATATATATAAAATTGATGAAATCAAATAAAAAAAAATATATATTTGATTGAATAACAAGGTTCATTCAATGTCTTGATGTCTGGTACTATATCTGTATGCTAGTTTGAGGGTAAGGCTATGCCATTACTTTGATTTGCTAGGATAGCAACACATTTTGATGCCGGTTCACTAAAAAATGATGATAAAATTGATTCAATTTGCATGATTAACTTGCTTGATGTGTGGAGGACCATTTTTGCTTACATAATGTTGAAATATTGAGAATAGCTTAGAAATGGCAGAAATTTGCATACTTGAAGTAGTCTACTTTAAACACTTATTTGATATGTGTCGTTACTTCTCAAGTAAGAAAGAGCTGTTGATGTTTGTGGGTACCATTTCTGAAAACCCTCACGAGACTTCACTCGTCCACTAAGGGTAACCTAGGGGTTTAAAAGGCTTGTTGCATATGTTAAATGCAACCGTGATCCCTACGAAAGTAGTGTTATCTTTATTTGCTTAATTAGTTCATAGTTGTATATATGTTTGTTTCATTTCCATGTTGTAGTTCATTGCTAGGGACTAGCAATATCTAAGTTTGGGGGTGTGATAAGTGCTTAAATGTTGCACATTTCAGCACCTAAGTTAGGGTATTTCAGTCTTTGCATCTATCTTAAGTTTATGTTTTAGTCCTAATTTATGTTTATGTGTATTTAAGGGTAATAAAGTTAAAATGAGCTAAGAACGGTCCAATTAAGCCTTTTTGGAGTTAAGCAAAGATTTTCAGAAAATGGCACAAAGCGGTCAATCTCGGGCCTTTGATGATATTCCCAAAGATGGAGAAGCAAACCAAATAACCCGGGGCAAAAATGGAGCTGAATAAGGCTTAAAGGAATTTTCCAACTCTGGGGGATCGATCCCCCAGGGTGGGGGATCAATCCCCCAGGACTTGGCAACATTGCATATTTTTATTTTAATGTTTGGGCTTATTTTGTAACCTAGTGGGCTTTAATAGGTTTATTACTTAAGCCCAGCGAGGCCCATTGTTTTTAGGGTTAGTATTTATTAGTTTAGTGACTTATTATTTGGAGAATGAAGTTTTGATTTTTTTTTTTTTTAATCTGTATCGTGATAATGTTCTCTCTGGAAGAAAATGAAAGGAAGAAAAAAAAGCGAGGGTTTGAAGAACATTTTGACAGAGGCTTTGTCTACAGTTGAAGGAAGAAGAAGAAGGGCCAAAAGATGGAGATAGGACTTGTTGACACCATGGTCATCTCCTCCATGAGCTAGTTCTTCACTTAGGGCTTGGATGAGCCCTAAGTTTATGTAACCCTAACCTTTGTATTTCTTTTCTTGGGGAATTATTATGTTGTAATTAAATTGTATGGCCTTGCGATTTCTTAATATATACATGCTTGATTTGATAAATTAGGGTTTGTATTGATAAATTCTTTCATTGAAATCTCCAATTGATTATATGTCTATGTATGATTAATTAGGGATTTTATTCTTCATTAGATGATTAGAATTTAATTCTTCCATTGATTCTATATGAAAATTGCATGTCTAGGTGTGATTGATTTAGAATTATACTCTACACTAGATACTTCTTTTAGTTATGTTTAGTGATGGCCATAGCATGAGACTTAGTTGATACAATTGTCAATTAATTTGATGGATAAAGGCTTAATCATGATAGATTGTTTTACAAATTAGCTTATTTGTCATTAGTTAATTGTAGTAAAGTAGGCAATATGTGCTTGATTATTTTAATCCATGCTTCTAATTACAATTAGTATTATCTTCTTGATTGATGTGTACTCTTATTAGATACATTTGTGAATGTGTATGGTGGGTTATGACGTAGTCTTGAATGGGTTTTACACTTTAGTTTAATTGTCATTAGATAGACAATTCATTCTTGATGTTGATAATCTATGCTTACAATTGTGATTTGTGATGATAATGTGACCACATCTATAATTACACTAATAAATTCCCCATTAATTGAAAGCATATGGTTAATTGCATGGGCTTAGTAGTGAATCCTAACCCTAAGACTCTCTTCCTATCTCTTTAATTCGTAGTTTAATGTCATTTCTATTTTCATGCTTTTAATTGAATTTTAGTTTAATCACTCCACCAAAATATTTTTCTCTCACACTCTTTCTCTCTCTTTCTCTTCTCTCTTTTGCAATCTAATTAGCATTAAAATCAAGTTAGTCCCAACACGTGTTCAATCCCTTGGGTTCGATCCCTTCTCACTTCATACTACATAGTATAAGTGTCTAGCGGTTTACAAATGTAAACTATGATGCCCGCTTGATACCATTTCCAAAACCAAAGTGTTGTGCATTATTTTGTGCACATGCTCGGGTCACATCAAAACCAAAATGAAGCATGATATGCTAACAAGTGCATATTACAACATAACAAAAATACTCCGAGTAGTCAAGCAAGCCTAAGAATGTTGTGTATCCCACAATAATGCTTCTTTACCTGAAAAAAACCCGGTAACTTTGGGATGAGTAAACAAGTTTACTCATAGGGAATGATGCAAAAACTTATTCTTTATTGATGAGCGCTGAAAAGTGCACATTTAAACCTCTTAAGTTTGAGTGTTCTAGGACCTTTATCTATCTTATTTTCCCGTTTTAGACTAATTTCGTATTATTTCCTTTTTTAGGCCAATAATGTTAAAACGAGTTTAAAATGGTTTCTTAAGGCTTTTTTGGAGTCAAACTACGTCTTTGTGAGAATTTGAAGCAAAAAGAGGTTGATTTGGAGTAAAAAGGAGGTTGATGCCGAAAAACTGCCAAGTGAGATAGATCGCAGAAAAGTGAGATCGATCAAAAGTTGGATCGATCAAAAAAACTTTGATTGATCGAATTAAAGTTGGATCGATCGAAAATGTACTGGTAGTGAGCTGTCTTATTCCCGAGCGCCTGAACTCCACCTACCACATAGTTTCGGGATTAGATAATTTTGGGCTATATTTCTAACTTAATGACTAAGAAAAGGACATTGTATTTAAAGGGAATTGAACCATTTTGTAAATGAGCTTTTTATCATTTTATTTTTACATTGTAATTTTATTTTTCTCTCTCTAGAAAAGTTAGAGATTAGGGTTAGAAGAAAAAAGAAGAGTGGAGGCTCCAAAAACACACCTCAAGATCTACACACTCACTTTCTCTAGAATTCATCAAAGAAGAAGAGGAATAAGATGGAGCTATGTTTAGAGATTACCCTTGAGGGTTCCAAGATCACATCTACCTCTTCTATGATTGGCTAGACTTCTTCTTGGGGTTTGGATGAGCCCCAAGTTTGTAATCTAAACCTTTATATTTTTTTTTATACTTTTTGGGGAATAATATCTTATGATTAATGTTCTAGCCTTGTGAATTTAATGAATCTTGGTATATTTCTATGATTTCTATGATTTAATTATTCCTATTAATTCTCTAGTTTATTTATATGTCTATGTGTGATTAAATTGGAAATTATGTCTCACATGATTCATATGGTTTAATTCTTTTATCTAATTCTCTATGTAATTACATGTTGTCTTATGTGTGATTATTGGGGAATTGATCTCTACACTATTTTTTTTTTTTATGTTTGTTGCATGTCTATGTGTGATGAATTAAAGAATTAGTGATGGCTAGACATAGTTTTTATTAGATGGGTTTGTCAATTAATTTGATGGATTATTCTTATGCTTGATGGGTTGTTCTACAATTTAATTCATGCTTGTAGGTAGGTAGATAATCTATATTTGAGTTGATATTCCATGGCTTATTATTGCAAATTCCATGATTTTCTAGATTGATGTGTGCTACAATTGTGACTAGTTTGATAGGTCATGCTTAGAATTGATGGGTTGTGTTACACTTAGTTTATTTGTCGGTTAGGTTGACAATTCATTCTTTAATTTGATGGTTCAAGCTTAATATTGCAATTGGTAGTCGCATTTTGTTCACAAGAATGTTTTCCCCAAATTAGTTGAAAGTGTGTGTTTTGGTGAACAAGCTTGGTGGTAATTCCAATAGACCCCAAGACGTCACTTCTCATCTATTAAATCCCTATCTCAACTTAGTTTATTTTAATTGCGTTTTAATTAATTATTTTTTAGAGTAATCAACCAATCTCTCCTTTGCAATCAATCAACATTAGAGTCAAAGTTAAATTCCAATACATATAATCTCTGTGGACAATCTCTACTTGCTATACTTCATTAGTTTTAGTAGTGGTTTTTATAAATGTAAATTTGACTAGAAAGGCTTCCTAAACCACAATCATATTTTGACCTTGCGAAGCGACCTATTACATTAAAAAGTCTGTTTTGTAAACACTTGGAAAGGGGACCGTCAAATTTTGGCACCATTGCCGGGGATTAACGGTTTTGTTGGAATTAAACTAGACAATACTATTCATTAGATTGCTTCTATTTTTATTTTATTTTCCATTGTATATTCGTTTCTCATTCTTAATATTATTTGTTCAATTAAATACTTGACTATAAGAAAGGCAAACTTTGGAACTTGAAGCAATCATTGGAGCTTAAAGCTAAAATTAAAATTTGAAGTTGCTTAAGGACCGTTGTGAGCAATTCTTGGAACTCTTGCATTTTAATTATGCACTTCTTTGCATGCTTGTGATAGCCCTTATTGAGGCTTATTATATTGCTTAAATCTTTGTCCAAGCATCGGCCCGTGTGGAGGCCAATATTTTCTTGCATTTGGATTTTGAATATGGATGGAGCCATTTTTTGATCCAAGTTTGGGGGGAAATTACTTCCCTTCACCTTATGCTCCTCCACCATATTTTGATCCTTATGAGATTGAGTCCAATGTTCAAACATGCATCATTTTATTATAGACTTGATCACTCTTTTAATCCTCCTTATGACTATTACCTTTCCCCATCATTTTATGAAGAACCAAATTCACCACCTTCTAGGTACTCATCCGGATTTGAAGAAAAAGTGTTAGCTTTACTTGATGTGTATATTTCACAAACTCCACTTATTAATTCTTATTCTCAAACTTTAGCCAAGCTTAAAGCTCAAGTTGAGCAAATTGTAAGTACTCTTTCTCGTCAAGAGGAGGAGGAAGAGGCAAATGAAAAAATGGTAAGAATTTTAATTTATATAGATGATGATGATGAGAATGAAGAGGAGGATGAAACAAGTGAGCTAATGCCTAGCACTCTATCTTGTACAGAGGAGGAAGTGGAAAATGAGTTAGTGGCTAGCCTAATTGAACACAACATGATTAATGAGGACTTTCCTTGTTTTGATCATGATTTTATCTATGCCTTTGATACTTTAGAGAGTGAGGAGATGGTGACCACTATAGAGGTAGGAGAGGAGGAGGAGGAACTTGTTGAAGAGGACCTTCCTTACATTATCTCCAATGACCCTCTTGAGACATGCCTTTTTAAAATGTATAAAAATTGTGGTTTTGACCTTGAAAGCTCCAAAAATGAAGTGAACTCTCTAATGGACTCCTTAGCTAACTTAGAAGATGAGGAGATGGTTATTTTTGAGGAATAAAAGAGGGATGAAGAGAAGGTGTTTCTTAATTTTCCAAATGGCTCTTTGAAAGACGTTGCTTTGCCAATTCACAAAGGAAGTGACTTTTTCAATACATTTTAAGAGCATAAAAATAAGGCAAGGCCAACCATGATTGATTTTGTTTTCAAGATCGTGGATGAAAGGAACTAAATCACCTGTTTCATTTCTTTTTAAGTCATTCTTTTAGAGGATGATTTCATTGTCATAAGTGGAACATTGTGATACCCCTCGGATCCGAGACGCAGGTTGATTAGGCCCAGGCCTAAACCCGAGGGATATCAAACAATTAAAGTATTTTAAATCGAACACGGAATACAAAATGAATTAAGAAATAATATAATAAGCTGAATGAATACTAAATAATAGAATCCTCAATCCATATTAATAATTAAAAAAAATCTTTCCAAAACCTCCAATCCATACAACTAGGGAATCCATCCAGTGGAACCCTTATTAAAATTCTAAACTAAAAACTAAACCAACTGAATTAAAAACTAAAACTAAATATAGAAAAGATTCCTACGTAGTCGGAGGAATGAATGTTTGTATCTACGCTGCACGTCCAAGCTCTAACCCTAGAACTGACGAACACCTGAAAAATAAAGGAGTGGGTCAGGCCCACATGCAAGTTCTGATCTACTACAATTCAAACAGTAATCCAATACGCAGATACATCCTAGGAAGACTCAATAATATCTAGAGTAGTCCATATATGTATATATAGTACACACTATAGGACGCTCGCTAGTCCAATAGGTCTGTCTCAGCCTGAGTAGAGATACCATGCAAATTGCACATAATGTGGTCATGTGTACCTAGACCTACCAGGGAACAGCAGCTACTGTCCAGTTATCCATCCTAGGCGATATACGCACCCTAACCATGGTCCTGAGACTCAAGCTCATACCATGACACCATAATCATAACTATATAAAGTCCGTTCAAGGTGTGTCATTCAAAAGGTTTATTGACCTGACACATAGATATAAGTAGGACTTAACTTTTGCTGTTCATCCATCTTATTTAACTATAGGTAGGACTTAGTGTTTGAACTAATCCATCCCTAGAATAGGTAGGTCTTAGTGTTTGAACTAAGTCGTCCCTAATATGCCACCGTCCCATACCGGTGCATATACACATACATAAGTAGGACTTAACTTTTGTTGTCAATCCACCTTATTTCCAAATAGGTAGGACTTAGTATTTTTAACTAATCCGTCCCTAGTATGCCACCATCCCATACCGGTGCATACAATCCTCCAGATAGCATAGTTAATAAAACGACACTACATATATATTCAACAACTATCCTTTATAGCATGCATCAACATAAATTAACACATATCTATCAATACTAGGCAGTCATTATAGAGCATAAAATCTAATTCCAATAATGTAAACTGCTATATTAAATTTAAGCATTTACATCCTTCAACATAGTCCATGAATTGATACATTTAATAACAATTTAAGTACTAATTATATCCAACCTAAGTATAGTTGAGTTTAATTAAATCACCATACTTAAAACACTGTAAAACATGATTTATATATATCATTAAATCATATATTAAAACTTTGCAAAGTTCCGGAACATAACTAGCAAAACGGTGTGCAACATATAGATTTATCCTGAGCTTTACACTGTCCAATCCCTATTCCATTTATGAACTATTGTTTCTCTTTGTTATTATAGGTCCAAACAATCCTATAAAACATTTAAAACAATTTAAACAAGGAGCTAACACTCTGTATAGTCCAAACAGTGCACAAAAAACCCAAACTGGGCGTTTAAAACCAAAACCCCAACTGAGCAAGCTAAGTTACAACTGAGTAGCCTCAGTTGCTAACTTAGGGGGCTGAAATTCTAACTTAGGGGGCTAAATTGCTAACTAAGGGGGGCTGAATTGCTAACTAAGGGGCCTCATTTGTGAACTTAGGTGCCTCAGTTGCCAACTTAGGCGCCTCAGTTGCGAACTTAGGCGCCTCAGTTAGTGCTGAGGTCTTCTTCTTCGTCCGTTCAGCCTCTTTGAACCCTAAAACTTCATTGTTAAGGACCCTAAGCTTCAACCTAAGTCCGATAAGTCCATACTAAATGATTTTAAGTGTTTTAGTGGGCAAAGATTCAAGTTAAACCACAAATCATACATAAAGATCTAAGAAAATAATGAAATCACGCACAAGTATATATAACCATAAAACTCTCAGTTTTAGTCCGTTAAGCATGCATGATTACTTCGTTTTATCATTAGTTAAACCTCTGGAGTCTAGCTAGGCATGCACAGAACACAGATTAAAGGGAAAAAGAAGAACATAAACTTGCCTTTGAGACTTTGGACTAAAATCTCTAACTGTCGTATCTATCAACTCCGGCAACGTAGATTGTGTTATACGACCTCTGCTGCTCCTAGTTCAATCCAGTAACATACACCAAACTCCCCTCCTTAATTTAATCTCAGCCTGAGCCAAAACCCCAGCCTTCATCTCTTTATCTCCCTTTGTTCCTCTCTCTGTTTTCTCATAACTCTCTGTATTTCTCTGTTCTTATAGAAAATCTACGTTTTGTTTTGTGTTGCTTTAAACCCTAAGCCACTGTAACATACATATTTATAGACCTAACATTAAACCCTAATCCATATGCAACTCGACCCATTGAACAACCTAGGTTTAAAACATTGTCGGCTATAAGAACTTACGTAAGTACCAGAAATATAATAAAAATGAATTAAATAAATAAATAAATAAATAAATAAAATAACCCTTAACAAATAATTAATAATTCTTAATTAATCAAATAATTAAAGCAAATAAATAATTAATAATTAAGCAAATAATTAACAAATAAATAATTAAACAAAAAACATGCCATTAATCAACACAAGTAAACAATTAATCAAATAAAAACAATTAAATCAAAAATGTAAATACTAGAAATATCCTTTTAAAATTAGAATGTAAATACCAAAAATATCCTTTTAAAATTAGAGGTATTACATTCTACCCCCCTAACAAAATGAATTCCGTCCTCGGAATTCACTCTTACCTTCTTCCAATATTTTAGGAACTGCGAACGAATGACATCCTCCCGTTCCCAAGTGGACTCAGCCTCATTGTGATGACTCCACTGAACACGTACCAAGGGAATAACCGAGTTACGAAGAATCTGATCCCGTCGGTCTACAATACGACACGGCGGCTCCAAATAAGTTGTATCTGGCTGTAACTCAATCTCCCTAACATCGATATGTTGATACCGATCCTCATCTCGCATAAATTTTCGCAATATGGAAACATGGAACACATTATGGACGCGATCCAAGTTATCCGGAAGTGCCAACCGATAAGCCACAGCTCCAACTCGATCCGTAATCATGAATGGACCGACAAACCGCGGTGACAACTTCCCTTTCTTTCCAAAGCGCATAACACCTTTCATAGGTGACACTTTAAGTAGAACCTGATCTCCAACCTTAAACTCCAAAGCACGAGTACGCCAATCAGCATAACTCTTCTGCCTACTCTAAGCAGTACGCATGCGATCCTTAATAAGAGCTATCTTCTCAGAAGTATCCTTGATAAACTCAGGACCCAAAAATCTGCTCTCGTCAATCTCCATCCAACAAACAGGTGATCGACATAGTCAGCCGTATAATGCCTCAAACGGTTCCATCCCAATAGTCTTCTGGAAACTATTGTTGTGACGACCCTAGTTTTTAGACTAGCGTGTCCTGCGATGAACCGAAGATTGACCCGATAACGGATCCGATATGCGGAAGCGAAAACAGAAAACAAGACTCTAAGAAGTCAAAATGACCTTCCATGAGGTCGTGGAACTCAACAAGAACTGATGCGGAAGCAAAAGATCTAAAATATGACAATTAAGCCCCTAGGGGCAAAATAGTCATTTCTAAAAACTATAGATTCAGGTGCCACCGAGTACACCACTGGAAGGACAATGAAAAACTAATCAAGATGGACACAAGAATCGCATGATTCGGAGTCCGGACGAAGGAGAAACGGCATGACGAAGAAAAACGAGCACTTAAGGCAAAAAGGGTAAATTGGTAATTATTCAAGAAGAACTGGGTACAACTGAGCACACCGTTGGAAAGACAGCAAAAAATTAGTCAAGTTCAAAAAAAAATTCACTTGAATCGGAGTCCGGACGAAGGAGAAAAGCCTAAAAGAAGAATTGACGTTGCGGCGGCCCGACGAGGGGCCACGACAGCCCCATGCGCACGGCCATGCGCGCGCCCATGCACGCCGCATGCGAGCTGGTGCACACATGGCTGGCAGCAGCAGCCCATAAAGCTACTATGGGTTTGTTTTTCAGAAAAATCCGGAACAGAGGCTGAATTTGGAGGCCTAGATGAACTTTTTTGCAAAAACACAAAGAAGAAACCCCCCTCAAAATTGAGTTTTCTACGTGACTTGATTAAAAAAATGCAATGTAAAATGCCCTCCCAAGAAATCTAGTCTAGAGTGTCAAAAAAGCTGCTAAATAGAAAACTAAAAGTTGAACTTTGCGATCGATTTTCAGCACCAAGACGACATTTTCTAGAAAAACATAAAAAAGAAAACCCCCCCCCCCCCCCCCCCCCCCAAAATCATGTTTTCTATTCAACCATGTTGAAAGAAGAAAATAAAACCATAGTAAAAAGTCTATAATGCCCATAGATCAAAATATGCAAAAAAAAAGTACGAAATGAATTCACAAGAGGCTCAAAACACAAACGATAAGGTTTTGCCCGGAAACGACCATGCACGCAAATGTAACTTACCTATTAGGATGTGCTACAATGGTCCACGACTTAAAAATACCACCGATGCAAAATCCGACCCCCTAACGGGCAAAAAGGCAAAAATGGAACTTGGAATGAAAACTCGGAATCCAAAAATACAAAATGGGATCAAATGACCGTTTGGCCCTTAGTCACACTTCAAACATGATTAATAAGAGCCTATGAAAGAATGAAAATGGAATTCCCACACCCGATGCAACCATGGTGAAGCAATGACTTGCAATTTTTCAAGATTTTCACAATATTTCACGAAGTTAAAAAGTACATAGAACACAATATAATGGTCATTGGCCTCCGGCCTCATCTCATACATATCAAATACATTGAAAGAAGTGTACTTAAGTACACATTACATACATGGAATCAAATATACATATTTTGACATATAAGTCTACAAAATGACATTTCATGCTAACATTCACATGAAATGGAAACTTGAAAGCTACACGACATCTAAGGAATGCTAGGCGTCACGAACCAAGTCTTCGTACCTGAAATATGCCCCAGTATCGTAAGGGTGAGTAACATAAAGCTACTCGTAGGAGATGAGCATGCATCGACCTAGCGTTTTACAAATTTATCACCTTAAGGTAAAACATGTTAAAAGGGCTCATGCCACCTAACGTCTATGTCCAAGTGAGACTCGGGGAGCATCCTAAGCTACCTTAGAGTCTAAGCAACAAGAATCATGATATACATACGTGTATGAAATGAATCATGGTTGGAATAATCCAAAGAACACGACAAGAAGAATGCTTGAGCATAGATTAACATGAATTGCATTTTCAATACAATTGAACTAGGTCTAGAGTAATCCATACAATATGACAAAAGCATATTTGAATACAAGTTAACAAGAATCATATTATCCATGCAATTCAACAACAAAAGAGCATGTTATACAATGCAACAAGGTTTAAGTTCTCAAAGCCATCAACTTAGAATCTAAAGCACAAAATAACAGTAGTGGTTCATGCCACCAAACGTCTATGTTTTAAATGATCAATAGGATCAATCCTAAGCTTTATTAGAACGTCAAAACACAATTTTCAATATCGATGCAATTTAACCAACATTGGAACTTGCAATACAACTCATAAAGCACAATTTTGCAAAGTTAACATCCTGTAACTTAAAATGAAATGACAGATAAGAAACAACAAGTTACAACATCATCTAGTTATCAACTTGAAAATGAAATGTGAAGTCAAGCAAAGTGGATACTCGGACGTCACGCCGGATCAAACCGACAACATAGTTACTTTAGGGTTACTAGCCCATGGGTAACCTCCCTATGTACGCACTAGACTATATAGAGGGACTATGCCCCGTACTAGAACCACGTCCTAGCCATAGTCAAACAACGATATCCCCAAGTTTCCAAAATTAACAAGTTGTGCAACAACGCATATATCAACAGGAATATGCAAGATAATCAACTATCTACTAAGCACAACCAAATTTGGAAACCTATACAATACATGCTCTAAATTCATAACTAATATGATATGATGAATGTCTAATCTTCAGTGTGTGATTCGTTACACGCTATGCATGAAAGATGTTAAATACGAAGTGTGCAAATCATTACACAAGGCAACAATATATTCAATAAGAAAAACATATTATCACGAATACAAACATAACAACTATGTTATCTAATGTTCAAAACATAACCAAATGAATATACAACAAGTCTAAGTCCATGATTTGAATATAGAAACCACTTCTAAAACACAACAAGATCATTGAGCAAATTGATAGAATTTAAATAGATAAACATAATTAAATTCTCTAGATTTCCGATTCAATTTCAATTAAACTCAATTTAATACATGTTAAAGGGCATGTCAAGGTCATCACCTATATCCATTCTAAAACTCAATTAAGTTGTTAGAACAACAAAGTAGAACTTTAATTAAATCATGCTAATTTAAATCCTAAGGTTCTAAAACAACTTCAGATAGTCCCAAATTAATATATACTAGTAAACAAGTCATGGCCAATACAAATATCAAGTTAAAACCTTAATTAATCTAATGGGACCACGAAATAGATTTTAATTAATTCTTTTAATTAAAATTTCTTGATTTTCAAACTTAAGCAAATGCTCTCAAATTAACCTATGTTGGAAAACATGCCAAGAACTAATGTAATATCACATTATAAGTTTATTTCATTCAATTTAAGACCATGTGAATTAAACTTTCACTAAAGTTAAATAAAAATTAAAATTTGCAATTCTCATGCAATTAATCCCAATTTAATATATGTGAACAACTATACCTAAGCTTAATTTTCTAGCATGCCATAATTCAATTCCAAGTTGTATATCACCATGAGGATTAAATCTTAAACATGGAATTTAATTAAATAAAAGGTTTCAAAACCTAACCGAATATTCTAAATCAAATATATGTGAAGTTATATGGCATGTAAATTAAGAATATCAAGTCGGAATTCAAATAGAGTGAATAGTGCACTCAGGGCAAATTAATTAATTAAATTAATTAATAATTACTAACTTTCAAAACACCTCCAATCACTTTCAAATTCAACTATATTGGAGAGCATGCTAAGGCTTAATTTAATATGTTAATACATATTGATTTTAAGCTAGTTAAGGCCATGTGAATTAATCTTTCACCTAAGATAAATATTAAATAAAATCTTTAATACTTATTCAAATGTTCCAATTATAATACATGACAATGAGCATATCAAGGGGCAATATAAAATCATGCTACATGTTTAAACCAAGTCATGAGCAACTGGGAAAATTAGATCCCGTACAAGAAAAATAAATAATAAAATCTCTAGATTTTATACTTAATCATGCAAACAAGTAGTATAAGCATCACAAGCATGCTATATAACAAGAATTTAAACCTAGAATATCTCTTACCTCAATTTGAGATGAAAATCCCAAAGGCCCACCAAAATAAAAGTGCTCCAAATTCGACGATATTACTAGGTTTTGTCGGGGACAACGCCGTGATCATAACCCCCGTGAAAGCTCCATCAAAATCATAACTTGACCTCAAAACCAAACTTAAGAAATGGTCAAAATTAAATTCTAATAAGGGGGAAAGGTAGAGCACGGCGAGGGGAACAACAAACGTTAAGACCGAAGACTTTCTATCAAGGAAAAGTGAACCAAAAGAGAAGAGAGAAGATGGCAGCACCCCTTGGGCTGCCATGGGAGCTCCAGGTCGTGCATGAAGAGGGGAGAAGATGAAAAATAAAATATCTCACCCCCCTTTTATAGAAATCTTAAAAAGTACCCCGAACGGGCCCCGTCGGGTCCGAAAAAGTAAAATTTGAGCAGACGCGCTCAAATGGAAAAACTTTGTGAATGAAAAAGATTCAAAATGATAAAATATGAATAATGGAAGAAATGGCGTCAAAAACTGAGTCTCGAGCAGAAAGTTAAGCCCAAAACAAGTTTGGAGCAAACTAGGGCCAGAAACCCTAAAACTGGAAAACATCGACCAGGAGGAAATTCCAAGAGTACACAGCTCAACGAAATGTGAAAATGAATCCCATATGAGGATCCAGGCTCAAAACAAGACATTTTGCAATAACTTTCATTAATTGCACAATGGCCCCTCTAAAAAGTGAAAACTGCATTTATGGCCCAGAATGAAAATATTTTCCAAAAGATATTTTCTTAGATGCCCCTGAAATAAAATATCTTCAAAAGATATTCACGAAAAACACCCCAAGAAATGAAAAAGACTCTGAAGAATTGTGCATCTATGCCCCTATGGACACCGAGAGCAACCAGAGTACTTTCTTGCAAAAGTAAAGATACGTATTTCGAGGAAACCACTCAAGATAAAGGCACATAAAGTCAAAAACCAACTCCGAGCATGAGAAGTGAGGTTATGTCAAAAACTGACGAACGAAGATAAGACAGAATAGGGAAAAGGACGAAATAGTGCATAGTGTCGAAAAACAAAAAATGTGAAAATGACTCGGTCCTCAAAGGAAGTTGTCAATCCACGGAAAAGAGTCTCAGGAACCAATTCCGAGCACTTAAGATGACACTAAGCGACATGAAATAGAGCTCAGAAAAGAAAATTAAACGAAAAAAATTCATTCGTAAAATTTCAGGAAAAAGGAAAGGAAGGCAAATAATTGGGTCGTTACAATTGTTATAACCAAACTCCATAAGTGGCAAATAATCCTCCCAGTGGCCCTTGAAATCAAGAACACATGACCGAAGCATATCCTCCATGATCTGATTAACCCTCTCCGTCTATCCGTCAGTCTGAGGATAATAAGCAGTGCTAAGATGCAATTCTGTACCCAAAGCCTGCTGAAAACTCTTCCAAAATCCTAACACAAAGCTTGAATCCTTGTCTGATATAATAGACAACGGAATACCATGCAGCTTCACAATCTTTAAAATGTAAAGCCTCGCCAACTGCTCCGTAGTGAAGTCAGTGCGAATAGGTAGGAAATGAGCTAATTTGGTCAATCTATCCACGATGACCCAAATGGAATTATGACCCTTGAAAGAGATGGGAAATCCCTCCATAAAATCCATAGAAATACTCTCCCATTTCTATTCCAGTATCAGTAGTGGTTGTAGAGCTCCTGGTGGCCTCTGATGATCAATCTTAACCATCTGACAAGTACTACACTGCGAAACAAAAAGTGCAATGTCCCTCTTCATACCCACCCACCAAAACTACCGCTTCATATCCTGATACATCTTATCGCCTCCTAGATGAACAGAAAACTCAGAGTGGTGAGCCTCAGTCATCACATCCTTCCTCAACTCATCAGTAGAAGGTACCATTAACCGTCTCTTGTACCTCAAACCTCCATCAGCCCCAACATAGTAAAATGGGACCTCACCGGAAGCTATCTCTGCAACCTTGTCCATGCACTGCTGATCCGTGAGTTGTGCTTGCAGAACCTTGCGAATGATGGAAGGTGTAACCACCAAGCAAGCCATAAAAGCATCTGACAACTCATCCACATTCCTCAAAGCATTCCACTCAGTGGTGAATAAAGCAGAAAGACTACCAATAGGTCGGCGACTGAGTGCATCTGCCACCACATTCGCTTTTCCTGGATGGTACTATATAGAAAAATGATAGTCTTTCACAAACTCTAACCATCTGCGCTGTCTCATATTTAGCTCCCACTGAGTGAACAAATATTATAGACTCTTGTGATCACTGAATAGTCTGAAGGACTCACCCAACAGATAATACCTCCAAATACGTAAGGCAAAGACCACAGCTGCCAACTCCAAATCATGTGTTGAATAATTAAGCTCGTGAGGCTTAAGCTTCCGAGATCCATATGAAATCGGTCGCTCCTCTTGCATCAAAACACATCCAAAACCTTACAAAGAAGCATCTGTGTAAACCAGATACTCTATTCTGCTCTGTGAGGTAGACAAAACTGGTGCAGAAGTCAACTTAGTCTTCAGCTCATTAAAAGTTCGCTGACAGTGCTTATCCCATATGAACTGTACACCCTTCTTAGTCAGATGAGTGAGTGGGCCTGCTATCTTGGAGAAACCCTGGATGAACCTCCAATAATATCCCGCCAAACCGAGAAAACTCCGAACCTCGGTAGATGAAGTAGGTTGTCCCCACTCAACCACAACTGAAACCTTGGCCGGATCTACTACTATCCCCCTTTCTGACACCACGTGACCCAGAAACTTCACTTCCCTCTGCCAAAATTCACACTTCTCAAATTTGGCATATAACTGGTGCTCACGAAGCGTCTGCAAAACTATCTGAAGATGTTTAGCATGATCGTTCTCCGACCGAGAATAGATCAAGATATCATCAATGAAAACAATGACAAATTGATTCAAATAAGACCTAAAAACTCGGTTCATTAAGTCCATAAACACTGTAGGTGCATTAGTAGTCCCAAACGCCATGACACGAAACTCATAAGAACCATATCTCGTGAGAAACGCTGTCTTAGGAACATCCTGCTCCCTAACCCTTAACTGATGATATCCAAAACACAGATCAATCTTGGAGAAGTATGTGGCTCCCCTTAATTGATCAAAAAGATCACCAATCCTGCGTAAAGGATACTTGTTACGAATAGTAACCTTGTTCAACTCCTTGTAATCTATACACAGGCGAAGCGAACCATCCTTCTTCTTCACAAACAGAACTGATGCTCCCTAGGGTGAAGTACTCCTACGAATGAAACCCTGGCTGAGTAATTGCTGAATCTGATCCCTCAGCACTCTCATTTCCACTGGTGCCATTCTATATGGTGCCCTAGCAATAGGCGTAGTTCTTAGAGCTAAGTCAATCATAAATTTGATCTCACGACTAGGTGGCAACCCTAGAACCTCCTGAAATACATCCGGAAAGTCCTGTACAATTAGTATACGATCCAATGATACAGTAACCTCCTCCTCCGTTTCCTCCTCCACATGGAACATATAGGTGCTACCGCCCGCCCTTAGAACGTGGCATAGCTACAACATACATATCCTAACCAGTTATGGTGAACACAATAAACCCCTCCAAAACAAATAACTTGAGCATGGCAGTGATAACCAATCCATCCAAGACATCATAAGTGTGCATGTCTAGGACCAGTAGATTTGCTAAAAATCTAAGTCTACCAAAATCTAGTGTCACAGGCCCATCACTCTCATGAAAAATGGCAGTATTGCCTAACAGTGTAAAAATATCCTGAGGTTTATTGCATATGTGTGTCACCACCCAATCCATGAAAATCCCATGTTTTTGAATACTCCGTAGAGTAAAACACATAAGGTAAAATGAAATACTCCGCAATCGTCCCATTTTGACTATCGTTCCATTCCTGGGAATCCCTCCTTCTAAACCAAACTTACCATATTGATTTACACAAGTTCTTTTGTAAACCTATTAGTAATCATCCTGTCTTAACACGACGTATGTACAAGCCAATATCTGTTTGCCTGTTTAAAACCAATCACTCCACTATGATCAATCATCTATCATCACCACATACACATTCCAATATAGTCTAATAAAACCATATGTGTATATATCACCAAAGGAATGCTATCACAAAACACAATTTAAAGATAGCCAAAACCGATAGTTCACTCTATTAAGAACTTTCCCAAACTATAAACTGTCAAACAAATAACCGTAAGGTATTCTTTAACATAATCCTAATGTACGTGATTAAATCCGTACTACAATCTTATTAATACCTCCTCTACTACTAGTAATTATAAGTACTCATAAAAGAGCAGTCACCCTTGAACTCCGGTGCCCTCCATCTTAGATGCTCCGGTATCTCCTCAATCCTGATCTTCTTCAGGGTCTTCCTCTCCACTTGGCTTAGCTTCGAGCACCACCGAAGTTGTGTTAGGTCCATAGTATGGTGGCCAATCCCGCACGCAAGAAACCTTCCTTGCCTTATACTCCGAGACTACAATGACTGGATACAAGTCCTTGGTCTCCAGCTTTGCCTTTTTGGTCGGCCGTCGCAGAGGAATCGTCTGAGTAACCTTCCGCCTCTTCTGGTCCCTCTTTGCTTTCATCGCGGACCACAACCTTTTCCTAGTGCCAAACATTCTAAAATTAAAGAATAAGATTGACATCAGTACTTTCTAAACGTACGTACTGTAAAGGAATTCAATGAATCCTAAACTTAAGCTCTAATCAAAAGAAAACGCTACGCGGAAGACTTAATATGAAACACCCTAGAGACACTTGAACCTGGAGTGCTCTGATACCAACTGTGATACCCCTCGGATCCGAGACGCGGGTTGATCAGGCCCAGGCCCAACCCCGAGGGATATCGAACAATTAAAGTATTTTAAATCGAGCACGGAATACAAAATGAATTAAGAAATAATATAATAAGCTGAACAAATACTAAATAATAGAATCCTCAATCCATATTAATAATTAAAAACAATATTTCCAAAACGTCCAATCCATACAACTCGGGAATCCATCTAGTGAACCCTTTATTAAAATTCCAAACTGAAAACTAAACCAACTGAATTAAAAACTAAAACTAAACATAGAAAAGATTCCTACTTAGTCGGAGGAATGAATGTCTGTATCTGCGCTGCACGTCCAAGCTCTAACCCTGGAGCTGACGAACACCTGAAAAATAAAAGAGTGGGTCAGGCCCACATGCAAGTCCTGATTTACTACAATCCAAACAGTAATCCGATACGCAGATACATCCTAGGAAGAGTCAACAATATCTAGAGTAGTCCATATATGTATATATGGTACACACTATAGGACGCTCGCTAGTCCAATAGGTCTGTCTCAGCCTGAGTAAAGATACCATACAAATCGCACATAATGTGGTCATGTGTACCTAGACCTACCAGGGAACAGGACCTACTGTCCAGTTATCAATCCTAGGCGATATACGCACCCTAACTATGGTCCTGAAACTCAAGTTCATACCATGACACCATAATCATAACTATATAAAGTCCTTTCAAGGTGTGTCATTCAAAAGGTTTATTGACCTGACACATAGATATAAGCAGGACTTAACTTTTGCAGTTAATCCATCTTATTTCACTATAGGTAGGACTTAGTGTTT
The DNA here is from genome assembly GCF_030987335.1 of Cornus florida. Classification (NCBI taxonomy): domain Eukaryota; kingdom Viridiplantae; phylum Streptophyta; class Magnoliopsida; order Cornales; family Cornaceae; genus Cornus; species Cornus florida. The sequence continues at coordinate 19,536,974 of NW_026775574.1, forward strand.
GAACTAATCTGTCCCTAGAATAGGTAGGTCTTAGTGTTTGAACTAAGCCGTCCCTAATATGCCACCATCCCATACCGGTGCATATACACATACATAAGTAGGACTTAACTTTTGTTGTCAATCCACCTTATTTCCAAATAGGTAGGACTTAGTATTTTTAACTAATCCATTCCTAGTATGCCACCGTCCCATACCGGTGCATACAATCCTCCAGATAGCATAATTAATAAAACGACACTATATATATATTCAACAACCATCCTTCATAGCACGCATCAATATAAATTAACACGTATCTATCAATACTAGGCAGTCATTATAGAGCCTAAAATCTAATTCCAATAATGTAAACTGCTATATTAAATTTAAGCATTTACATCCTTCAACATAGTCCATGAATTGATACATTTAATAACAATTTAAGTACCAATTACATCCAACCTAAGTATAATTGAGTTTAATTAAATCACTATACTTAAAACACTATAAAACATGATTTATATATATCATTAAATCATATATTAAAACTTTGCAAAGTTCCGAAACATAACTAGCAAAATGGTGTGCAACGTATAGATTTATCTTGACCTTCACACTATCCAATCCCTATTCCATTTATGAACTATTGTTTCTCTTTGTTATTACAGGTCAACAACAATCCTATAAAACATTTAAAACAATTTAAACGAGGAGCTAACACTCTGTATAGTCCAAACAGTGCACAAAAAACCCAAACTGGGCGTTTAAAACCAAAACCCCAACTGAGCAAGCTAAGTTACAACTGATTAGCCTCAGTTGCTAACTTAGGGGGCTGAATTGCTAACTAAGGGGGCTGAATTGCTAACTAAGGGGCCTCAGTTGTGAACTTAGGCGCCTCAGTTGCCAACTTAGGCGCCTCAGTTGTTAACTTAGGCGCCTCAGTTATGCTGAGGTCTTCTTCTTCGTCCGTTCAGCCTCTGTGAACCCTAAAACTTCATTGTTAAGGTCCCTAAGCTTCAACCTAAGTCCCAATTGCCCATACTAAATTATTTTAAGTGTTTGAGTAGGCAAAGATTCAAGTTAAACCACAAATCATACATAAAGATCTAAGAAAATAATGAAATCAAGCATAAGTATATATAACCATAAAACTCTCAGTTTTAGTCCATTAAGCATGCATGATTACTTCATTTTATCATTAGTTAAACTCCTGGAGTCTAGCTAGGTATGCACAGAATACAAATTAAAGGGAAAGAGAAGAACAGAAACTTGCCTTTGAGACTTTGGACTAAAATCTCTAACTGTCGTCTCTATCAACTCCGGCAACCTAGATTGTGTTATACGACCTCTGCTGCTCCTAGTTCAATCTAGTAACAAACACCAAACTCCTATCCTTGATTTAGTCTCAGCCTAAGCCAAAACCCCAGCCTTCCTCTCTTTATCTCCCTCTGTTTCTATATCTCTCTGTTCTTACAGAAAATCTACGTTTTGTTTTGTGTTGTTTTAAACCCTAAGCCACTGTAACATACATATTTATAGACCTAACATTAAACCCTAATCCATATACAACTCGGCCCATTGAACAACCTAGGTTTAAAACAATGTCGGCTATAAGAACTTACATAAGTACCAAAAATATAATAACAATGAATTAAATAAATAAATTAATTAAAACAACCATTAACAAATAATTAATAATTAACAATTAATCAAATAAATAATTAACAAATAAATAATTAAACAAAAAACATGCCATTTAATTAACACAAATGTAAATACTAGAAATATCCTTTTAAAATTAGGGGTATTATAGACATTAAATGAGAAAAGTGAAAAGAAGATTAATAAGGATGTTTCATATCCGATTTTTGATTCGTTCGACTAGTGAGTCGACTCAACGTCTTACTAGAGACGTTAAACACTAGTATTCGTAGAGTTTTAAAACTCTATTCCTCCCTCATTTCTTTTTATTTTTCGTTCTTATGTACATTCTTCCATCCATTTTTCAATCTCTATTCTTGTTACCATCATTGGGGCTTAGTATAGGATTTTCTGCACTTTCATCTCAAAATGAGGCATTTGATGCCAGTTCGATCGATCACAAGAGATATTCGATCGATCGAACATCATCTGTGCATATTCTCATCTCTTAGTTCCATCGTTCGAACATACCCTGCATATTTCAGCTCTCTGTTCCATCGTTCAAACTTTATGTTCGATCGATCCAAGTTCCTTCGATCGATCCGGATGCCCCTGTGATCGATCTCACTTCCATACTAATTTTTCGAAGCTCTACAAATTTCATGCTTTTGTCCTATCGTGTGAGCCTAGAGATTGATCACAGCTTAATTCCTTTGACTTTTTGATTTTTCCTCTTTCTACTTTTATTTTATTTTATTTTTTATTTTCTTTTAATTTTATCATTTCTTTTATTTTATTTAGTCACTTTTCTCTTTTGAAAAAAAAAATATAATAATTAATAAAAAGAAAAAAAATTATTTATTTGCATTATTTATTTCTTTACATTTTTACTTCTTATATTTTTATTTACTTGTCTTTTTTATTTTTGTGTGTGTACATACTTGTTATGACTAAAAAATAAAAAATAAAAAAGAGTTTTTATTTTTATTTTTCATTATTTTGTTTTTGCATCATTTCTTACTTTTTTTTTTTTTTTTTCATTTCATGCATTGTACATATTCTTTTATTGTATTTTACCTTCTTTATTTTTCTTTTTATATTTTGTTCATGCATTTTATTCTTTGATTTTCTTGCATTTTGTATATACTTGCTTTCATAAAATGAAAAATACAAAAATTTATTTCACCATTGTGCCCTTATGTGTAGTTATGGATACTTTCATGCTTTATCATGGGCTTAATCTCATATCTCTCTTGCATCTTGTGTTATATTGCTTAGTATGCATGATTTGATTATTCTTATCCCATTTAATATTTGATATGAGTTTGCTAGTACGGTTATTCAAATAGGTTGATTGATTCCAAGTTTGGGGGAGACCCTTTTCATATTGGATCATTGCGGGGCTCTATGCTTTTGCCACCACGGTATACTCTTTCCATCTTTTCCATTGTTCTCATTGCACATTGAAGATAATGTGCGGTTTAAGTTTGGGGGTAAGGTGTTTTTGTTGCATTCTATTTAAGTCGAGCTTTAAATGCATGATTGAGATTTGAGATTGATATTAGCTATGATTTTGATCTTTTGAGGGCTATATTGCTTAAAATTTAAAAATTGCTTGACTTGAGAGTCCAATACTCATTCTATGCCTTGTGGATGTTATTTAGGAGTAAATTTTTTAAAAGATTGATATCTTACTTGTATTTGTGGTCCACATCATCTTGATTATGTTATTGTTTTGAGATTCACTCTAGGATTCTACACTAGCACAGGCGCACACTAGCTTTCATTTGTGGGGTACATACTTTATTGATTATTGAATTGGTTATATCCCAATTGAGCTAGTAGTGCATTGAAAGCTTTCATTTTGACAAAGTGAATAACAATCCCTTTTTATTGAGTAGCCAGGATTCTAGCCTCATCAAGCACTGAATTTCTCGCGCCGAAAGGTGGAGGGCTGATAAGTGCTTAAATGTTGCACATTTTAGCACCTAAGTTAGGGTATTTCAGTCATTGTAGCTATCTTAATTTCATGTTTTAGTCCTAATTTATGTTTATGTGTATTTCAGGGCAATAAAGTTAAACTGAGCTAAAAACGGTCCATTAAAGCCTTTTTAGAGTCAAGCAAAGATATTCAGAAAAAGCTCAGAAAATGGCAAAAAGGAGGTCGCAGCCCATTGCTCGTATAGTGTGTTTATTCTTCAAAAGCGGTCAATCTCAGGCTTTTGATGATGTTCCCAAAGATGAAGAAGCAAACTAATGAGTTCGGGGCTAAAATGGAGCTAAATAGGGCTTAAAGGAAATTTTCAACTCTGGGGGGATCGATCCCCAGGGTGGGGGATCGATCCCCCAGGACTTAGCAACATTACAGTTTTTATTTAATTTTTGGGCTCATTTTGGGAACTGTTGGGCTTTAATGAGATTGTTACTTAAGGCCCAGTGAGCCATTAGATTAGGGTTAGTTTTAGTTTTTATTTAAGTAAAGATTATTAGAAAAAAAAAAAAGAGTTTTTTTTTTTTTTTTTTTTTTTTTCTGTATCGTGGTATCGTTTTTTTCTCTCTGGAAAAACACGCGAAAAAAGAGAAAAAGCAAGAACAGGCTAGGGTTTGGAAGAAAAGTTCAGAGAAGATGAAGCAGATGATGGGGATTGTCCTGTCTTCGACTCCATCAACCATGAGTGGCTGATTCTTCTACTTAGGGTTGGATAAACCCTAAGCATGTAACCTATTCTCTCTCTCTTTTCATACTTTTTGGGGATTAATTTATGTAATTAGTGTATAGTTTTGAATATTATGAATTAAATTCTTCCAATTGATTATCTGTATTAATCTCATATTGTCTTATGTGTGGTTGATTGATAAACAAATTTTACACATGAATTCTTTGTTAATTGATTCTTGTGATGGCTATGCATGGTATTGCTTAGTTGTAATTGTGTTTCAAATTGATGAAAAATGCTTCAATTTGATGGATGGTACTACCTGTTTAGGTTAATTTGTTGTCTAATTAGTTTTAAATTCATGTTTAATTAGTTTAATTTAAGTTTAATTAATTTAATTGCAATTCAATTATTAGGTAAGTAGACCATCCATACTTATGTTTGAATTCCATACTTTTTGTCACAATTGCATTATCTTCTAGATTAATGTGTGTTAAATTTGTAACTTGGATTGATAAATCATGCTTTGAATGGGTGAATTGCACTACGCTTAGTTTAATTGTCATTAGGTAGTTGATTCATGCTTGAAATTGATGGTTTACACTTTTCATTGCACTTGTTAGCCACATATAGATTACATAATATTATTTCCCCAATTAGTTGAAAGTGAGTGAGTTAGGGAATGTGCTTAGTGGTGAATCCTACACCCTAAGTCTCTTTCCAATCTCTTAAACTCTATTTCTTTATTGCAATCATTTAGTTTAAAATTAATTTTAATCACAAACAAAACCCTTTTGGCAATCACATAAGCACTAAAGTAGAATTCAATTCTGGAAAACCTATAATTGTTTAGATCTCTTGGGACGATCCCTGCTCACTTCATACTCCATAGTATAAGTGTTTAGTGGTTTTATAAATTTTAAAATATGGTGCCCACTTGACATTATTTCTAAACCTAAAGTGTTATGCATTATTTTGTGCACACGCTCGGTCGCACCATAGTTTTGGCGCCGTTGCCGGGGATCTAACGGTTTTGAAGAATTGAATTAAACATTAGTTCTTTGTTGATTGTCTACTTTTAAGTCATTTTAATTTTTAATTTTTTTTTTATTTGATTTGTCAATTAGGTACTTGAAGCAAAGTGGAGTAAACGCTGGACTTAGAAGCAATTAAAAAAAAAAAATTTGAAGTTGCTTAAGGACCATCTGTAAGTTCTCTTTAATTTTAGTACTTTAATTGTATACCAATTTGCATGCTTTGGACAGCCCAAGTGGAGGCTTAAATTGAATTGTTTTATTTTTAAGTCCAAGCATACCTTCTTGTAGAAGGCATCGGCCCGTGTGGAGGCATTTATTTGTTTTAAGTGCATTGATATTATTGAGGAATTTGGGAACATCGTATGTGGAGGTTGAAATTTTGAAATGTTGGTGTGTTGACTTGTTCTAGTGCATGCATGGTCGTAGATCACTTAATCGTCCTCTTGCTCCTGTAAATCAAAATCTCGAAATTTTTCTTCGGCGTTTAAGAAGTAGTACTAGGGATAGTCATCTTAATCTTTTAAATTTTGATCTTCCATCACCTTTAATGGAAGATCCAATTGAAGATCCCGTTGTAGATCTTGGTCATGTGGATCATAATGGTGTGCACCACCCACCACAAGTTCATATTGTGGATCCTCAAGGTGTGCATCCACCCTTGGGAATGCCACAACCAGTTAATCATGCGGTGCAACAACCTAATCTAGGGATGCCAAGGCCAAATGTTGTTCCCCCAATTGGTGAGCAACAACAACAATATGTTCAAATGGCATACCCTCAACAAGGTCAAATGGCATATCATCAACAAGGTCAAATGCCATATCCTCCTCTCAATCCTCTCAATCCTCCAATGGTCCTTAGGGATCGTTACACTCCAAATCAATATAATGCACCTACTTGCATTCAATTGCCAAATTTTCGTGCTCATCATTATGAGATTAAGGCTTCCACCATTAACATGTGCCCCCTTTGCTATGGGTTGAGCAATGAAGAGCCTTATAAACATTTAGATGAGTTCTTGGAAGTTTGTTCCACCGTGAAAATCACGGATGTTCCGGAAGAAGTCCTAAAAATGAAGCTTTTCCCTTTCACTCTTCGGGATAAAGCTAAATATTGGTTCAACAACTTGCGGCCAAATACAATCACCTCTTGGGCACAATTGCAACAAGAGTTCTTAAAAAAGTATTACCCCGCAAGTCGAACTGATGCCATGAGAACTTCCATTCGTGAATTTAAACAACAAGAAGGAGAACCCCTTCATGAAGCATGGGAACGTTTGAATGACTTGCTACGGAAGTGTCCACATCATGACATTCCTAAGTGGCAATTAGTTCAATGTTTCTTTTCAAGTTTATCCGATGCCAATAAGGGCATTGTTGATGCTTCTTGTGGCGGAAGCTACATTGAAAGAAATGAAGATGAAATTTGGCAACTTTTCGAAAAAATGAGTGAAAACTCAATGCATAGATCTTCATCTTCTAGGGGTAGTCACCTAGCACATATGGGAGGAAAGAAAGCTATAAATCAAATAGACTCTTCCATGGAAATTGCCGCTGAGGTCAAAAATCTTACTCAAAGGTTTGATACATTCCTTTTGAATCAAGGTCCGGCAACTCAATCATATCCTCACCATTCCAATGAAATGTGCATGACTTGTTCTAGTTACACTCACCATACTTCAAATTGCCCTCTTGGACAAATTATACCAAGTGAGTCTCAAGAACAAGCAAATGCTGCTTTCATTCATCAAGGGAACAACCCTTATTCCAATACTTACAATCCGGGGTGGAAAAATCATCCAAACTTTGCATGGAGAAATCAAGGAGACGGTGCAAACCCTCCTCAAAATCAAGGTTACCAAGCAAAGTATGTTCCCCCACATCTCCAAAATCAAAATCAGAATTCTCAAGGTTACCGTCCTTCATTCTATCCTCAGAATGTGAATCAATACTCTCAACCTCAAGCATCAAATCTTCAGTCCTACTCTCATCCTCAAGCATCAAATTCTCAATCTTACTCTAATCCAAATCAAGCGCCTCCTAAAAGTTCAGCTTTTGAGGACAAAATCTTGCAGGCTTTAGGTAATCTTCAAAAAGATAATCAACTGTTTCATTCTCACTCTCAATCAATTGCAAAGCTTGAAGCTCAAATTGGGCAATTAGCTAATTCTTTAAATGTGAGAGAGAAAGGTAAGTTGCCTAGTCAAACTGAGACCAATCCTAAAGGGCAATTTATGGCGCAAGCAAGTCCTTCATCAGAATTTTCTGGAAATGAGCAAGTTCAAGCAATTACTACCTTGAGGAGTGGTAGGAAAGTGGATAATAAGGTAGAGGTACCAAAGGAGGATAATGAATTGGCACAACCAAGTGGTTGCATCCATCCCATTCCAAATTCTATTCCAATTTCCTTGGATGCTAGTGGTTCCAAAAAGGACATTCCATTATCTTCATCATCATCTCCCCAATTAGAGAAGCCTTATGAGCCAAAAGCTCCATTTCCTCAAGCTTTGAGAGAGACTTCATCATTTGGGAGACAAGAAGGAAAAATTCATGATATGATGGAAGTGTTTAAACAAGTGAAAATCAATCTTCCTCTTCTAGATGCAATTAGGCAAATTCCACCATATGCAAAGTTCTTGAAGGACTTGTGCACACAAAAGAGGAAGAGCAAGGGAAGGGACCTTAAGAAAGTGCTTTTAACAGAACAAGTGAGTTCCATCATTCTTTCTAACACTCCTCCTAAGTTCAAGGATCCAGGTGCTCCGACTATTTCTTGTGTTATTGGAAACCAAGAAGTTCGTAGAGCTCTCCTTGATTTAGGTGCAAGTATCAATCTCATTCCATACTCTGTTTACTTGCAGTTAGGGTTAGGGGACTTGAAGCCAACATCGGTAGTAATCCAACTAGCCGATAGATCAATTAAGAAACCAAGGGGGATTGTTGAGGATATTCTAATTAAGGTTGATAAATTTTATTTCCCGGTTGATTTTGTGGTACTAGATACTGAGCCAGTCCCTAATCTCACCAATCACATTCCAGTCATCCTAGGAAGGCCATTCCTTGCCATTGCCAATGCCACCATTAATTGTAGATCCGGCATTATGGACATCTCTTTTGGCAACATGATGGTTAAGCTTAATGTATTCAATGCAAGTCAACATCCCACAGATGAAGACGAGTGTTTCCTAGTAGATGTCTTGGATGAAACCATAGAGGAGACTCTTCCCTCTATTTTATCTAAGGACCCTCTTGAGGCGTGCCTTTGCGAAATGTTTGAAAGTTGTGGTTTTGACACAGAAGGATCCATAAGTGAGGTGAATGCTTTAATGGACTCTGTGGCCACTTTGGATTACCCACCTTGGAAAAGCAAGAAAGAACCTCTTCCTTCACTCTCTAGTACTCCACCAGTTCCATCTCTCATCTCTCCTCCTATTCTTGAGCTTAAGCCCCTTCCATCAAATCTGAAATACGCCTTCTTAGGCCCAAAAGAGACTCTTCCGGTCATCATTGCTCCCAATCTTGAAAATGACCAAGAGAATGATCTTTTGGAAGTGCTTAAAGCGAACAAAGAAGCCATTGGATGGAGTGTGGCTGACTTAAAAGGCATTGACCCTTCTATTTGTATGCATCGCATACACATGGAAGAGGATGAAAAGCCATTTAGGGATGCTCAAAGGAGATTGAACCCAAATATGAAGGAAGTGGTCATGAAGGAGGTTGTGAAACTTCTAGATGCGGGAATCATTTATCCTATCTCTGATTCCAAGTGGGTTAGTCCAACTCAAGTGGTTCCTAAAAAGTCGGGAATCACAGTTGTTGAAAATGCTAAGGGTGATCTTATTTCGAAACGCACCGCCACTTCATGGCGTGTTTGTATAGATTACCGAAAGCTGAATTCTGCCACTAGGAAGGACCATTTTCCATTGCCTTTCATTGACCAAATCTTGGAAAGATTGGCTGGGCAACAATACTATTGCTTCCTAGATGGTTACTCGGGGTACAATCAAGTGGCCTTAGATCCATTGGATCAAGAAAAGACCACATTCACATGTCCTTTCGGTACATTTGCTTATCGACGGATGCCTTTCGGATTGTGCAATGCTCCTGCCACTTTCCAAAGGTGTATGATGTCAATTTTTTCGGACATGGTGGAGAAGTATTTAGAAGTCTTCATGGATGACTTCTCGGTTTTTGGGTCCTCATTTGATTCGTGTCTCCAAAATCTCAAAAAAGTGCTTCAAAGATGTCGTGAGACTAATCTTGTGTTAAGTTGGGAAAAGAGCCATTTCATGGTTCAAGAAGGAATCGTGCTTGGACATGTCATCTCTAAAAGAGGAATAGAAGTAGATAGAGCGAAAGTTGAGCTAATTTCTGAATTGTCTCCACCTACTACGGTGAGAGAAATCCGCTCCTTTCTAGGACATGCCGGTTTTTATCGCCGATTCATCAAAGACTTTAGCAAAATTGCTAGACCCTTGTGTAACCTTCTTGCCAAGGAGACTCCATTTGTCTTTGATGAAGCATGCCTAAATGCTTTTCATCAACTTCGCACTCTTCTATCATCCGCTCCTATCATGCAACCTCCAAATTGGTCCTTACCATTTGAGATTATGTGTGATGCTTCCGACTTCGCAATGGGTGATGTTTTGGGGCAAAGGGTAGGTAAACTACCATATGCTATATACTATGCGAGTAAGGCTTTCTCAGGTGCCCAATTGAACTATTCTACCACCGAGAAAGAGTTACTTGCCGTAGTATATGCCCTTGATAAATTTCGGTCATATCTCTTAGGATCCAAGGTAATTGTGTTTTCCGACCATGCCGCTCTTAGGCATCTTTTAATGAAAAAGGAAACCAAACCTCGCTTGATAAGATGGATTCTACTTCTTCAAGAATTTGACTTTGAAATCAAGGATAAAAAGGGCTCCGACATTGTCGTTGCCGATCATCTGTCTAGATTAATGGTTGAATCTTCTCCAAATCTTGAAATTCATGAATCATTTCCGGATGAACAACTCTTTCAAATCTCAAATGGGACGTTGCCTTGGTTCGCCGACATTGTTAACTATCTTGCAACCAGCAAACTTCCCATTAATTGGTCAAAACAAGAAAAGGACCGATTCTTTGCTAACATCCGGAAATACTATTGGGAAGATCCCATTCTGTTTCGTTATTGCCCGGATCAAATCATCAGGAGATGTGTGCCAGAAAGTGAAGTTCCGAGCGTCCTTGCGTTTTGTCACACACTTGCTTGTGGTGGGCATTTTAGTGGAAAGAAGACCGCTTTGAAGGTTCTTCAAAGTGGGCTCTTCTGGCCCACTATCCACCGAGATGCCTATAACTTTTGTAAGGTATGTGTTCGGTGTCAAAAGTTGGGATCAATGTCAAAGAGAGACATGATGCCCTTAACTTCAATCTTTGTAGTTGAAATCTTCGATGTATGGGGCATAGACTTTATGGGACCATTCCCAATGTCTTATGGCTTTCAATATATCCTCGTTGCTGTTGATTATGTTTCAAAGTGGGTTGAGGCTTGTGCTACCAAAACGAATGACCACTCCGTGGTAATTGCATTCGTTAAATCAAATATCTTTGCTCGTTTTGGTATGCCAAGGGCTATGATAAGTGATGGAGGAAAACATTTCTGTAATCAATTCTTGAAGCAACTTTTCTTGAAATACTCCGTCACACATAAAGTGGCCACTCCCTACCATCCCCAAACAAGTGGGCAAGTCGAGGTGTCAAATAGGGAAATCAAGCATATTCTTGAGAAAACTGTCAATCCGACCCGAAAAGATTGGTCAAGAAAATTGAACGATGCTTTGTGGGCTTTCCGGACAGCTTACAAGACTCCAATAGGCATGTCTCCATATAGACTTGTTTATGGGAAGCCTTGTCATCTTCCGGTTGAGGTAGAACACAAAGCACTTTGGGCAATAAAAAGGCTCAACTTTGATCTTGATAAGGCTGGAAAGGACCGTTTACTCCAACTCAATGAGCTAGAGGAATTGAGAAATGATGCCTATGATAGTTCAAAAATTTACAAGGCAAGGACAAAAGCATTTCATGATAAACATATTGTGAAAAAGTCCTTTGAAGCCGGTCAAAAGGCTTGGTTATTCAACTCTAGGCTCAAATTTTTCCCTGGAAAGCTTCGAACCAAATGGGAAGGCCCTTATCAAATTATCTCCGTCTCACCTCATGGGGCTGTTGAACTTAAAAATCTAAAAGATGAAGGGACCTTCAAAGTTAATGGTCAAAGACTTAAACCATATATTGATGGACAAAATTTTCAAAGAAATATGGAATCTGCCCTCTTGGTAGATCCCATTTATTTTGAAGATTGAGAATATCTCACGTCTTTCTAGCGACGTTAAACACTAGTTGTATCGAGTTTCTCCTTCGTTGCATTTTAATTTTCATTTTATTATTATTTTATTTCTATTTTTCCTTTTGTACATTTATGCATTTTTAAATAAAAAAAAATTAAAAAAAAAAAAATTGTAAATGAGTAATGTAGGTTGGTGTTTGATTTTTTATCTATTTTTTTATTATTATTTTTATTATTTTTGTATATATTTCATGTTAATTTTGATTTATTCAAAAACATAAAAAAAATTTTTTTAAAAAATATTAATTAGTATAGGTTGATAAGTGATTTTATTTTAATTTTATTTATTATTATTTTTATTTTTATTTTATTTTTTTATCTATTTTTCATTTTAGTGTATATATTCTTTTTAGTTTTGTTTTTTTTTGTTTATTATTATTATTATTATTATTATTATTTAAAAAAAAAAAATTGAAAAATTGAAAAAAAAAAGAAAAAAAGAAAGATCGATCCCAAAACGGGTAGGAGATCGATCCCATTTTATTGGCAGAGAGCAACAAAAAAATAGGCCAAGTGGATTGATCCCCCGTCCAAATGGATCGATCCCATTTTACTTATGTTTCTCCCTTCTTATTAAACAGTGAAGGGGACAATTTTTGCCTAAAATTGTCGATCCCCCATCAAAGCAGATCGATCGCACCTTAGCCCTTGAAGCCACGAATACATTTCTCTCTGTTGCTTGAAATTCTGCTTCTTCCCCCAAAAATCTCTAAACCCAATTTCATTGTCCAACCCTCACGGTTCGCTCTTCTCTTCTCTTGGCTGTTCATAGTTCTTCTCTGGCGTCGAGGCTGAGTTTTTCCAGCGATTTAGGCTGGTGTTCTCCAGCGATCAAGGCTGTTTCGGCCTTTATTTTTCCGCCGTCAGATCTGGGTCACGGCTATTTCATATGCCGGCGAGACCCAGCAGCGGATTCGCAGCTGGGTTCATCTTTCCGGTGATCTGTCTCGTCATCCGATGACGCGGTTGTTCGTTGCTTTCCTGCGTTGCATCCGTCTTTCCGACGCCGTTTGCCGTTTTCTGGGTTCGTTAGCCGGTAATTCCAGCTGGTGGGTTCGCGGCTCGTTATTCTCCAGCGAGGTCGCGGCTGCATCGGCATCATATTCCAGCGATCTCGGCTTCATCGGCGTCCCTTTTCTCCCAGCGATCGCGGCTGGTTTACGGCTGCATCGACGTCGTCTCTCCGGCGATTGCTGCTGGTTCGTCCAACGGCATAGCGGTTGGGTTCTTCTCCGATCGCTGCTGGGTCGCAACTGGGTTCATTTTTCCGGCGTCGCGGGTTCGTTTCTCTCTGGCGATCTCGGCTTGGTTTCGCCGGCGAACAAGGCTGGTTCTTCTCCGGCCACGATTTCCGGCGGTTGGTTCTTCCAACAGCGGTCGCGGCTGTTCATCTTCTCCGGCGAGCTTTTGGCTTCGCCGTTCCAATTGATACATAAAAATTTAAAAAAATAAAAAAAAAAACAAGAAAAAGAAAAAGAAAAGAAAAAAATTAAAATAATAAAATAATAAAAAAAAAAAAAAAAAAAAATAATAATAATAATAAATAAATAAAAACATAACATAAAAATTTTAATAATTAAAAAGTATATATATATATATATATATATATATTTTGAATTGATTTATTAAAAAAAAAAAATAGATAAAAAAAAAGAGTAGCATTGATGTTTAAAAAAAAAAAAAAAAAAAAGGCTAAGTAGAATTTGTAATAGTGTTTTTAGTTATTTATTTCTTTATTTATTTTTGATAAAAATAAAATAAAATTTCAGTAACATTCCGTCTTGCTAGAGACGTTAAACTTAGCCCATTTTTCTTATTTTATTTTGTTGGTTGTATATACATGTTCTTTTCCTTTGTAAAAAAAAAAAAAACTTGAATTGATTTATTTTAGTATATATTTATTTCTTTTTAGTTTAATATATATTTTTTCTTTTTAGTTTAGAATATTTTTCTTTGTGTTAAAAAAAAAAATAAAAAAAAAAAATAAAAAAACTGGGAAATCAATCCCATTCTTGAAATTAAAAAAAAAAAAAAAAAACATATCACTAAAATTTCAAAAATATGTGTCCCCGTTATGCCCTTCTACTTAGTTATGCATGTTTTCATCTTTTACAAAGGGCTTCATATCATATCTCTTTACATCTTATTCTATATTATTTTGGAATGTATGCTTTACTTATTCCATTTGATATTTGATGTGAGTTGCTAGTGTGGCTTTTCTAGTAGGTTTTTGCATCCAAGTTTGGGGAAGACCTCTTTCGTCATGGATCATTACCGGACGTCATTAACTTTTGCCATCACGGTATACTCTTTCCATTTCTTTCATTGTTCTCATTGCACATTGAGGACAATGTGCAGTTTAAGTTTGGGGGTAAAGTAGCCTTGTTACATTCTACTTTAAGTTGAGTTTTAAATGCATGATTGAGATTTGAGATATATTTGGCAATGATTTTGAACTTTTGAAGCATAGTGCCTTTAAAAAACAAGTTGTTAGAGTCTAATACTTCTTGTATGCTCTAGGATGCCATTTAGGGGTAAATTTTAATTTTTGACATCATGTTTGCTTTTGTGGTACACATCATCTTGTTGGTTGAAAATGCTTTGAGAGTTGATTCTAGAATTCTACATTTGCACTTGCGCACACTAGCATTCAATTTGTGGGGTACATGCTTAGTTGATTATTGTTTTGGTTTGTTCCAATTGAGCTAGTATGCTTTGAAAGCTTTCATTCTTGATAAAATGACCTTGCAAAGGAAATAAAAGAAATAAATTAAAAAAAAAAAAAAAAAAAAAAAAAACTGCATTCTTTCAACATGTCAACTGATTAAAAAGGAAGACAAGAGAAAAATGTAAGATGTATGATTAGTTTGAGTTCGTAGCCTAGCCATTCCGAGTCATTACGCCCTTAGGAGTGTCTTTACACTTAACGCCCTAAGACCATCTGGTTTGGGAGTCGTTGGCTCAACGCTTGTTACATGGGGTGATTAGAGAGCTTAAGGAACTTGGACATTGCACATGGTCATACATAAAAATAAAAAATGAAATCAATAAAAAAAAAAAAAAAGAATGTTTGATTAAATAACAAGGTTCATTCAATGTCTTGATGTCTGGTACTATATCTGCATGCTAGTTTGAGGGTAAGGCTATGCCATTACTTTGATTTGCTAGGATAGCAACACATTTTGATGCCAGTTCACTTAAAAGGATGATATAATTGATTCAATTTGCATGATTAATTGATTGATGTGTGGTGGACCGTTTTTGCTTACATGATGTTGAAACGTTGATAATAGCTTAGAAATGGCAGAAATTTGCATACTTGAGGTAGTCTACTTTCAACACTTGTTTAATATGTGTCGTTACTTCTCAAGTAAGAAAGGGCTGTTGATGTTTGTGGGTACCATTTCTGTAAACCCTCACGAGACTTCACTCGTCCACTAGGGGTAACCTAGGGGTTTAAAAGGCTTGTTGCATATGCTAAATGCAACCGTGAT
Source organism: Cornus florida (assembly GCF_030987335.1). Taxonomy (NCBI): domain Eukaryota; kingdom Viridiplantae; phylum Streptophyta; class Magnoliopsida; order Cornales; family Cornaceae; genus Cornus; species Cornus florida. The sequence continues at coordinate 19,552,172 of NW_026775574.1, forward strand.
CCCTACGAAAGTGGTGTTATCTTTATTTGTTTTATTAGTTCATAGTTGTATATATGTTTATTTTATTTCCATGCTGTAGTTCATTGCTAGGGACTAGCAATATCTAAGTTTGGGGGCGTGATAAGTGCTTAAATGTTGCACATTTTAGCACCTAAGTTAGGGTATTTCAGTCATTGTAGCTATCTTAATTTCATGTTTTAGTCCTAATTTATGTTTATGTGTATTTCAGGGCAATAAAGTTAAACTGAGCTAAAAACGGTCCATTAAAGCCTTTTTAGAGTCAAGCAAAGATATTCAGAAAAAGCTCAGAAAATGGCAAAAAGGAGGTCGCAGCCCATTGCTCGTATAGTGTGTTTATTCTTCAAAAGCGGTCAATCTCAGGCTTTTGATGATGTTCCCAAAGATGAAGAAGCAAACTAATGAGTTCGGGGCTAAAATGGAGCTAAATAGGGCTTAAAGGAAATTTTCAACTCTGGGGGGATCGATCCCCAGGGTGGGGGATCGATCCCCCAGGACTTAGCAACATTACAGTTTTTATTTAATTTTTGGGCTCATTTTAGGAACTGTTGGGCTTTAATGAGATTGTTACTTAAGGCCCAGTGAGCCATTAGATTAGGGTTAGTTTTAGTTTTTATTTAAGTAAAGATTATTAGAAAAAAAAAAAAAGAGTTTTTTTTTTTTTTTTTTTTTCTGTATCGTGGTATCGTTTTTTTCTCTCTGGAAAAACACGCGAAAAAAGAGAAAAAGCAAGAACAGGCTAGGGTTTGGAAGAAAAGTTCAGAGAAGATGAAGCAGATGATGGGGATTGTCCTGTCTTCGACTCCATCAACCATGAGTGGCTGATTCTTCTACTTAGGGTTGGATAAACCCTAAGCATGTAACCTATTCTCTCTCTCTTTTCATACTTTTTGGGGATTAATTTATGTAATTAGTGTATAGTTTTGAATATTATGAATTAAATTCTTCCAATTGATTATCTGTATTAATCTCATATTGTCTTATGTGTGGTTGATTGATAAACAAATTTTACACATGAATTCTTTGTTAATTGATTCTTGTGATGGCTATGCATGGTATTGCTTAGTTGTAATTGTGTTTCAAATTGATGAAAAATGCTTCCATTTGATGGATGGTACTACCTGTTTAGGTTAATTTGTTGTCTAATTAGTTTTAAATTCATGTTTAATTAGTTTAATTTAAGTTTAATTAATTTAATTGCAATTCAATTATTAGGTAAGTAGACCATCCATACTTATGTTTGAATTCCATACTTTTTGTCACAATTGCATTATCTTCTAGATTAATGTGTGTTAAATTTGTAACTTGGATTGATAAATCATGCTTTGAATGGGTGAATTGCACTACGCTTAGTTTAATTGTCATTAGGTAGTTGATTCATGCTTGAAATTGATGGTTTACACTTTTCATTGCACTTGTTACCCACATATAGATTACATAATATTATTTCCCCAATTAGTTGAAAGTGAGTGAGTTAGGGAATGTGCTTAGTGGTGAATCCTACACCCTAAGTCTCTTTCCAATCTCTTAAACTCTATTTCTTTATTGCAATCATTTAGTTTAAAATTAATTTTAATCACAAACAAAACCCTTTTGGCAATCACATAAGCACTAAAGTAGAATTCAATTCTGGAAAACCTATAATTGTTTAGATCTCTTGGGACGATCCCTGCTCACTTCATACTCCATAGTATAAGTGTTTAGTGGTTTTATAAATTTTAAAATATGGTGCCCACTTGACATTATTTCTAAACCTAAAGTGTTATGCATTATTTTGTGCACACGCTCGGTCGCACCAAGGGCCCAAACTTTAGGTTAATAATAATTAAAAAAAAAAAAGTAGTTGCAAAAGTAATAAAAAAGTGAGGACTTCTCCCAAAAGGTGAGAAGTGGGAAATGATTAGATGGAGATTGTTTTGATTTGTAGCCTAGTTGATTTGAGCTTGTAAGTCCTTAGGGGTGTTTGAATACCTAATGCCCTAAAGCCGTCTGATTTGGGAGTCATTGACCTAACGCTCGACCTCATGAATCGCTAGACAACTTAATAAATCACTACATTGCACCATGCTTCCATCTCTGTTCCTACATAAAAAAAAAAAAAAAAAAAAAAAAAAAAAAAAAAAAAAAAATCGAGTGGAAAGAATAAGCACATCTAGATGAATAAAACTTTAATAAAAGGTCCACTCTTTATTTTGATGATCGGGACTAGATTTGTGTGTTAGTTTGAGGATAAGGATGTGATCATTTCTTTAATTAGCTTAAATAGCAACATATTTGATGTCGGTCCACTTAAAAAGGATTCTAGTGTTGTTTTGATTTGCATAATCATTTTCTTGATGTGTGGAGGACCATATTTGTTTATTTGATGTTGAAATTTTAGGAGATTGTTTGGAAATGGTTAAAAAATTACATACTTGAGGTAGTTTTCTCCCAATGCTTGTTTGTAATATTGGTGTCTCTTTTGTGAGAATGAGCTTAATGTTTGTGGGTATCATTTCTAGAAACCCTCATGAGACTTCACTCATCCACTAGGGGTAACTTAGGGGTTTAAAAGGCTTGTTACATATGCTAAATGCAATCATGTTCCCTACGAAAGTGGCACTATCCATTTATTACTTTCTTGATTCATAGTTGTATAGTTGTTCATATCATTCCTTTACTTTGTAATTCATTGCTAGGGACTAGCAATATTTAAGTTCGGGGGTGTGATGAGCGCTGAAAAGTGCACATTTAAACCTCTTGAGTTTGAGTATTCTAGGACCTTTATCTATCTTATTTTTCCGTTTTAGACTAATTTCGTGTTATTTCCTTTTTTAGGTCAATAATGTTAAAATGAGCTAAAAATGGTTTCTTAAGGCTTTTTTGGAGTCAAACTAAGTCTTTGTGAGAATTTGAAGCAAAAAGAGGCTGATTTGGAGCAAAAAGGAGGCTAATGCTGAAAAACTGCCAAGTGAGATAAATCGCAGAAAAGTGAGATCGATCAAAAGTTGGATCAATTGAAAAAACTCTGATCGATTGAATAAAAGTTGGATCGATCAAAAATGTGCTGGCAGTGAGCTGTCTTATTCCCGAGCGCCCGAACTCCACCTATCACATAGTTTCGGGATTAGATATTTTTGGGCTATATTTATAACTTAATGACTAAGAAAAGGACCTTGTATTTAAAAGGAATTGAACCATTTTGTAAAGGAGCTTTTTATCATTTTATTTTTACATTGTAATTTTATTTTTCTCTCTCTAGAAAAGTTAGAGATTAGGGTTAGAAGAAAAGAGAAGAGTGGAGGCTCCAAGAACACACCTCAAGATCTACACACTCTCTTTCTCTATAATTCATCAAAGAAGAAGAGGAAGAAGATAGAGCTGTGTTTAGGGATTGCCCTTGAGGGTTCCAAGATCACATCTCCCTCCTTTATGATTGGCTAGACTTCTCTTTCGGGCTTGGATGAGCCCCAAGTTTGTAATCTAAACCTCTATCTTTTTCATACTTTTTGGGGAATAATATCTTGTGATTAATGTTCTAGCCTTGTGAATTTAATGAATCTTGGTATATTTCTATGATTTCTATGGTTTAATTATTCCTATTAATTCTCTAGTTTATTTATATGTCTATGTGTGATTAAATTGGGAATTATGTCTCACATGATTCACATGGTTTAATTCTTCCATCTAATTCTCTATGTAATTACATGTTGTTTTATGCGTGATTATTGGGGAATTGATCTCTACACTATTTTTTCTATGTTTGTTGCATGTCTATGTGTGATGAATTAAACAATTAGTGATGGCTAGACATAGTTTTTATTAGATAGGTTTGTGAATTAATTTGATGGATTATTCTTATACTTTGTTCTACAATTTAATTCATGCTTGTAGGTAGGTAGACAATTTATACTTGAGTTGATATTCCATGGCTTATTATTGCAAATTCCATGATTCTCTAGATTGATGTGTGCTACAATTGTAACTAGTTTGATGGGTCATGCTTAGAATTGATGGGTTGTGCTACACTTAGTTTATTTGTCTATTAGGTTGACAATTCATTCTTTAATTTGATGGTTCATACTTAATATTACTATTGGTAGTCATATTTTGTTCACAAGAATGTTTTCTCCAAATTAGTTAAAAGTGTGCGGTTTGGTGAACAAGCTTGGTGGCAATTCCAATAGACCCCATGACCTCACTTCTCATCTCTTAAATCCATATCTCAGCTTAGTTTATTTTAATTGCATTTTAATTAATTATTTTCTAGAGTAATTAACCAATCTCTCCTTTGCAATCAATTGATACATTAGAGTCAAAGTTAAATTCCAACATGTATAATCTCTGTGGACGATCCCTACTCGCTATACTTCATTAGTTGTAGTAGTGGTTTTTATAAATGTAAATTTAACTAGAAAGGCATCCTAAACCACAATCATATTTTGACCTTGCGAAGCGACCTCTCGCATTAAAAAGTCCGTTTTCTAAACACTTTGAAAGGGGACCGTTATTTATACAAAGTTTGCAATTCAATACAATTTAATCCATGCTAATAAAGTGACATTTGAACTTTCAACATAGCATAATGAGATGCAATTTCACAAAGTTATTAACTTGGAAATTAAAATGCAAAATCAAACCAAAGTGGATACTTGGATATTGCCCGGATTAAAACTGTACTCTTGAGCTCACTTTAGGGCTATTAACCTATGGGTACCTTCCCCTAGTGCACACTATAATGTAGGGAGCTCTCTATCTCCCGTACTAGAACCAAGTCCTAGCCAAGTATGTTCTTGATAATATCCCAAGTTTCCAAAATCAACAAGTTGAGCAACAAATCATGATATGTGATAAAAACATAATAAAGCTCCATGAGTTACATGACTAAATCATTTGATCAACAAGATAGAAATTAAGTAGACTAACTAGTCAATTTCTCTAGATTTCAAGGATTGTTCAAATGATTCCAATTTAATATATAATGAAGAGTAAGTCATGGCCATACCATATTTCAAGTCTAGAATGGAATTCAAGCATGGTACAATTAAGTAGAATTTAAATCAATTTATATTAATTAATTCTCTAGATTTAAAAGCTCATTTAAATCATGCCAACTTAATATACAACAAGGATCAAGTCATGGTGATGCCATATATCAAGTCTAAAATCAGTTATATGCAAGCTACCATAAATTATTAGTTACTCAATTTAATACAATCATGTATACAATTTATACATCATTATAAAAACAATAATTGACTTGAATAATAAAGTTGAACACCCCCTAGCTCACAAGAAGATTGTTCCTCTTGAATCCAAAGGAAGCAAAGGAATTTCAAGTTTTCTTTCGAGGGTTATGAAGAGGAAAATGAGGCAAGAATTTTGTATTCCAAGCTTAATGGTCTAAGGTGAGTGGAAGGAGATCAAAAAATGAAGTCAAAGCCTTATCCAAGCTTTGTCTTCAATGGTGGCTAGGTTGGAGTTTGTGATACCCCTCGGATCCGAGACACGGGTTGATCAGGCCCAGGCCCAAACCCGGGGGAATATCTAACAATTAATATTTTATAATGAACACGGAATACAAAACGAATTAAGAAATGAAATTAAAGCTGAAAAGAACTAAAAATAGAATCAGCAAAATAATATAATTATTAAAATCCATCAAACCCAAACTCCAAAACTCCATCAATTTACAACTCGGGAATCCATCTCTAATAGACCCCTATTAAACATCCAAACGGAAAATAAAGCAACTATAATAAGCATCTAGAAATAAACTATGGAGAGAATCCTACATCGTCGGAAGAGTGAATAGAGACCTCTGTTTAGCACGAACACGTCTAAGCCTGGAACTGTCGTGTACCTGAAAAATAGAAGTGGGTCAGGCCCACGCGCAAGTTCTATACTACTACAATCCAAACAGAGGCCCGATACGCATGTACATCCTAAACAATTTAACAATAGCTAATAGTCCGTAAGTGTATATATATATAGTCACACAAAAGGACTCTCACTGGACTACAGGCCGGTCTCAACCTGAATAGAGGTAACATTCTAAAAACGCACACGAAGTGGGCATGTGTACCTAAACCTAAACAGGGTACACCTCTAACCATCGTATCCAGCTATGCATCCCAATGCATATACGTTCCCTAATCGTCGATCCTGAGACTCAAGCTCATATTGAGATACCATAACAATATATTTAAAATCCATCCTGAATCCTAGTAATGCCGCTCAACTAGTTGTTGCCATGATACTGCAATCAATAGGACTTAACTTTTAGTTAATCCAATTCTTAATCCAGAGTCGGTAGGTTTTGGTATTTTGAATCTAAACCGCCCTTAGTATACCACCGTCCCATACCGGTGTATACTATCCAATCATCCAATAGTTGATAATATCAACAATTAAAGTAAACATCAACTAAATCCATACATCCCACACTTGATACCAACAGTAATAATGTAAGCATCGATAACTAGAGTACAAGTATATACATAAACATGCTCAGTACATACAGTTCCATAAAATCCGGTGTACTATTAAGTTTAAATCTTAATAACATTCAATAGCCAGCAGTTGATATTACAGATCTCAAAGTAACTATCAACTAAGTTCATAACTCCATAGTATTTCCCCAAAATCCAGTAATACTAAGTTGGTTTAATTCTTAATATTATTCCAAGTTGGTTTAATTCTTAGTATTATTCCATACCAACTCATTCAGAATAGTTTTCATTCAGATACATGATCATGATATACAGTTAAGCATGTTACAATTATATCGTTCGTCTCAGAAGACTACTAATTCAGAGAGTTAAACATTTCTAACTTTCCACTTCCTAAACATAGTGAAACTGTTTGATTAATTCCTCACGGTCCAAACTGTTCTAAGCCCTTAGACTTAATTAATACCACATCTGGAGCCTTAACCTAACCATATACATCCATTCGACCTTTCATTTTAAATCCCAAACTCAACTGGAAACTTCAGAAGCAACCATTGCATGCAAAACTGACTAGAACAAAGAAAAAAAAAATAAAAATAAAAAAATGCACCAAAGGAGACGTCTCCAAAAAGTGGAGTCGCCTTCTTTAGACCTTGGAGCCGGCTCCACTTTTTGGAGCCACCTCCACATAAAAAGGGAGCCGGCTCTCTCCAAAGGAGAGCCGGCTCTCTCCCTCTCTGTCTGGTTTCTTCGCCCTCCGTCTCCGTTTTACGCCTCTGTTACTTCACCGTCGCAATTTCCAAAGGCTGTAACCCAATCCTAGTACATTCACAATCCATGCTTAAGTCCAATTAACATTACATACATAGCTTTAAACAGAGATTTATGCAAGCAACCATCATGTTTTAACAGTTTTACAAAGCATAAAAACATACAGATAAAGTTCAGTTTAAGCACGAACAGAGAATGGTTTAATTGATTCAATTAATCCTAAAACTGTTTAAGAATGCAAAGAACACGAAACCTAAGGGAGAGAGTGAGGACAGAACTTACCTTACACCGACGTCCGTCCAAATCGTCCAACTAATCCTCTGTTTACTTTCTGTTTTCCTCCCAACCGTTTCTAAACTCTTTGTATCTTACTGTGGCGTAATATCCTTTTAAAAACCCTAGGCAGACACCCTAGAGGAGTATTTATAGGCCACATTAATCCTAGACTCTCTTAAACCCTAAGTGGATTTGCTCGGCCCATAGAGAAAACTAGGTTAAATGCACTGTCGGTTGTGAACTATGATTCTAATTTATAACCATCCATGTGCAACCTTCCCTACAGCCATGTTAAAATAGAAACTAATTTAAACTAATAATGAAAACTATCAATTAATTCAAATGAAACAAATAATAACAATTAAAGCAAATAATTCCCATAACTAAACAATTAACCAGTAAAATTGCAAACAAACAGTTAAACAATAAATAAATAAAAACAATCAAAACAAATAAAACAGAGTTACAATTAAATCACAATTAATTAATGCCAACCAATTCATTATTTAAACAAATAAAACTCAACTTAAACAATTAAATAAATTTCCAGGTCTATCCTTTTAAATTAGGGGTATTACAGAGTTCTTGAGAGGAAGAAGATAAAGTGAAGTAAAATATGAAAACCTTAAGTTAAATGTGATGGGATCCTCCATTCGCTAGGTGCTCTTGCATTACCTCACACACATACAATGCACGACTAATTGTGAGACTTATACTTGTTATCATCCTAAGTAAACTTCCAAGACTTAATATTGAGTCTACACCTATCAACCATCCATGCCAACAAGTGCTCCTATCCTAGGCCAACAAATAGGTGAATCTCCACCCTCCATGTGTCATGAGATTAAGCCTCCAAGTGGTTCCGACACAAGCTCAACAAGTGGCACCATAGGAATGTGACACTTGTCACATTTTTTGAAAATTGTAAAAAGGTTCTTTTTGAAAATATCTTTCAAATTAAATTACAAAATCGTCCCTAAGACAAAAAATAATTACTTTAATTAATTACACTAAAACCCCGAAAGTCATGAATAATTACAATAAGTTAAGCATCCATGCCCTTTATAAGAAAAGTAAACATTTAGCATGCTTTTTACAAAAGTAAAAATGCAGATATCATAGAATTTAAATATCATAGATGTATGCAAAGACGAAATCAAATCCGAGCACAAAAAGTGAGGTTATGTAAGAAAAATAGGAAACGAGAAAAAGACGAAATAGGGAAAAAGACGAAAAAAAAAAGAAATTTGCCGAAAAAAGAAAAGAAGGAAAATGACCGGGTCATTACAACCTACCCTCTTTAAAAGGGATTTCGTCCCCAAAATTGAATCGTACCTGAAAGAAAGAACAAATGAGGATACTGAGAGCGAACCTCCTATTCGAGCTCCTAAGTAGCTTCCTCGATGCTGTGGTGTCTCCACAAGACCTTAACCAATGGAGTGCTCTTGGTCCGCAAGACCTATTCCTATGAATTAAGAATCTGGACTGGACCTTCCTCGTAGGTCACATCCTCATCAACAATAACATCTGTCCATCGTAAAACATGTGATGGATCCGACTCGTACTCCCTCAGCATAGAAACATGAAAGACGTCGTGAACCCTATCCAGGTCTGGCGACAACACCAAATGATAAGCAACTTCACCGACGTGCTCTAATATCTCAAGTGGTCCAATGAACCTAGGAGACAACTTGCCCGTCTGTCGAAATCTCAGAAGTCCCTTGCGCGGAGAAACCTTAAGAAAGACATGGTCCCCTACCTCAAAAGACAAGGATCGTCTCCTCCTATCAGTGTAACTCTTCTATCTGCTCTGTGTGGTAGCCAACCGCTGCCGAATCAACTTGATTTTCTATATAGTCTCGATGACAATGTCGGGACCCAAGTCAACGGTATCACCAACCTCGGTCCAACAAATTGGAGATCTGTAAGGTCTGCCATACAACGCCTTAAAAGGTGCCATGCTAATAATGGTCTGGTAACTGTTGTTATAGGCAAACTCAGCCATAGGTAAGTAGCCATCCCAACTACCTCCGAAATCCAAGATACAAGCCCGTAGCATATCCTCTAATATCTGAATAGTGCGGTCCAATTGACCATCAGTCTGAGGATGGAATGCTGTGCTGAAGTGAAGCCCCGTATCAAGAGCCTTCTGAAAATTCTGCCAAAAGTAAGACGTGAACCGCGAATCCCTATCCGAAACAATAGATACAGGAACCCCGTGAAGCCTGACAATCTGCCTTACATACAGTCCACTCAATCTCTCTGCACTGTCTGTCACCGCCATGGGCAAGAAGTGAACCGTCTTAGTCAACCTGTCAACTATGACCCAAACGGCATCATTCCCTACCTGAGACCTCGGAAGTCCCGTTACGAAATCCATAGTGATATGTTCCCATTTCCACTCAGCTACTGGTAATGGTTGTAACAATCCTGCAGGTCGTTGATGCTTTGCTTTCACTTGTTGACAAGTAAGGCATCGAGCCACAAACTGTGAAGCATCCTATTTCATGCCCTGCCACCAAAACTATCGTCGCAGATTGTAATACATCTTCGTACCACCAGGATGAACTGCAAGCTGAGAGTGGTGAAAATTCTGAAGAACATCTTCACGAACATCATCCCCTTGTACCTGAGACCACCGTCTGAATGTAAGGTCCAACCTTTTACATTCTTACCACCTGAAATCCGAACATGGATGGCCTTCATCTCCCCATCCTCCAACTGAGCCTCAACAATTCTGCTAACAAGTGCAGGTTGAGCCACAAGGCTAAATAAAATAGCAGGTGAAACATCTTTGTAAGACTCTAAACCAAGATCTACAAGCTCTTCTAGCATTTTCCATCTGCAAATGGAAATGCTAGTAAGAGTCCCCCGTAACTTTCTACTCAATGCATCGGCCACTACGTTGGCCTTACCCGGATGGTACTACAACTCAAAGTCATAGTCCTCTATGAACTCGACCCATCTGTGCTGCCTTAAGTTCAAATCCTTCTGAGAGAAGAGATACTTGAGACTCTTATGATCGGAGAAAACCTCAAACTTTTCCCCGTACAAATAACGTCTCCGCACCTTCAGGGTAAAGATAACTGCTGCCAACTCTAAATCATGTGTTGGATAATTCAACTTATGAGTCTTCAACTGTCGAGACCCATAAGCAACTACCTGCTTTGTCTGCATCAAGACGCAACCCAAACCTTCCCGTGAAGCATCACAGAAGATCACATAACCCAAACCACGTTCAGGAATGATTAAAACTGAAGCCAATGTCATCCTGACATTCAACTCCTGAAAAGCAAACTCACAAGCCTTTTTCCATACGAACTTGACCCCCTTGCGGGTAAGTCGAGTCAAAGGTGCCGTTAAATGAGAGAAATGCTGAACAAATCTCCAGTAGTAGCCAGCTAGGCCAAGAAAACTCCGGATCTTAAATACTGTCTTTGGAGATTCCCAATCCATCACCGATTCAATCTTTGATGGATCTACTGCAACACTACCCCTTGACACAACATGTCCAAGGAACTTCACCTCCAGTAGCCAAATTCACACTTCTCGAACTTGGCATACAATTGATTATCCCTAAGGATCTGCAACACTGTCCTCAAATGATATTCATGTTCTTTCACTGAAGCTGAGTATACGAGAATGTCGTCAACAAAGACCACAATGAACTAATCAAGATGGTCACTAAATACACGGTTCATCAAGTCCATAAAAGCTGCTGAAGCATTGGTCAAACCAAATGGCATCACTAGAAACTCATATTGGCCATATCGTGTGCGGAAAGCAGTCTTGGATATATTCTCATCCTTAACCCTCAACTGATAGTAACCCAATCTCAATTCAATCTTCAAAAAACAAGTGGTTCCCTTCAACTGATCAAACAAGTCATCAATCCTAGGCAAAGGATACCTGTTCTTGATTGTGGAGTGGTTCAGCTTGCGATAATCGATGCAAAGTCTCAAAGACCCATCATTCTTCTTCACAAAAAGAACCGGTGCTCCCTAGGGTGAAGCATTAGGATGAATAAAGCTTTTAAATGATCCAATTGACCTTTTAACTCATTAAGCTCTGTTGGTGCCATACGGTACGGTGCCATAGAGATCGGCGCAGTACTGGGAATGACATCGATGGCACAGACAACTTCCCGAAGAGGAGGAAGCTCCGTCAACTCCTCCAGAAAGATATCTAGAAACTTGCCTATAACTGCCAAAAAAACATGGCCCAAACTACTGTCCTCGTCAGCTAATAGGCTAGCCAAGTAAGACCTATGGCGACTCTAGTCACGAATATTAAAAATCATGGTCGAGTGAGAATCACTTCGATCTCCCATGAAGTGAAAACAATCTCCCGCAAGAGTGCAAATAGATACTCGCCCATGGAAACAATCAATCGTGGCATAGAAGAAAGACAACCAGTCCATCCCAAGAATGACGTCAAAGCCCGTCATGTCAAAAACGATGAAATCGAACTCTAAGGTTTGCCCAGCTATCTCGATAGCACAACCCTGACAAACACAGTCCAAAAACACTGGACCCTAACTGGTGTGTCAACATAAAGGAAACCATCCCGCTGCGTGACCTCCAGACCCAAAGAATGTGCAAATAAAGCAGATATGAATAAATGTGATGCACCTGTGTTAACAAGAACTCTAGCCCAATAACTAAAAACTGGAAAGATACCTCGAACTATAGAAGTCCCAGCGGAGGTACTTTTGTTATCATAACTAGTATTATCTCAATCTCACTCTATTGAGAATATACTATGTTATCAGATATTAAATCTTTCATATCAAATATACTAATTAGTATATCATTAATTTTTTTTTTTTTTTTTAAGGCATACAATGACTTATACATCACATTTATGTCATTGTCTTAGTTTTTGCTCTAATCCACTGAAGGAGTTATAAGCTTGCACACTTGACTTTTCAACTAGAACAAATAACTCAGCTCTTCAACTGTAAAAAAGAACTCTTCTAATTGTTCCATAATATTTTTCTCGTAGGAAACAACATGCACTATTGTTATAATATTATAAATGATTTTTGGTTCTATCCAAATCTCTTAGGATTAAGAACTTCTATATTTATAAGTATTTTTTATCTGATGAGGTAACTCATAACAAATTTCATCTGTGGACAATATCCCCCCACAACTTTGGGAAAATCCTGAAATTTTATATATGATATATTTCTTATAGTTTTCCAACTCTTGAAATACCATATATTAAATATTTCACCTTATCTACCTTTCCAAGGTTCTATATTCGCTTCTCAATAAACATGTATAATAGTCTCTAGTGCATATGCATTCACTTTATTTCTAGTTTGTTTTTATAATATGTCACCGACGTTACTGTAAATTAATTCTAGAGATATTAATTACAATGGGCTCAAATTTATATTTGTTTCTACATCTCTTGTATTTATGAATTGAGTTATTCATGTTTAGGTTCATGTTAAGTCAGTCATATTAACATGTCATAACCTTTCATGTGTCACACATCACATAACTCAATCATTTCAGCAAATAATTATCTTATTATTTAAGCTTTGGATACAATCACCACAGAGTGAACACTCACTTCTCAGCTATCATTACTAGTTAAAAGTGAGTTCTTAGCTATCATTACTAGCTTAGATTAAGTACACTCTTCTCATATCTCACTATTAGGTTATGATGAGCACCCACTTCTCAGCTATTATCGCTAGCTTGAAGTTAAATTTGTTTAACTATCAATTCTAATAACTCATAACTTTAGTACACACTTATCTAAGTATACTGCCTTGATAGTAGAGTAATTTGTTTTGCAGAATATTCTTCAAAAACTACTACTTTACAAGTAGTATTATTCCCTCCTACATGAGCATATATGATGTATAACTCAAATAGCGTATGGCTAAAATGGCTACCCATCACCCTCATGTTTTTTTACTATCAAGTTGAGAGCTAGAACCAACTAACATTTTTTCATATTCCTCTTAGGTTCTGTGCACGTCATTAATCATCTAAGCTAACTAGTTTGCAACTCAATAACATTTTAACTTTTAGTTAAATTGTACATTAGAGCTAACTAGCTTGATTTAGCTTGTCTCGATATACTTGCTTAGTGTATCCATAATATTTTCCATTAAACTCTTTCGAGTTATTGGAAAATTTTCTCTTATTCAGCTCATTCAGAGCTATATGTGTCTTAAACACTAGTATAGATCTTTTTCCCTTGACTATTGGGAGAATTGACATAATTGGACTAGTAAATTTTTGTTTGTTGTATTAAATACACAAACCAGTCATGAACTCTTATACAAAGTTAATAATATCACATATTAAATAAATTATATTGTAAAATTGAATTACTATGCACACTAAGTATATTCAACTACATAGTTCAATATTATAGTATCAAATAAAAATAAATATTTATAAAAATAATATTGAACTTGCATAACAATATAGTTTCATATTATATCACATGATTAATTATATCACATAATTAATTTAAGAAATAATAATAATTAGGAGAAGACTTTGCTTCCTTAAAACTTTGTAGTTCATTCTCCAATAAACATGTTAGAAAATAAGGACCAAATGATTTAGACGTTCTAGCCCACCTACTATGTCTAAGTTCATCTTTATTTTCATTGTATAATTTATGCACAAGAAAATGATATGTACTGCTGTTATGAGTATAACATATCAAATGTTACATGTAATTAACCACTCTAACACATGGTATGATATTGTTTGTTTTGAGTTTTATCCCAAAGTGCCACATACCAATTGGAGATAACACTATCACATAAAAACACTTCACATTTTCCTTCCCTAAGTGATGTGGGACTGTGCACCTATAGCTCACCCAGTGTGGTAACCTGTCGGTGCTTCTTGCACTCGCCCATGGCACACCCACTCCCAAGGTTGCCACATTTTAAGTCTAACTTTAATTTTCTTAGGAATAGGAACTGCAACTTTAGTTAGACACCTCCACACTTTTAAGAATTTATAAAAAGGTTTTCAACCTTTCCATAATTCATATGGTGTCATATTCGTTTTCTTTAGAGGTATTTTATTGAGTAAAATAATTTGCAGCAAGCAAAACTTCCCCCCACAAATTCTGAGTTAAACCAGAACTTATCAATATAGCATTCATCATTTCTTCGTGAATGATACCATATTCTAAACAAATATTAACACATGATGTTTTGTATTCACAAATTCTTAACCTCACTTTTGTAATGTTTAAACATTTCTAAGGTTTATCTTTACTTCGTAGCAGATATACATAACATCATCTTATGCAATCATTGATAAAAATAACAAAGTACCTTTTTTCACCTCTAGTTGGCACAAATTTAAGATAATATAATATACTACATAATATCATATTACAGAATTAAAATAATTCAACCAATATTGAATTATATAAATAATTCAATAATCTACTTATATAACATGTTTCAATTTCACATAATATTGAACACATCAATATTTAGTATATTATTATATAATAATGTATATAACATTATTTTATTATATCTCAATTATTAATATAATTTTTATTTCTTTATATCTTAAATAGAAACATATAGTAAAACTTGCGCAAGGAATGAATCTGTCTTAAGATTGTTGGTAAATTATATGCTTCATGTAACATTTAAGATATAACAAACTTTATACTAATATGTCATGAGATAATTAAATATGCAAAATAAAGCAATAAAACAATAATAATAAATAAAGAACCTGGACCGAGGCTAGTATTGAATACTATGTCCTTAAGACAGATTCGCCCCGCTATGGTGCTAACGGACTCAGTGGTGTCTATCTCCCATGATACAATGGTCTACATCCACCAGTAGCAGCACTATAAACTCGTGGATACAGCGAACCTCCTCCGTGTAATACTCTCTCTGACTCAAAAATGTATCTATACCATATAAATGCTAAATTGGGTGCAATCCGAACCAAATGGTTTGGACCAATCTTAATATGGTTCGATGAAATTGGATTAGGGTCTGAGTGGTTCGGACCACTTAACCTATAGTTTGAACTCACTTGGGTTGGGTTCAAGTCTAGAGAGGGAGATAGAAGAAAATGACAATGAACAACTTGCAAATGATCCAAAGGGGGGTATTTATAGAAACAGAAATGCCTTTTCGGGTTGGGTGCATCTCTTCATCATTAGACACAACCATTGCAATAGGTTGCAATGGTTCACATGGTATCTGTTCACCAATAGACACATCCATTCCAATAGGTTGCAATGGTTCACATGGTGTCTGTTCACCACTAAACACATTTATTCCAATAGGTTACAATGGTTCACATGGTGTCTGTTCACCAATAGACACATCCATTCCAATAGGTTGTTCACATGGTGTCTGTTGGTTTTGAGTTGCAACCCTTTAGAAATAGATGTAACTATTTGAAAAACAAATACAACCCTTTAGAAATAGATGCAACCCTTTGGAAAAAAAAAAAAAAAAAACCTAACTTTTAATTTAAATTCAAAAACCAACCACCCATTTAAATAAGTCCAGCCCAAAATTAAAGGCCCAATCCAAGATTCTATTTAGTAAAAAGAATAATTGAACTTTACAATTAGACCCAAACCCAAGCCCAAGCCCAAGCCCAAGCCCAAATTTGGCTTATTTAAATTTCAATTGGTTTTAACATTTTTTTTCATGTGGGACAAACACTTCTTATATTTTGCATACCCATTTAGGCTTATCAAAACTCCGTTAATTTCTCATTCACCCGGAGACAGATTTGAGAAAGTAAATATACTGCATTCATCTCCTTACAGAGAGAAACACGCTCATCTAGAGACGCGCAAAAAATTCTTAACAGAATCTATTCCAAATCTCATCCAAAGTTTATGCTTTTAATGCCTCTGTTTCCAACACTAAGAACCCCATAAAGCAGGCTTTTTGGCCAATATTCCGGCCTCCCTTCACTGTTCAATTAGTAACGGCACTACATATATAATAATGATATACAGAAACAAAACAGCACACACTAGAAGTCACATCCTATGTTGGAGTATCCCTTGATTTGGATGCATTTATGTTCCATTGCTTAGGTGACTGTTTTGTATATGTGTCTTCATGTGTTTGTGTATGTTAATGATTGTTGGCTTTGTTCTCTTGGCATGGTCATGATTTTGTAGACCATATAGTAACCCTTTAGTCACACCTAGGTGGCTGAATTATTGCACTGAAAACATCAATGCATAAGCTTAATTCTTAAATTTGTTCCCGATTCTGAAATTGCTCATTGATTCCATTTTTCATAATAGTTTTAATTACTGATTACTCAAGGCTCCGTAGATTAGCCATATAAGTGGTTTGATTAGTTTAGATGAGCATTCGGAATCAGACAAGTGACAGCATGACACCCTTGGATGGGGGAGTTTTTTAAATTTCTTGACTCAATAATATGTAACAGTTCTTGCCAGATAATGAGCAGAATATATGTTGCTTTAACGCGTATCTTAGCTGTTATATGTGACACACCAATAAAGTTCACTTGCTAACATCATAGAATTTAAACAACTGGTACAATGATCCAAAACAAAATGAGATAACCATGCACCTCCTCTACTCTCTTCGCTAATTAGAAGCAGCCACCTAATTTTTCACATCTCTTCAATAAACACTTCATAGCGAAGCGCTTTAATACAGATATCGATGTTAAACAATCATGGCACTCTTGTTATCCTTCTCATGCCACTGTGTTTATCCATACTTGTCCCTAATACAATTGCAGAGGTAAGTACTAGTTCTTCATTGCCATTGCAGTCTCTTTTTGACTTCAATTTTATAACAAGTTTCTTTTTTGGCTTCAGTGGTTAAATCATAGAGGTGATATAACTAATAGTAGGTATGCCAATCGATAATTGCTGATCAACCCAAAATCTGTACGAAATTTGAGGTTAAAATGGAAATTCTTTGCTGGAAAAGACATATCTGCAACACCAGCAGTAGCCAATGGAGCAGTGTACTTCCCCTCTTGGAATGGATTTTTGTATGCAGTGAATGCCTTCAATGGTGCTGTTTTATGGAAACAGAACCTTGGTCAGCTGACCGGTCTGAGTGGAACCGGGACTGTGGTGAATGTGTCTGCATCGAGATCCACCCCTACAGTAGCCGGCAACCTTCTCATTGTTGGAATCTATGGGCCTGCAGTTGTGATTGCCGTTACTCGTTTGACTGGAAATCTGGTGTGGCTCACTCACCTAGACCAGCACCCACTAGCTCTAATTACTTCATCAGGAACTGTTCATAAGGGGTTAGTCAATCTCTCTATTCTAGTCATCATATATATCACAAGAACAAAATCTAAGGCCTTTATTGAATACAAAATCTAGAATAACTATTGTTTTCAAAATTTTCTAAATAATAAGTAGTACTAATATTGTCCTACTTTCATCTTCCATAAAGAAAGCTAATTAATAGAAGTTCTTCCATATGAACAATAAGTTTTGGTCTCGCTTTTTGTAGGGCGTACTACATTGGAGTATCATCATTAGAAGAAATAGTGCCAGCCGAACTGTGTTGCACATTCCGGGGCAGCCTGGCAAAGCTAGATGTTAGAACTGGTGCAATTTTCTGGAAAACTTTCACTCTTCCTGATAATGGTGGCAAACTAGGGGGCTACTCAGGCGCGGCTATTTGGGGAAGCAGCCCTGCCATTGACACAGACAGGGGACTTGTTTATGTTGCAACTGGCAACCTCTACAATGCTCCACCTGTGGTGCTACAATGTCAAGAAGAGCAGAACAATAATAAAACAAAACCGACTCATCCTGATCAGTGCATTGGGCCAGATATCAACTTCAACTCGATCCTGGCATTTGATATTGATTCCGGAAAGATGATATGGTCAAGACAACTAGGTGGCTACGACGTTTTCTATTTCGCGTGCTTAGTCCCTAATAATCCCGACTGTCCACCGGGGCCAAATGAGGATGCAGATTTTGGAGAGGCCCCCATGTTGCTTAGCATAATACTTGCAGATGGACAGGTTCACGATATTGTTGTGGCAGTGCAGAAGAGTGGCTTTGTCTGGGCTCTAGACCGTGACAATGGTGACATAGTCTGGTTTAATGTAAGTACATTACTCCACGATACATTTCACCTCACAATGCATTATACTATACAAGAATGCAAGTCATTGAAGTTGAATTAATCCATTCTACATAGGTACATGACTCTTGATTACATTCCACCTTTATTGTGACAATATGAAAATTTTGACGTCACCTAGGATGCAAATTAGACTCACAATTGTTACCTATCGCATTGAAGTTGAATTAATCCATTCTACATAGGATTTGAGATGATCATTTGCTAAAGTTTACCGTCTAATTTTGTAGGTAGCAGGACCAGGAGGCAAGGAGGGAGGAGGGATATGGGGAGCAGCCACAGACGGAAAAAGAGTGTACACAAACATAGCCAACAGTGACAGAGTGACCTTCCCTCTTTCACCATCTAAGCAAACAACAACAGCCGGTGCATGGGTAGCTCTGGACGCGAATTCTGGTAACATTGTATGGACCACGGCCAATCCAAGCAACGAAACTTCCCAAGCACCGGTGACACTAGCCAGAGGTATCCTTTTTGCTGGTTCAGTAGCTTCTAATGGTCCTATCTATGCAATGGATGCCAATACCGGGGCTATTTTGTGGTCTTACAATACCGGTGCTACTATATATGGTGGTGCATCAGTGAGTTATGGGTGCATTTACATTGGCAGTGGATATTCAGTTAGTCTGGCAAAGTTTCACCCAAATTGGACTCCAGGAACTTCACTCTTTGCCTTCTGCATTGCATGAAAGACTCATCTTCTTGGAAATTTGCAAGTTGATATGGACCTCATAAGAAATAAAATTGAACTTATTTTATGTTAGCTTGTGCTATCTGATGTGAACAATATGGAATGAATGTGACTTGGGGGTTCTAATTTTTTTTTTTTTTTTCTGATGGCTGAGAAATTATTGATTTTAGTCTATAAAAAACTTTATGATGGCATTTCCATTCTTATGCTTATGGCAGGATTAATAGTGTATTGATTTTGGAGTGTGGACTAGAGACTACTTCAAATGTTTTTCTTAAGAATCAACTAGTTCTGCCTAGTAGTCTAAAGCAACTTTTACTAAGATCAATGTGGTTGTATGTAATTCTAGAGCAGATAAAGCAAAAGTCTCGAGGACCCATTGTTATGAATAAATAATAATAATAATAATAATAATATATATATGAATATATATATATATATATATATATACAGTGAACTCCAACCATGGTAATTGAGTTTATTTCATGACATTTACAAGACAAGCTTAATCTTATTTTAAAATTTATCAAGGTTGTGTTTGACAGATATGAAATTGGTAGAATTAGAAAAAAGTAACTCATTATATTAAATTAAAAGTTTCTTCAATTTCACTAATTTTAATTTTAAAGCTGCAATTCATATTGCTGGCCTAAATTTATTGAACTTGATTCATATTTGGTTGAATTAATTATTGAACATCTTGGAACTACATTAATGCATACAGTCCAAATTTGAATAAGAAATTTTGCTTAATAATTGAGTTTTTAAATCTTTTTAAAATTTTTGTATCCAAATTTAGTTTTATTTTTGTTATACGATGAGAGTTTCAGACCTTTTAAAATATTTATAATTCATTATTAGTGAAGGGGTATAAAATTTCACTGGGCCAACTTTAGCCCAGTCTGCCAGTTAAGGAAGGGGCCCAGCGGCCCCCCAGCTCACTTCCTCTCTTTCAAGGCCAGTGTTAACTGAGAGTGAGGCCCAAGGGGAGGTCCAGCCTGTTTAGAAGGAATAAAGTCCACATTATCATGAGGTTTAAAAATGATAAATGGATTTTTAGGATAAGGATAAGTTTCTATAAATAGAAGAAGAAAATGAATGTAAATGAATTTTAGTAAAGTGTAACAAATTTATTTACACGTTGAATTAGAAACATGTAAACGTAAATGAATTTACTTACAAGTTCAATTAGAGACATGTAAACGTAATCATGTACCAGCATCCGAGGATTCAAACACCGACGGACAACTATTTGAGGCGACCTAAATCAAATTTACTTGGACCATTCAAGATTCAATGATGCTTTAAATAATTGATAAACAGATAACTTGAGGTTAAGTACACTCCCAATCTGTCACTTGAAAGACCAATGGTGATGCTCTCAATTTTGGGTTCATCCCATGAAGCGCGAAATAACAAAGCTAGTTGCAGATGGACTCTACAGAGAAGCTCTCTGCTTGTACTCTCAACACCACTCTCTCTCTCTACCTCCCAACAAATTCACCTTCCCTTCTCTCCTCAAGGCCTGTGGCAAGCTCAAAGCACCGGTTCAGGGCCAAATGGTACACACCCATATCATCAAAACTGGTTTTGGCATAGACATCTACACCTCCACAGCTATCACGGACATGTACCTGAAACTTCATCGCTTTGAAGATGCCCTCAAGGTGTTCACTGAAATTCCTGAACCAAACTTGGCTTCCCTCAATGTTGCGATTTCCGGGTTCTTGCAAAATGGGTATTTCAATGAAGCCTTGAGGGTCTTCACACTAGTTCGTGATTTAGGACCCAGTACAGTTTCTATAGCTAGTGTCTTGTCTGCGTGTGAAAGTGTCAAACATGGCGATCAATTACATTGTTTGGCTGTTAAATTAGGAGTTGAGACTGAAGTTTATGTTGGGACGTCACTTGTGAGCATGTATTGTAGCTGTGCGGAGTTGGTTTCTGCAGCAAAGGTGTTTCAAATGGTTTCTGATAGGAATGTGGTGAGCTATAATGCATATATTTCAGGGTTGTTGCGAAATGGGGTTCCTCGGGTGGTGTTGGATGTGTTCAAGGACATGAGGGGATTTTCAGGTGAAGTTCCCAATTCAGTGACTTTCATTTCTGTTATCTCTGCATGTTCGGAGCTTCATTATCTTCGTTTTGGCAGGCAGGTTCATGGACTTGTTGCTAAATATAATATGGGTTTTGATATTATGGTAGGAACTGCATTAGTCGATATGTATTCCAAGTGTGGTTGTTGGCAATGGGCCTATGACATTTTCAATGAACTAAATGGCAGCAGGAATTTGATAACATGGAATTCAATGATCGTGGGAATGATGTCGAATGGACAAAGCAACAATGCCATTGAGCTCTTCGTGCAGTTAGAATCTGAAGGACTAGAACCAGATTCCGCGACATGGAATTCAATGATTAGTGGGTTTTCCCAACTAGGGAGAGATGTTGAAGCTATCATATTCTTCAAAAGGATGCAGTCAGCTGGTGTAATGCCAAGTATGAAATCTATCACTAGTCTTCTACCAGCTTGCTCGGCTCTGTATGCTCTACGGTGTGGAAAAGAGATTCATGGACACACTATTAGAACTGATATCTGTAGGGATGAATTCATCTCTACTGCACTCATTGACATGTACATGAAGTGTGGGCAATCATCTTGGGCACGCAAAGTTTTTGATCAATTCGAGACAAAGACCAGTGATCCAGCAATCTGGAATGCATTGCTTTCTGGGTATGGAAGAAATGGAGAATATGAAACTGCTTTTAAAATATTTGATCAGATGGTGGAAGAGAAGGTACAACCAAATTCAGCAACTTTCAATATCATTTTATCAGTGTGCAGTCACACCGGTCAGGTTGAAAAGGGATGGCAAGTCTTTAGGATGATGAACAGAGATTATTGCTTAAGCCCAACTCATCAGCATTTTAATTGCATGGTTGACCTCTTGGGTAGGTCTGGCCGTCTCAACGAAGCTTGGGAACTATTACAAAAAATACCCGAGCCTTCTGCTTCTGTTTTTGCTTCTTTACTTGGTGCTTGTAGGTGTCATTCAGATTCCAAACTGGGAGAAGAAGTGGCTGAAAAGCTTTTAGAGTTAGAACCCAAGAACCCAACTCCGTATGTGATATTGTCCAACATTTATGCTGCACAGGGGAGGTGGAAGGATTTGGAAATGGTTAGAGAGACGATGAATGATAGGAAATTGAAGAAGCACCCTGGCTTAAGTTTGATAGGAGTAACATAAAGGAACCGCATTTGCATAAGACATGGTGAAAAAAACCTTCCTCGACTGTCCTCTTGTCCTGAGCTAGAATTGGCTTCATCTCTGATGGCTCATGAAGTTTTACTGATTTTGATAACTGACGTTTCACTGATTCTACATTTATTGCACTGCAAATACAAACTAGTCATCAAAATGGTGAGGAGGCTCAGAAGCCAACTACTACTTCGTCCTCAAATCGTGTGAATGGACTTGGACGCAAGACTGTGGCTCGTGTACTGGTGTGCCAACCTTCAACTATCGTGGGTTCTGAAGCAACGGTGTTCATGAAGTCCATCACTAAATGTAATTTTTTTAAGGAAGAAGGAAATGGTCTCAAATGAGTGAGCAATTTTATGCTGTGAATACTTCTCCAGGAACAAATTGTATTTAACGATTGTTTGGAAATGAAAACCTAACTTTG
Source organism: Cornus florida (assembly GCF_030987335.1). Lineage (NCBI taxonomy): Eukaryota > Viridiplantae > Streptophyta > Magnoliopsida > Cornales > Cornaceae > Cornus > Cornus florida. The sequence continues at coordinate 19,575,192 of NW_026775574.1, forward strand.
ATGATTTTATATAACTGTGGTCATGAGAGTGTTTTGCGTTTGTTGATATTATTGTTCTTTGAGATATAAGATCGCAAAGATCAGAGCAATTTATAATTGAAAGGATGAAAGCCGAAGAAACACAAAATGACGGAAATTGTGCAACTGTACAGGTCCGAAGAGTTTATAGAATGTGACTGGCATAAGCTTGTGAGTTTATAGAGTTCTATTTAGTGATGCTATGCCTAATGAGAAGTCCTAGACTTAGAAGTTTAGCATCAAAACAATAGCGCACGCAAAGCCTAACTAGATTGGATCTAAATTCTAACAATCTCATCTTCATTTGGTTCCTAATAAGACTAGTACAATTTAAGTCACATAATTCTTCTCAACAATTTCACCGTCAAGTTCGAAGTGCTCCCGCTTCGCATGCGCTCTGATTTCCATTTTCACCCTATGTGACTTATATTTTGTCGTATTTATGCTCCAGCACTTGAATTTGCCCTTGCACCCACGGTTGAACTTATGCACTGTTTTGTCACTAACTATTAGTCAATTGAGAGATTTCTATCTTCAAATACAGTGATTGAAGTATTTATACTAGACACGATCATCACCTGAATAAGAAATTCAAGGGCTATATAAGTTATACTTGAGTACTCTGTTATTAAAGTAGTGAATTAGATATTCTGATCAACTTTACTTCGAATTTAGTTATTCTTCCACATCGTTAGTACGAAGGGAGAATAAAATGTTAATATAATAATTTTTGAAATAAAAAGTTGAAGAAAAAAAATTAAATAAAAATTATTATTATTTTTTATTTTAAGAAGTCTCTAGAATTAACAAATCAAATATTTTAATTTTGAAAATTCTAAAATATAATATTGAAACAGAAAGTTAAAAAATATAAAAAATTATGTATTTGTATTTTTTATCCTTGTACATTGGAGAAGTTATTAAAAACTCTACTCAATGAACATTGACCATATAAGCAATTCTGTCCACTCCAAAATGCGTAAGTTGTTTTAATTTTTTTAGCTTACAGTTAAACTTTTATTTAATTTTTCTTTTTTCTATGAGTGTTTTATTTATTTATTTTATTACACTAGAGTGGCGCCCGCTTGTCGCATTCGTATCCACACACCACACGAAAAAGGATTAGAATCCTGGAGCATCTCTATCTTCTCTGCATCCCTTGCATCACTCACCATTCTCTTTCTCAATTCATATAAAATGTCGTCACTTTTTTCCTCCTTCAGGGTCTTGGTCCCTCAGAGGAGGCACAATGGAAATGTCCGTTTCTTGATTTTCGTTCACTCCAAAAGAAAAATTACCTTCCCTCCATCCCAAATCTCTTCTTCCTTGAACGATGATTCAGTTTCACCGCCTCCCAATTCAAACCAGGCATTCTCTCTATCTCCTTCTCTCTCTGTTTGTGTATATATATACACACACACATTTAGTTTATCTACTGAGTTGGTATTTTGTGCACGAAGTTGGATAGTATTTGGAAATTTTTATGAAATTCATCTACATTTGTGTGTTATTTCCCATCAAAATGATTTTCACTAAATTGTTATTAACAACCGTTTTATGTCTTTCATTGACAGTCCGGTTATGATCCTTCAGAGGACCTCTTTGGCCTTACAGCCGATTTACAGCCAAGGTTTTATCTCTTTCTCTCTCTCGTGCTCTATCTTTGTGTATGTATGTTTATATGTTTGCATCTATTTACGTGCATATATGTTTGGGATTTGAAGAATTGGGATTTGAAAGAAATAAAATATGGTTCTTTGTGTCATGTACTCTAACTATGCGGCGCATTGTTTCTAGATTCATTACAATTTACACGCATTTATATTGGTGGCAATATTATTGTAAACTTACATTTATAGCCTAGAAAGCTCAATTGAGATGATTTTCTGATTGCTATTTCAATTTTAAAGTTGAGATTAGTTTTGGGTGTTGTAGATTAGTTATTAGTAGTTGTTTGACATAGACAGGCTTATAAACAAGTGATTAATAATAGGTGACTGTCGAATAAGTGATTATTGGTGAGCTGGAGAGAACTATTTGGCATGAGAGTTCGAAAATGTTACTGTGGTCACCACTCACTATTGATTATTTGACTCATTAGCGGACTAGTTGTTTAAAAAAGAAACACAGTGCAATATCTTAAAAGGAAGCACTTGATCATATGTAATTGCAGAAACTATGAAAATTGACACATAATGAAATATTGCTGCAGGTCACCAGTGGTCATAGTGCATGTTGCTCATATCGTTGATTGTTTTTGTTGCAAATGCAGCTATATGGCAATTCAATTGTTGATTGCACTCATTGGTGTAGAAAGATAGGAGGAGAGAGCATCAATTGTGAGAGAAATGGGAGGGGATCTCTTATGTGCCTTGTAGAGGGAAATGCGTGGTATAGTGACTCTAGTCTAGCTGTAAAGAGGGCGTAATTGGAACCTTAAAAGGATTGAATAAAGTTCCTGTTGATTATAAGATCAGTGGCACTTTCTGAGCTACTTCGCCCAAAATGTGTTTTTTTGACTTATTTTAAGCTGCTTATCAACACCGTAACGGTCTGAAAACAACTTATCATAAGCAAGTTCAAAAGTTGCAGTTCATAAGCTGTAACAAACAAGGCTCAACTACTCTTGTTATGTACCAAGTGATGCTGGATTAGATGACACAGTGGATCAATTGTATTTTATTGGTTTTCCTATTTGCAATGATGGTGTGACATTTCCATTGTCATTTTAATTCAGGAATATTATTTCTGGTGCACCCAAGCCAAGATCCTGGTTTGGTCCTAACGGCCAGTACATCAGAGAGTTACCTTGCCCAAGTTGCAGGGGAAGGGGTTATACTCCATGTACAGAATGTGGAATAGAGAGATCTAGATTAGATTGTACAGAGTGTAATGGAAAGGTAAATAATCTTGCTCATCTCCTATCTCAAATTCCACATAGATAATAAATTGACGAGTATCTTACATACCTTCCATTTGATTGCTATTTATCATATAATGGATGGAGATACTTTCCCTGGTCAATCTTTGTAGTACTAATAGATTTATCCTCTTGTTCATGTTTTCTATTTCCTTAATCGTCAACTTTAACAGGGTATAAGGACTTGTCATCAGTGCTTTGGAGATTGTGTTATATGGGAAGAGGCAATTGATGAACAGCCTTGGGAGAAAGCCCGCTCGAGGTACATAACTATTTCACATAATGCTTTTATTTAAATATACCATTTTTATTTTTTATTTATTTATTTATTTATTTTTTTGTGTTTTATCTTTTTATCTTTTTGGTTCAATGTATGGCTGACCCCTATAACTGAGAAACACTCAAACGAGAATACAACACTGCTGATACATAGTTGCAAAGAAGCTTGCCAATAGCCAGAGGAGGGCCAAGAAAAAACTTTGAGGCTAATTACCCTCCATATGATGTTTTTATCACCTGGCATCAAAGCCTAAAATTATAATTATTAATCCTATACTTCTTATCACTTGTAGACTGGAAGATAAATCATGTAACAGTAAACGAAAGAAAGAAAGGAAAAAAAAGAAAAAAAAAAAAAAGAAAAGAAAAAAAGAAAAATTATAAAGACATAACTTCTCTAGTCTGCACAAGGGTAACACATTTATTTATTTATTCTCTTTTGGGTTGGCAGGATTTAATAATTTATGTAAAAATTAATATGTGGATCGGGATTGGAATTTCCCTGTCAGACAATTCACAGCAGAAAACATGGGTCATAGGAGAATTATGTGCATAATTGAGTTTTTTTTAATGCTCATAGCCATGGGAGATAGGAATGGTTGAGACTCGTATTTTCAGGTTATTCATCTTCATTAGTTTCCTTAATAATAGTATTCTTAAGAAACCCTTTATAGCTTATGCCACTCCTTTTTATTGAATATGTAGTTTTCTTTCCTTTTGGAACTTCTTACAATTTATAGAACTATGCAAGTTTTATAGAATTTCTCAGTGATTGTTTCTTTATGTTGTACGCTTCATTCATTTAATGGATGTGTGTGCTTTTTAATGTCTATCTGCTTTTTTATTCATTTAAATGAAATGAATATGCCTTTTCAGTTCTCCCTTTAAAGTAAAGGAAGATGATGAAGTAGACAACCTAGAAATAAATCTGGATGTGAAGCAAAAATCAAAGCGTGTATACCAATCTCCATCTCCTGAAGTTGGTTTAAAGATAAGCAGATCATTAAAAGTAAGTTTTTTGTATCAATATTGTTTGCATTTAACACTTGAATTTGTTCTGTTAGACAATATATTTTATACGTTCTTTATTTTCTACCTATACTGATGATTTTTATTTTTATTTTTTCATTAATACTTGTTATTTTAATATAGTCAGATGCTGAGGTACCAAATTGCAGTACAATTGCAATTTCAAATTAAGATATAAACCTTAGAGTTGTTAATATAGAGTTTGTCTTCGTTCAAAATATCCAGACTCTAATAACCCAAGCAATTAAGTATTTTATTATTATTTTTTCTCATATTTTTTTGGAGGAAAGCATTTCAAGTTTCTGTATGGATGATCTTTATGTTGTTCAGCAGTTCAGGTTTTACAGTTTGCAAATTCATATAGCTTGTGTTTTATAGATTTTCATAAATTTAGTACTTTTATTTTTTTTTTAATTAATTAATTATATTAACCCTATCATGAATTTTAATCTTTCTTGTTTAGTTGAATGATTGCAGAGCCTCAATGCCAGAACTGGACTCTTTAGTAAGAGAATGAAGATTATTCATCGCAATCCTATGCTTCATGCACAAAGAGTGGCTGCAATTAAGGTTCGAATTGTGAAGAACTTTTATTGTCTGAATTATGGGATTTTTAGTTTGATTCTATAAAAAAAAAAAAATAAGAATCTGGACTTGGTTCATATTAGATGATGGTTTATATAAGCAATTTTCATTTTTCAATTTATAAGGTTTTTGAATAATGAGAAGATGGTCAAACAAAAGCTTATCTTCTGCGAAGCTCTATTTTTATTGGTTTCTAGGAGGTATTGCTTTACTGTAGGCTGTAATGTGCATATTTACAATAATCTGTTTTCCTGATTATTTACTTTTCAAAAGTACGAGCACGTAACTCTTTTGTGTGGTGACTGAATGTATTAAGCATTACTAAATGAATGCATATGAAGCTCATATCATTTCTCAAAAGCTTGGTAGTTTGCATGTATATTTAAAATAGTCAGGAAGAAATGTTATCAATGCACAATAGTTTCATGCAACTCAACAGGAAGGTCAGATTTGAAGTATTATATTTTATGCAGAAAGCTAAAGGGACTGCTATTGCAAGGAAGCATGCTTCTGAAACTATGAAAGCTTTCTTTCGTGATCCAGAGAACCGTCGTAGGAGAAGCATTGCCATGAAAGGTCTGTTTACATACTATTATTATAGATGCAGCACTCAGTGACAGCTTTCTGTAGTATAGTTTCCTTTTACTTCATGGGAATATTTCTGCATGATGCAATATTTTATTGGTTCATTTGTTGCCTTGCTATGCTGCAAGTATTTTTAACCATGTCTTGCTCAGCCCCTTAAGTTTTCATGCCTGTTCTCTCTTGTTGGTGAATAATGTTCTTCTGTGCGCACATCGATGTTATATAATAAGATTTTTTTATTTATTATCATTTCTAAAGCTTCATTAATATAAAATACAAAAAATTGCTTGATTTAATTTGTGACAATGACCTTCTCGATGAGGCCGTATTAGACTGCTCTCCACATTTATTCAAAGATGAAAAACACTAGTAGTCTTCTTCTCTTCACATGAATTATCATACTTGGAATATTGTTCAAATGAACAAGTACTGTTGTCATTAGTGCAAGTTTAATATTTAGATAACTGGAATCTCTTTAGCCCCACAAATTTGAGTGCTACCAAGTTCTTAATTGAGGACTACAGATTTTTCAAATATCACTCAAATTCCTCTTTCCCATGCAGGAGTAAAATTTTATTGTAGAAATTGTGGACGTGAAGGGCATAGAAGGCACTACTGCCCAGAACTTCTGGATAACTTGATTGGCAGACGGTTCAGATGCCAGTTATGTGGGGAGAAGGGGCATAACAAAAGAACCTGTTGGAAGTCGAAAACAAATGAATCGAAAAACAATGTCCCAAGGCATCACTGTTGCAAGATATGTGGTCAAAGCGGTCATAATCGCAGGACATGTCCCCAGCTACAAGGCAAGAGTGTAAAATTAGATATTGTTGATAGATGGAAAGGTCTTGTTGCCTCTAAAAGTAGGACCTATTCCTGCCGGCTTTGCCATGAAAAAGGGCACAATATTAGGACATGTCCTAGTAGAAAGACGGAACACATTCAACGTTAGTGTTAAAACCTGATCATCTCCACTTACTTTGTTTCCTCCTTTAATTTTTCTTCCTCTTTTTTTCCCATGTCAAGTGGTTTGATAGTGGCTTTGACTGCAGAATGTATCCCAAAACATTAGGAAGCTAGAGGCATTTGGTGTCCCCTCTAGTCAAGAATTTGAGCCTCACAATGACCAGCCAATAAGCGTTTCCCTCTAGGCGCCTTCGTTCATAGTTCAATATTCTGATGCCCTAGGCGTAGACTGTTGAGGAACCACACCAATCCATCTTGAACTCGTTGGTTAAACACTACTGCTTTGATGATGCTGTAGGGGTAACGCGACACCAGGGTGATAAAAAGCTCAACAACTCTCATTCTTGTATTTTTTTTTTGTAAAAATTTAAATGAAAATGTTCATTTGACATTGATTGTTGAATGTGATTCAAAATTTTGATTCTATTAGTGGCTTGGAACTATGTTGGCATGTACTGTCTTGAAAGTAATTTGCATATTGATGATCTGAGTGGGCCTCAACAAACTTTGGTGGGTTCATGTCTATTCATCTTGATTCTTCTTCTAAAATTTGTAAACTTGAAACCCAGAATCTACCATCCTCAACCCTATACAGATTGGTTTAACATTTAAAATTTCGAGAACTGGTGTGTACTGTTAAGAAGCACCAAAATAGTGTAAGTGCAACTTCCGGATAATTTTTCTGAGGTTGGGTTCAAATTACTTACCATGTTTGTATAAAGGAACAAACACGATACACACTTTGCATCCTAAATCCTGATGCTGGTTCCATAGTGAGCCATACAGGGCTTCCTCCACGTAACTGCGTCTTCAGCTTCCACTACAGGACTTACCCATGGCATCCTACTGAAATTGTGGTTCAAGGAAGGCCTCTCAATGTCTAATCTTAGCATGAAGAACGAAGTGCATCTGCACTTCCACATCTGACCGTGGCAGATTTATGTTATACAATTCTTCAGTAATTAATTAGTGTGGCTTGTGCATTGTTCACATGAATGTGCTAATTGCGACTTTGAGTGCATCCACTTCTTGATGGTCTGCACTTTTCTGTCTTGCTTTAGAGTAGACCAGAAAAGCATACGCTTAGGTACTACCATGCTTTCATGGCAGTTGAGCAGTGTCCGTTCATCATCCCCCCTTCATTGCAGTGATCTGATCCTTCATGCCTCTGGTGTTGACCGGTGGAGATGGCGTACAAGTGTGGTTGGAGGGTTGGGGCTTTGGAAATTTGGAGGAACCTCAACTTCATGGCTCAGTCCCAGGCAGGGAAACTTGAACAAAAGCTCTGCTTGCGGTGCATTCTCTAAAGTTTGAGTAGTGTGCCTTTGGGATTCATTTGGAAGAAGTGTGTATTTAAAGATAATAATTTTTTAACTTGTTAGTTAAATACCATGATTCAAAAATGTTGTCCAAACAATGTCCTCTGCTAGTCTGGGAATGTTAAAAGTCTCTGCTTTTTTAGTGCTTTCATCTTATAATCCTTAGGCACTTCAAGATTCTCCAAGGTTTAGGACATACATATGAAGTCTTACCAAGGGCCACATTCTTTAAGATATTCATTAATAGCATGATGCACCATTGTTTGTTAGACTGAAAATTTCTGAAACAGATCAGTTTTATTTCAGACAATAAGTACAGATTATGCATAACCCAAAGTTAGTCACTTCTATGTCTTCTACTGCTAAACAAGAGACTGCCTCTCATCTGTTTCTGAGTACCGGTCATGACCCTCGGAAAGAGTTACAGTTAGTTAATGCATGGAAGAAGGCATGTTTAGGGCATCATTCCAGAGGGACTTATGCGCTGTTCGATTGTACAATGCAGACGCATTCTCCCCCTGTGACTCCAAGCCAGGCAACTTATCACCATTGGAAGAGCACACATATGGTGGTAAACTGCCAGTTCCGGCATAAAACATCCCTCCAAACTCATCATCAGTGCCAAGCCGAAATTTTTTCTTTGTGTCATTTTCCTCGGTTTCTTCGTCACTGACATTTGAGTTCTTCTCAACCAGTTCTCTGAACATAGAAGATCTAAGGAGAAGGCCAAGTGCAGTTGGAGAAGATGATGACTTGGGGCATGGGCATGGACAGGGAGTAAGGGGCATCGTCCTTTCAACAACTTCTTGTTTCGGAGGAATAGCAAAGTCTGCCATGGTGTAAGAACTAGAATACAAGGGATATTCAGGTTCCTCGCTTGGAATGCGGTTAGTAGAGGTATGAAGCTGAGACTCCATGTTTTGCTTTGGATCCTGAAAGCCAAGTGAATTGTCACCTGGTCTTAGCCATCTGATATATGTGCTTAGGTCAAAGTTTGTTACTGCATTCACCCCCCTGTACTCAATTGCTGCAATATCATAAGCTCTAGCAGCCTCTTCTTGAGTGCCTATAAGCAAAAGAACAAGTCCTTTATAAGATGCATGAACAAGCTGTTCGATATGAAGATTCTAAGAATCCTCAAGCAATTCTTCAATCTGACGCGCGTGTGGTGATACATACACTCATATATATTACAAGACGAAAAACATCAGAGGTTAAACTCACTGTACGTGCCAAGGTAGAGATATTTGTTTCCAAACACCCTCCCAATCCGCGCTTCCCATCTACCATTGTGATGGTGCCTGCAGGTCAAAAACCAGAAACAAAACCTCAGAGTGAGCGGTTTACTCTTTAGCAATGACCGAAAAATGGTAAGATAAATGTCGAAAACTTCTGATACCTTGCAACTCCTCTGTACTTGGATACTCCTCTTGAGAAACCACTGCTTCTCCTATAATAAACGAAGAGATAACCAATCTATGTTAGATTAAATCAAAGCTGGTACTAAGGGGTAGACTAGTGAGTGATCCTAATGTTCAAGTACCTTCTCAGTGAGGCCAAGTACTCCTCTTTTGTTATGTTCTGCATTATCTCAATCTCAGTCTCATAGTCAGATACCTATAGAAAGATAAATCAAAGAAATGTTGCATAATAAGAATAAATGAGTTTTTATCCATAATTTAACTCAACAAACACAGTAAAGTACCGGAATTAGAAAACATACCGGGAAATTTGTGAAAGTTGTCGGTCCCCAATACTTGATTGCAGCCAAATCATATGCTCTTGCTGCTGATTCTTCTTCATCATATGCTCCTGTTGAATTAGCAGTAGAAAAAGGTTAGTATATACCTTTAAAATTAGATTCTTGAAACCAATATTCGTTAAAATTAGGGCTTGAAGTACTCACCAAGATAAACTGTTATTGTGTCCGTTGCAAGATCAAATGACAGGACAACAAAGAAGCCATGAGTAATCAAGAAAAGTTCAATATGAAAGTAAAGCAGTGGTTACAAAACTAATGATTTTTGATGTCTACCTTGCTTTCCCTTCTTTCTCTGTGTTGCATTCCAGGACCCTTTGTCCCATAGATGAGCTTCATATCGCCCTGTCCATCGATGTCTGTGAAGGAAAACACATCTAATTTATTAGGTTCAACTTTTCAATCGAAAAGCAACGCGTAAAATCAGAAAATCTTCGCCATATCAGACCTGCTGACTCCTCGGAATCTTGAACTTCTCTTCACAGAAGTTGTAGTAGTGGTCTGATTCTGAGTCTGCTGCAACTGGTTTTGTTCTCCTGGATTCTCCGCGCAGCCAAGTGTAACTGCAGAAGGATCTCTGCGTCGTCTCTTGACACACTTGGTGGTCACAGGAACATCACCTTCCCCAACACACAAGCGACGCCTTCCTGGGCTTACTTCAGACTTCACAATGGCCATCTCCATCACTGTTGTTTTTCCTCAGTATGTAACAGCAAGAGACAATGGTTTTGAATATGCTTGGTTGTAATTAAGAGACTCAACCCAAGTATATTTATATATGTATGATTTCTTGTTTTTATTTTAATTTGTTTTTGTTGTAGAAAACTGCTACAGTTATACAAAGACAAAGCTGGTCGATGATTTCTGTATCATTTAAATTGTTTTTTTAGATCATGTATAGCCAGTTAAGGGTGAGGCTACAGTTCAAGCTCTATAATTTTATGTCATAAAATATATATATTTTTGTGCTCCACGTAGGAGATCTTTGCGGTTTGAATTGGAACAATTCATCGGTGTTATCAAGGTTCTATGTTTTGTTTTAAAATTTTCATTTCAAAGCATATTAGAACATATACTCATAGCCAATCCTAACACAATTTATCTATTTTGTCACAAAAATTGTACAGGAAAATTTTGAAATAAAATAAAATAAAATATTTTATTGTTTAGTTCTTCCCAAACAGAGTTTTTTCCCAAGCTTCATGCAAATGTTACATGGTGTATCATGTATTTTAAGTTAGTCATGCAACTAGTGGCTCACACATTAACCACTTTTGGCATGCACTAAAAATAACGTGCTAAAGTCTCACGAAGATAATAACGTAATTATTTTATGCAAAATAATGTTTAAAGTAAAATTTGTCTTTTGACTTTTCATCCCAACACCCCCAGAAAGATTGGAAATTACATGACACCAATTATCTCCCAAACATTGATCAGAAAAGCTCTATGGTTTCAACCACATTGCAGTATTGCACTAGTCACTAATTTATGTGAGAAAAAATAGAACAGAAAAAATGTAATGACTAGCTTAAATCAGTTAAAAACATGGTTATCGAATATAGACAAAAGTGGAGAAAAAACCAAGTGGTGTAATCTCATACATGAAGTGTGAGACAAATCAGGATTGTCTTGTCCAGGTTGAGAGAAGCTATATAATATTTGAAGGTTTTGTTTTCTGGTATAAGTATACAAAAACAGACATGTTTTTTGTGCACATAGGTGACAAATTGGTATTGTCTATATCAGTTGTGCTTTACAATTTTCTTAGGATTCCGCGCCCAGTGGGAATTCATGTTTGAAGGTTATTTGGATGTGTTTTAGACTTTTAGTTGCTCTGTTTGTTTGTTGGAAAATGGAGTTTTCTGTTTACTCCAGGAGATCTTGTGACGGTCTTACCAATGGAATCATGTCTTATACTACTCTTTCAAGGGTTGTATGGTAATTTGCTATTATAATTGAGAAGATGGAGATGATTCAGGGATAGCAATTTGTCCCCCAGAGTTAGGTACCCACCCCGTTATTTATAGCGATTTTAGAGGACTGTTTAACTTATTCGGGCATGAATGGTTTTTATTAATGAAAACTCGCGCGGGTTCGGGTTCGGGGCGGGGACGGGAAAAGTCACACCGTCCCGCCCCGCCCCGTCTTGTTTAGGTAGGTAAGTTACTAAATTATCCTTATTTTATTAGTATATATAGTTAGCTTTAGAAACCTTAAGTCGTATTCACTCACTTTCTCAACAGTTCTAGTGAGCGGTAGAGCCCTACAAACTAAGAATGCTCATATCATTGAATTTTATATTAAATTATAGATTGCCGATTTTTTATGATTTTTTTTCAATAGTTATATAATTGTATTTAAGGAAACCCTACAAACTAAGAACGTTCATACCTTTAAATTTTATTTTAAATTATTGATTGCCCATTTTTTATGATTTTTTTCAATAGTTATATAATTGTATTTAAAGAAAAAAAAATTAAAAAAAGGAAAAGAAATTCTAGAACTAAACGGGGCGAGGTGGGTACCCGTAGGGGTTAAAAAGTTAAACGAGACAAGGATGGGGTGGAAAGATTTCTCGTTTAAGCGGTTTTGGGCGAGGACGGGGCGGAAATTTCTAAATGATTATAGGGGCAGGAGAAGATACACCCGTCCAAAACCGTTCCCGTTGCCATCCCTGTAGATAAAGTTTAAAATTGGTTTTGTTCTTTTCCCTCCACATTATATATAGTGCCATGTATTGCTCTTCTCCTTACGATAGCTTGACTGCTCATTTTTGAATTGTAAATCTTTTCTAGCAATTCATCTTTTGAAAAGGGTTGGACTAAAAAAGCCATTATCCAGTCCAACCATGCCAATATTGTGTTTGGATGGAAGGAATGGGAAGGAGAGAGAAGAAAAAAAAAAAAATTTAGATAGAAGTTATATTGGTATAGGATGATTTAAAAAAAAAAAAAAAAAAAAAAAAGAAAAAGAAAAAAGAAAAAAGAAAAAAGAAAAAGAAAAAGAAAAAGATGAGCACAACACAAATTAGGAAAGAAAAGAAAGAGTGAAGAGGCAAGAATTGCTCAAGCCCATTATTAGGCCCATTCTCAAAATCCAACCCAAGGAAGAGAGCAAGCCCAATGGAAGATTTACTGGACCTGAAGCAAGGGCCAGGCCAACTAAGCCCAAACGAGAAAGCCCATAAAGCCCAATACGTGGGGGTCAACAAAAGGGATTAGGGTATAGAAATGAAGGTATAAATAGAAAGATAAAAAGGGGGTGATGTATGAAACAGTTTTTTTGTACCTACAAGGAATATACTAGTAATCTTTAATCATGTTTTGTTGATAAATGAAAGGAAGAAAAAACAGGAAAAGAAAAGGAGACAATGGTGATTTAGGAGGCAAAGGAAGAGAATAGAGAGTTTGGGGTCTCAACTCCGAACTCTGACGTCAAAGAAGAGAAAGGGATCGATGGACCCCACACCATTGCAGGTGTAAGGGTCACCACTTCAGTTTTGGAGTTTTCGGACCATCTTGATATAGTTAACAGGACCAAATGGTATTTTATTTTATTATATTATTCATAAATTTCATTAAACCTTAGTACCATTTTCTTTCATTTCCTCCCATTTTCAAAGGATAACAAAAGCACTATTTGTAAATTAGTGAAACTCTCCCTCACCATCTAGTTCTTTCCATAATTTCATAACAAACACAAAATATGATTTCTTCCATTTTCTCTGCTTTTCTATCATTTTATTCCTCTCAAATAAAGCTAACCTATAAATGTGTAAGAAAAATAAAATGAGAGCCTTTTAAAACCTGATTCATTTTCTTTCTTTTTATTGTAATTATTCTCTTAATTTTAATTGGTTTCTTAATATTCTCTTATAATTAATTAATGATTTCTGTTGGCTCAGAGTAGTTGGAGAGCCCGTACATATATATTCTATTAAAAGTATTTTGAATTTTTGCCGTATGAACGTTTTTTTATATTTTGTAATAAAACGTAGTCATTTTTTGAATCATAGACCTTGTCTAATTACCATATAACACAAGCAGCTCGAAAATTTCCATTATACCCCCACTTTCCTTTCTTCTTGCGTCGGAGTGTTTCAAGATAATTTTTCATATTGCATTTCTATTAAGTTTATTTACGAATTTATCCAAACAAGTATAAAACATACTCACTTATTTTGTGAGTGGAAATGCATTACCCGTAACTAATGACTCACTTATAAAACAACTAATGACTTCCAACTCTATCCTCACACTTAAAACTTTTATAAATGAAACTCCAACCTTATATATTGACATTCTCCTAATGCATTATAATTATTGACTAACATCTTCCACGTAACTCTCTAATCTTTTAGAAATCCCTACATTCAACAAATCTCTACAACCTCTTCAATGTTCTGTAATTATCCTATTCTCTCAACACTCTAATAAGTGTAGAATATTTTAGAACTCAACCTTCACATACGCTATGCATATGCCATGTAATGTCCTTAATTAGCACTGGAACTACCCGTGTGACACAAGAAGGGGGCAGAGCGACCAGAGAGGGCACTTATGCCTGTTTGTCATTATATTATATACTTTTATTATTATTATTATTATACGTGTGTGTGTATATATATATATATATATATATTTTTATACATTTATACATTTATGTTTTAAATTTTCAATTTTTAAAATTATCTCTTAAATTTTTTTCCTTTCTTTTCTCTTTTACTCTTCAAATTTTTTTTTTAATTTCTTAAGACATAACAGTTAAATTTCTCTTCAAACACTAATTTTTCTCCCTTCAAATTTCTATCATTTTATTAAATAGAAAATGGTGATTCCAGCCATGGCCATTTATTAGTGACCAAGCTCTCTAAGCACCAGGCCAAAGCTGTCTTTTGGTCATAATACTGCACGAAATATATTTAAATTATATTAATAATAAGTATATGTCTAAAAATCCTTTCGTTAACAAGTAATGTGTTTCTATTTATCAAATTCAAAAATATTTATTTATTCATTCTTTAAAAATAATACTTGTAAGTTGCATTTTATTTTAATTATGTTATCTTGTCATATGAATTTTAATTTATTTCATCCTTAAATATATTATTATCCATTGATTTAGTAAAAAATTTATTACAAAGTCGTTTTTTCAATAAGAAAAATGACATAAATTTTTTAAATATATCACTACTTGTGTTAAATGATCTAAAAAATTCAATTTAGAATATAGTCATGGGGAAAAAGTAAAAAATAATAAAAATAAAAAATATTTTTAAAATAAAAACTTATTATTTTGGGAGAAAATATCACTTACTTTCCTTGAGTTTAGGCCTAATTACACATAGTACCCTTGACGTTTCAAAAATTACACCGACCAAGTTAGCTCCCTCATAACAGTTTGTCCAATGAGGCTTTTTTTGATGATGTCATCCATTTTTTTAGTACGAAATATCACATTTTCCCTTATCATAGTTGCAATGACATAATCACCCTTACTTTTAAGAAACAAAATCCTTAACACCTTCTACATTGTATACAAGTTACAACGCCACACACACACATATATACTGTGATACCCCTCGGATTCGAGACACGGGTTGATCAGGCCCAGGCCCAAACCCGAGGGATATCAAACAATTAATATGTAACCGAACACAGAATACAAGATAACATAAGAAATAAAAATAATAAGCTGAAAGAATCTAGAAATAAAATCCTTTATAATTAAATATTTAAAATCTGATAATCCAAAACTCCATAAGTTTACAACTCGGGAATCCATCCATTGGACCCCTTATTAAAATTCTCCAAAAGATACTGAAATAATAATAAAAATAAAATCCAAAACTAACATAGAGAAGATTCCTACATAATCGGAGGAATGACTAGCTGTATCTGTTCTGCACGTCCAAACTCTAACCCTGGAACTGACGAGCACCTAAAAAATAAAGAAGTGGGTCAGGCCGACATGCAAGTCCTGATCTACTACAATCCAAACAGTAATCCGATACGCAGATACATCCTAGGAAGACTCAACAATATCTAGAATAGTCCATATATGTATATAGTACACACTATAGGACGCTCACTAGTCCAAAAAGGATTGTCTCGGCCTGAATAGAGATACCATGCAAATCGCATATATTGTGGTCATGTGTATCTAGACCTACCAGGGAACAATACCTCTGTCCAGCTATCCATCCTAGGCGATATACGCACCCTAACTATGGTCCTAAGACTCAGCTCATACCATGGCCCATAAAATAAATATATAAAGTCCATACCCCTCCTAGTACAAGATACCATCCATCTGTGTAGTGATCTGGTATATGTATATCCATCCGTCCTGAAACCATATTAAGTCATTCAATTATTTTGTTGACATGACACAAGTAGATGATGGACTTAACTCATAGGGTTAATTCATACCTTAATCCAACTTAGATAGGATTTAATGTTTGACTAATCCATACCTAGTATGTCACCGTCCCATACCGGTACATACAAATCCTCCATACAGCATAGTTATTAAAACAACACTATACAATCAACAACCATACTCCAGAATATGCATTTATATAAATTCATACATATATCAATATTAGGTATTCATTTAAAAACCTAAATATCATACTCCAATCATTTAAACTGCTAAAATAAATCATAGCGTTTAAATCCCCCAAAACAACCCATAAATTGATACAAATTAAACAAATTAAATATCAATTAAATCCAAATTAAGTATAGTTAAATATAATTAATTCACCATACTTATAACATTACAAAAATATAGGATTATATATAATTGAATTATATATAAAAACTTTGCCAAGTTCCTGTCATATAAACCTAGCAAAAACAGTGCAACGTATAGCCATTGTTTGAGTTGTTCATTGCTCCTTTCCCTAAACCACTATAGTATTAAATGTTTTCAATATTTATTTAAGTCCCTAACATTTAATTACATCTCACAGTAGCTTTTAAACAGCCTTAGAAAACCCTGTGCAGCCCAAACAGCCCTTAAAACTCATTTTAGTGCGTTTCAAGAAAGAGCAGGCTCAATTAAAACATTGAGCCTGCTCCATTTTTGGGTTAGAGCTGGCTCCTTCAACATTGAGCCAGCTCCAAGTTCCTAATAGAGCCGGCTCCATCATCTTTGAGCCGGCTCTAAGGAAATTTTAGAGCCTGCTCCTTCTTCTTTGCAGCCGTTGCCCGTTCTAGCTTCGTTTTCTCAAATTCCGGTGATTACAGAGCCTCTATGGTATGTTCTAATTCTTATTCTAGGTTCAATCTTAGTCATAAATAAGTTTAAACCACTGAAATCCAATCCTAACATGTGTAGGAACACAAGTTTTAAACCAACAATTACAACACCTCTGTTAACCAATTTTAAGCAAGCTGCGACAGATTTAATTCAGATTAATTTTGATGCTATTAAATACTGTTCTAAGCACCTGTTCTAGGGTTCAAACTCAAACTCAGTCCTAGATTAATTGCTAGGCAACCATATGAATCGTTGATCTCAATTGAACAAAAAAAATAAACATGTTACAGGAGAAACCAACTAACAGAAACCTAAAGAATTTTGGTACAACAGCTCCATTCAACGAAGTTAATTATCAGTTTAAACATGCAAAATAGATTGTTTAAGCATTAGTTTAATTCCTGGAGTCTTCCTAAACACGCACAGAACACAGATTAAAGAGATAGAGAAGAACAAGACTTGCCTTAAGTTTCAAAGTTGAAACACTGAATCCACGTCTCTGAGTTTTAGTTTTCCTTGCTCTGCCTTCCTAAGCCCTCTCTGTAAATTACTCACTCTCTGTTTCTCTGCCCCCACAACCCTCTGTATCACTGTATACGTGACTAAGGTGAATAGGGTTTACAAAAACCCTTAGTAGACATAAACATATGTATTTATAGGCTTAAGTTGAAATCCAAACCTTAATCCTAAACCACCTACAGGTTGGCTCAGAATAAAACACAATGAAATTAAGAAAACCCTAATAATTTAAAACAGTTAAGTTGCCTCTAAAATAATTAAACCAATTACAAATAAATCAATTAAAAAAACAACAAAATTAAAGCAATATTAACAATTAAACAAGTAATAAAATCAGTCACAAAAATGCAGCACTTAATGTAAGCTAAATAAATATAAGAATTAAACAATTTAATAAATCAAAGAAAACAAGTAAACCAAAGAATGAATTCAAATAATACAAATAAGTCAAGTACGTCAAATAATTCAAAAACAATTAAACAATTAAAACATAAATTGAAAAATTAAATACCAGGACTATCCTTTTGAAATTAGGGGTATTACATTCTTCCCTCCTAACAAAAGGAATTCCGTTCTCGGAATTCGCTCTTACCTTCTTCCAATATTTCAGGAAACTGCGAGCGAATGACATCCTCCCGTTCCCAAGTGGATTCAGCCTCATTGTGATGACTCCACTGAACACGTACCAATGGAATAACCTTGTTACGAAGAATCTGATTCCGTCGGTCTACAATACGACACGGCGGCTCCAAATAAGTTGCATCCGGCTGCAACTCAATCTCCCCAACATCGATATGTTGATACTGATCCTCATCTCACAGAAATTTTCGCAACATGGAAACATGGAACACGTTATGAACGCGATCCAAGTTATCCGGAAGTGCCAATCGATATGCCACAGCTCCAACTCGATCCGTAATCATAAAAGGACCAACAAACCCTGGAGACAACTTCCCTTTCTTTCCAAAGCGCATAACACCCCTCATAGGTGAGACTTTGAGAAAAACCTGATCCCCAACCTTAAACTCCAAAGCACGAGTGCGACGATCAGCATAACTCTTTTGCCTACTCTGGGCAGTACGCATGCGATTGCGAATAAGAGCTATCTTCTCAGAAGTATCCTTAATAAACTCAGGACCCAAGAATCTGCTCTTACCAACCTCCATCCAACAAACAGGCGATCGACACGGTCGGCCATATAACGCCTCAAATGGTGCCATCCCAATAATCTTCTGAAAACTATTGTTATAAGCAAACTCCACAAGTGGCAAGTAATCCTCCCAATGGCCCTTGAAATCAAGAACACATGATCGAAGCATATCTTCCATAATCTGATTCACCCTCTCAGTCTGTCCGTCAGTCTGAGGATGATAAGCAGTACTAAGATGTAACTCCGTACCCAAAGCCTATTGAAAGCTCTTCTAAAATCCAGATATAAAGCTCGAATCCCTGTCCGATATAATAGACAATGGAATGCCATGTAGCTTCACAATCTCCAAAATATATAGCCTTGCCAACTGCTCCAAAGTGTAGTCAGTGCAAATAGGCAAGAAATGAGCTGACTTGGTCAACCTATCCACGATGACCCATATGGAATTATACCCCTTGAAAGAATTTGGCAAACCTTCCACAAAATCCATAGAAATGCTCTCTTATTTCCACTCTGGTATCAGTAGTGGCTGCAGAGCTCCTGGCGGCCTTTGATGATTAATCTTTACCATCTGACAAGTACTACATCGTGAGACAAAAAGAGCAATGTCCCTTTTCATACCTGCCCACCAAAACTGCCGCTTCATATCTTGATATATCTTGTCGCCTCTTGGATGAACAGAAAACTCGGAGTGATGAGTCTCAATCATCACATCTTTCCTTAAATCATTAGCAGAAGATACCACTATCTGACCCTTGTACCGCAAACCTCCATCAGCCCCAACATAGTAAAGTGGAACCTCTCCGGAAGCTATCTCTGCAACTTTGTCGATACACTGCTGATCGGTGAGTTGTGCTTATAAAACCTTGCGAATAATGGAAGGTGTAACCACAATGCAAGCCATAAAAGCGTCCAACAACTCATCTACATTCTTCAAAGCATTCCACTCAGTGGTGAATAAGGCAGAAAGACTACCAACAGGTCGGCGACTGAGTGCATCTGCTACCGCATTCGCTTTCCCTGGGTGATACTGTATCGAGAAGTGATAGTCTTTCATGAATTCCAACCACCTGCGCTGTCTCATATTCAGCTCCCGCTGAGTGAACAAATACTGCAGACTCTTGTGATCGCTGAATAATCTGAAGGACTCACCTAACAGATAATGCCTCCATATACATAAAGCAAAGATCACAGCTGCCAACTCCAAATCATGTGTTGGATAATTAAGCTCATGAGGCTTAAGCTTCCGAGATCCATAAGAAATCGGTCGCTCCTCTTACATCAAAACACATCCAAGACCCTGTAACGAAGCATTCGTATAGACAAGATACTCTATCCCGCTCTGTGGAGTAACCAGAACCGGTGCAGAAGTCAACTTCCTTTTCAGCTCATCAAAAGCTCGCTGACAGTGCTCATCCCACACAAACTGTACACCCTTCTTAGTCAGATGAGTGAGTGGCCACGCAATCTTAGAGAACCCCTGAATGAACCTCCGATAGTATCCTGCCAATCCGAGAAAATTTCGAATCTCGGTAGGTGAAGTAGGTTGTCCCCACTCAACCACAGCTGAAACCTTGGCTGGATCTACTGATATCCCTTTTTCTGACACCACGTGACCCAAAAACTTCACTTTTCGCTGCCAAAATTCACACTTCTCGAATTTGGCATACAGTTGGTTCTCACGAAGCGTCTGCAACACCATCCGAAGATGTCTCGCATGATCGTTCTCCGATCAAGAATAGATCAAGATGTCATCAATAAAGACAATTACAAACTGATCCAAATAAGCTCGGAAGACTCTGTTCATTAAGTCCATGAACACTGCTGGTGCGTCAGTCGTCCCAAACGGCATGACACGAAACTCATAAGAACCATATCTCATGAGAAATGCTGTCTTAGGAACATCCTGCTCCCTAACCCTTAACTGATGATATCCAGAACGTAGATCAATCTTGGAGAAGTATGTGGCTCCCCTTAACTGATCAAACAAGTCATCAATCTACAAATGAGTGTGTAGCACCCTTATCAAATAAAACACGTCCATGAAAACCATGTATAGGAAACTTACGCTCAACAGCCTGAGGTGCCTGCATATCCTGTGGCATAGGGTTATACACCCTACCATAATGTAACTGCTGCGGTGCCTGTCCTTGAGGCTGCGGCAGAGTTGGTAATGCCGGATAAGTCTGTCCCTGAATCCGAGGAACCTGTGGAGCTGGTAGAGGCACTGGCACCCTTTGTCCCTGCTGCACATGCTGTCCCTGTCCCTGTCTCTGTCCCTGTCTGACTGTAGGACACTGCCGGGAAGTGTGACCATACTCCCCACAAGTATAGCAACTACCCTGGAAAGTACCGAATGGCCTCCTCTGTCGATTAGCCTGTGGCTGACCCCGTCCTGCTTGTGGTCCCCCATTCTATTGACGATGAATAGGTACCACATCCTTGGAAGCATCTGAACCACCCTTGTGCTTCTTCCAAGGCTGCTGTCCCTGGAACTTGCCTTTGTCGTTCTGTCAGTGTCCATTCCCATTCCCTTTCTCAGCTGACTGGTTAGCAGAGTCTCGGTCACCCCGCTTCTCACCCTTGGCCTGTCTGATGTCCATGGTCAATTAATACTGCTGTAGAGCAGCGTCTACCACCTGAGCATAGGTAGTATAGGCTGGACTACCTGTAATAGCTCTCTTGATAGACCACATCAGTCCCTTGACGAAACTGTTGCGCTTCTTCTCCTCTGTATCCACCTCCTCCGGTGCAAAGAGAGACAAACGTGTGAACTGCTACTCATACTCTGCCACTGTCATGTTTCCCTATTGCAGATTGAGAAACTCAGTCTTCATGGCTGCCCTAACTGTATAAGGAAAATACTTTTCTTCAAAGCGTGGACTGAACTCATCATAAGTCAAAGCCATCCTCTCCTTTATGGTGGTAACTGACTCCCACCACTGTAGTGCATCCCCAACTATCTTGAAGGTAGCAAGCATCTGCTTTTGAACCTCTGTGCACTGAACCAAGCGAAGATGTCGCTCGATGTCCTGTTTCCACTGGTGAGTTGCTCTCGCATCGGTAGAGCCTGTAAACTCTGGTGGGCTCCCTTTTGTGAAAGAACTCCTTGCCTTCTCCCAAGTATCAGTCTGAACAACCGGTGCTAGTACTGGTGTTGGTAATGGTGCCGGCTGTATCTGAGGCTGATTCCGAAAAGCAGCCGTTACCCCTGCATCTAAAGCCCGAGCAATAAGGTCATTGAGGTGAGGGGGAAACTCTGGCTCTTCTCCCTGATCCCAAGTTTGCTGAACTTCCTCCTGCTCCTCATAAAACGGACCTTCATCCTCCTGACGCTGCCTACGGGCTGCTTCCCTTCGTTGCCGATTGTTTCGTCTGGTTCTTGCGTTAGCCATTCTGTCAACACAAAAAGACAGACATCAGCACGCCCAAACCGAACCGTAAAGAATACAATGAATCTTAATACTTAAGCTCTAATCAAGAGAAACCGCTACGCGGAAGCCTTATACGATTGAATCCTAGAGACACTTGAACCTAGAGTGCTTTGATACCAACTGTGATACCCCTTGGATTTGAGACACGGGTTGATCAGGCCCAGGCCCAAACCCGAGCGATATCAAACAATTAATATGTAACCGAACACAGAATACAAGATAACATAAGAAATAAAAATAATAAGCTGAAAGAATCTAGAAATAAAATCCTTTATAATTAAATATTTAAAATCTGATAATCCAAAACTCCATAAGTTTACAACTCGGGAATCCATCCATTGGACCCCTTATTAAAATTCTCCAAAAGATACTGAAATAATAATAAAAATAAAATCCAAAACTAACATAGAGAAGATTCCTACATAATCGGAGGAATGACTAGCTGTATCTGCTCTGCACGTCCAAACTCTAACCATGGAACTGACAAGCACCTAAAAAATAAAGAAGTGGGTCAGGCCCACATGCAAGTCCTGATCTACTACAATCCAAACAGTAATCCGATACGCAGATACATCCTAGAAAGACTCAACAATATCTAGAATAGTCCATATATGTATATAGTACACACTATAGGACGCTCACTAGTCCAAAAAGGATTGTCTCAGCCTGAATAGAGATACCATGCAAATTGCACATACTGTGGTCATGTGTATCTAGACCTACCAGGGAACAATACCTCTGTCCAGCTATCCATCCTAGGCGATATACGCACCCTAACCATGGTCCTAAGACTCAGCTCATACCATGGCCCATAAAATAAATATATAAAGTCCATACCCCTCCTAGTACAAGATACCATCCATCTGTGTAGTGATCTGGTATATATATATCCATCCGTCCTGAAACCATATTAAGTCATTCAACTATTTTGTTGACATGACACAAGTAGATGATGGACTTAACTCATAGGGTTAATCCATACCTTAATCCAATTTAGGTAGGATTTAGTGTTTGACTAATCCATACCTAGTATGTCACCGTCCCATACAGGTACATACAAATCCTCCATATAGCATAGTTATTAAAACAACACTATACAATCAACAACCATACTCCAGAATATGCATTTATATAAATTCATACATATATCAATATTAGGTATTCATTTAAAAACCTAAATATCATACTCCAATCATTTAAACTGCTAAAATAAATCATAGCGTTTAAATCCCCCAAAACAACCCATAAATTGATACAAATTAAACAAATTAAATATCAATTAAATCCAAATTAAGTATAGTTAAATATAATTAATTCACCATACTTATAACATTATAAAAATATGGGATTATATATAATTGAATTATATATAAAAACTTTGCCAAGTTCCCGTCATATAAACCTAGCAAAAACAGTGCAACGTATAGCCATTGTTTGAGTTGTTCATTGCTCTTTTCCCTAAACCACTATTGTATTAAATGTTTCAATATTTATTTAAGTCCCTAACATTTAATTACATCTTACAGTAGCTTTTAAACAGCCTTAGAAAACCCTGTGCAGCCCAAACAGCCCTTAAAACTCATTTTAGTGCGTTTCAAGAAAGAGCAGGCTCAATTAAAACATTGAGCCTGCTCCATTTTTGGGTTAGAGCTGGCTCCTTCAACATTGAGCTGGCTCCAAGTTCCTAATAGAGCCGGCTCCGTCATTTTTGAGCTGGCTCAAAGGAAATTTTAGAGCCTGCTCCTTCTTCTTTGCAGCCGTTGCCTGTTCCAGCTTCGTTTTCTCAAACGCCGGTGATTAGAAAGCCTCTGTGGTATGTTCTAATTCTTATTCTAGGTTTAATCTTAGTCCTAAATAAGTTTAAACCACTGAGATCCAATCCTAACATGTGTAGGAACACAAGTTTTAAACCAACAATTACAACACCTCTGTTAACCAATTTTAAGCAAGCTGCGACAGATTTAATTCAGATTAATTTTGATGCTATTAAATATTGTTCTAAGCACCTATTTTAGGGTTTAAACTCAAACTCAGTCCTAGATTAATTACTAGGCAACCATATGAATCGTTGATCTCAATTAAACAAGAAAAATATGCATGTTACTGGAGAAACCAACTAACAGAAACCTAAAGAATTTTAGTACAACAGCTCCGTTCAACGAAGTTAATTATAAGTTTAAACATGCAAAACATATTGTTTAAGCATTAGTTTAATTCCTGGAGTCTTCCTAAACACGCACAGAACACAGATTAAAGAGATGGAGAAGAACAAGACTTGCCTTAAGTTTCAAAGTTGAAACACTGAATCTACGTCTCTGAGTTTTAGTTATCTTTGTTCTGCCTTCCTAAGCCCTCTCTGTAAATTACTCACTCTCTGTTTCTCTGCCCTCACAACCCTCTGTGTCACTGTATACGTGACTAAGGTGAATAGGGTTTACAAAAACCCTTAGCAGACGTAAACATATGTATTTATAGGCTTAAGTTGAAACCCTAACCTTCATCCTAAACCACCTACAGGTCGGCTCAGAATAAAACACGACGAAATTAATAAAACCCTAATAATTTAAAACAGTTAAGTTGCCTTTAAAATAATTAAACCAATTACAAATAAATCAATTAAAAAAACAACAAAATTAAATAAAACAATTTAAGCAATATTAACAATTAAACAGGTAATAAAATCAGTCACAAAAATGCAGCACTTAATGTAAGCTAAATAAATCTAAGAATTCAACAATTTAATAAATCAAAGAAAACATGTAAACCAAAGAATTAATTCAAATAATACAAATAAGTCAAGTACGTCAAATAATTAAAAAACAATTAAACAATTAAAAAGTTAATTAAAATATAAATTGAAAAATTAAATACCAGGACTATCCTTTTGAAATTAGGGGTATTACATATATACACACACACACACAGGCACATTCTATATATATAGTACATATCTATACTATTATTAAAAGTATAAGGGGGTTGGGTGTTTCAAATAATTGATTTATAAATAATATAATAAGATAATTAAAATAAAATACCTATAAGAAAAGTCCAAGTAAAATAAAATACTAAAATACCAATAAGCATTGATTTATAAATAATATAATAAGATAATTAAAATAAAAAAACCAATAAGAAATGTCCAAGTAAAATAAAATAAGCAAAGTGTTGCGAAATTAAATAGAAAACGCAAGACAGAGATCAAACACACACAAGAACACACAGATTTTACTTGATTCATCCAAAATCAGGATTATGTCCAAATGTTGTAGGGATTTTCACTATGATGATAAAAAATAGCAGCGGATAGAAAGAGTTTAGAATGAATAAATACCCTCGCACTAGGGTAATATAACAAGTGCAAAAATTACCGAAATACCCTCCAAAAAATTCGGATAGGGGCAAGCCCCCTGACCCCCACCTTCGGGCAGGGGGGCAACCCCCCGCTAACTTACCGCGAAGTTGGATCCACAGAGTTAGGACTTGATATACAGTATTTATCAGGCTCCACACTACCCATCACAAAGTCCAAAAAAAAAAAAAATAAGTGGGCTATTGTAGAATTTTCCCTTGTTAGGGCTTCAATTTCTTTCATTTCGTGACTGAAGGATTGCTAAGAAAACAAGAGATTTGGTACTAATTTTTTTTCCAAATACCTTACCAATGCTTGTTTCTCTGGAAGAAGTATATTTCTTAATTTATGTGTGAGTTGAAGTTTGTTTGGTAAAATTATTTTGTTATCATTATTATTAGTTTGTTTAGTCATTCATTGTTTAGTAAAATTAGTTTGTTATTATTATTAGTTTGTTTAGTCATTTATTGTTTAGTAAAATTAGTTTGTTCAATTCTATGGCATTCAATCATGTGAGACACTTAAATTATTATATACTAATCACTGTGATTACAGTCATAAATGAATATATATTACTAAATATATCAAATATTTATAATACATATATTTATAATTCATATACGTGTTATATTAAGTTCATGATTAATCACTATGGTTGTAATCATATATATATTTCTCTAATTTTAATTATAATATAATTTAATTTTAATAAATTATAAGTTTAGTAGTGTAATATGCACGTGCATTGTTGTTGGACAATTAAATTAGTACTGTATTTTAATTGTTTTAAAGGAAGTTTTACTAGTTGCACCTGCGATGACGTACAACCAGTTGCACTTGCTTGATGTGTGCGAGAAATAGTTTCCTCTTCCATTCTGGAAGCCAAAAGACTTAGGAAAAAGACTGAAAATTTGGGAACAAAGTTGTCCTTGCTATTTTAGAGTTGTGGACTAATATGGTAATTAATTGTAGGCAAGTTGGGAAATTCTTATCCAACAAGGAATTGGAGTTTGAAGACTCTGTTAATAGAGATGGGTTAAAAGGTGACGAGAGAGAAAAGAGAAGAACGATGTAAGCGTTTAAGGCTGAGTGTTGTGAGGAGAGACGAAAATATATGCAATTTTTGAGTGTAAAGATGTAGCCTTAAAAGAACTGATGAGTGATTGAGTAGGGTTTTAACATCTAGTTGTATTTTCACTTCCCTGATACATAATAGTGAAATATCTCCGTGGACACAACCTTAGAGGTTGTGTTGTGTATGGATTTCTATGATTGTTATCTCCATATATGATTGTGTTAATGTGATTTGATGACACTTCTGCTATATGGTGAAGAAGTGATTTAACTCTCAACAATAATTAACCGTTGAATGAATGGGTTTGAGGGAGTTAATATCCCTAATAATTGGTATCAAAGCCGATAGTGGGTCAAAGCCCATGGTTGGTCCTAAAGATAATAGTAGAAGGTTAGTGTGAAGTTAATTTGTCAAAGCAGAAGGTTGATATAGAATTGCTATGGAGATTCAATTAGAGTTGATGATGTTACAAAGAAGATGGTATGATAACACAAGCACACGAGGAACAAGTTTTGGGGACAAAGCCAGAGAGTGGGTGCTAGCTAGTTCTCAATATGGGGAGAGTATGGTGCGAGGAATGAAGGGGTTTTCTCTAAGCTTAATAAAGAGAAGTGAAGAGTGAAGAAGAAGTTTGTTACTTTGAGCCAAAAAATCAATTGATGAGAATGAGTTTGAAGATTGGTGGATTGTTGTGCGTGAGCAACTGAACACCAACGAGATTGATAGAGTTGAAGAAGGAGAAGCATGATGAAATTTGAGAAAATGCGGAGATTATTAGAGTGTTTCTTAATTTCATCATAGTGTTTAGTTTGTAGTGGAGAGATCTTCAATTAAGGTGGATGGAGCTATAGAGAGATCTTTGTTCGAGGTGGAGCAATAGTGGAAAGCATGAAGATGAAATTTTGGGCCAAGGTAGAGATTGTGTGAAGACCTGTCCCTTTTTCACTTTCCTGTATTTTCTTTTTCTGTTATTTTTCGAGTCCGGGTCTTGTTAAACCAGATCGAGTCAAGTTTTCAGGAATAGTTCCCGACACTTCTTTCATTTTGGATTTGGATTTGTATTGCACTTGTTTATGTGTTACCTTTTGGTGCTTGGGGGTATTTGTGTGATTTCATTTGGTTGATATTTCCATTTCGATGGTACTTGCGCTATTATCATTTGGAGATATTTTCATTGAGGGCTTTTTGTGTGATTATCTTTTGGAGATATTTTTATTTTGGGGCAATAGTGCGATTATCTTTTGAGATATTTTCCATGGAGGGACTTTTGTGCAATTAGTGGAAATTGGTGCCGTGTGTCTTATTTTAGTTAGGATACTTGTACGGGTTTCTTTTGAGCCCTTCTTCGAGTCGTGGACTCTTAGAAATGCATTTCGAACTTTTTCCCCCATTTTAGAGTTTTTGACCCAGGAGGTCGCCGTGTGGGTTCGGGACGGATTCTTAGGTAAGTGATTTATTTTTCGATGTCGTTTCTTTCATTGCATGTTATTTTGGACACCAGTATTTTCATGTGTATGATTTTTTTCAGTTTGAATGCGTTCGGACAACGTTTGCTTTTCGGGGTCTCGTAAGACCGGCCCACTCGTGGGATATTTTTGGAAAGTATAAAAAAAAGAAGAGAGGAGGGAAAGAGAAACCATATTTCTTTTCCTCTTGGCCAGTTCTTCTTCTTCCATTTCTTTCTTTTTTCATTTTTAGATCCAAACTTTCTCTCCTCCATTTGATCTATTTCCTTTGTGATTCGGCCTTTGTCGTAGGAGGACTTTGTGTTGGCCTTGGTAAGGCATTGATTTCCATCCAATTAGTTTTTCGTTTGGACCCTTCTTGAGTTTTTGGTTTGAGCTCGGGTTTGGATTTGGGAGGTTCCGCAAAAGGATTAGTTGTTTTCCTTGTTGTCTTCGACGTAACCCCGAAGTTGCATAACTTTTTGAGCATTTTCATTTTGGCGTATTTGAGTTTTTCACCTCAAATTGAGGTAGGGGGTGTAGTATAATTATAACCATTGTTTTTTATTGTGTTTGGAGAGTTTCATATGCTATATTTGTGTTGTGTGAGTTGTGAAGGGTTTTTTTTATTTTTACTTTCAACTTAGGCTCACATGATGTTCTAAAAGCATGAGTATATAATTTTGTTATTCAATCCTTATATGTATTGTGTAGAGATTGTATATTGAGTCAAGATTTTATATTGAGGATTATATGAATTGGTTTGCTATAGTACTTTAGTGATGGTATTACTAACATGAAGATAGCCTTGTTACTTGGAAATATACATGTAATGTCCCGGATTTTTCTAATTTTTTTTTTGAAATTTTTATTTATTTATCTTTTTGTGCCTTGTTTTACGTGCCACACAGGCCTCGAGGGCTGTTTAGGTCATATCTCGAGCCAAGAGTTTTAGAAATGAATTTTATTTATTTTAAGTTAATTAGAACTGAAAGGATTAATTTTAGAATTTTTCGAAAGTCGGGACGATTTTTAGGCTCGGGAACTTCTCCCGGTTTTGCCATTTGCATTGAGGGGTATTGTGGTCTTTTCACACACATATACATATACATGTATCTATGTATTAGAGGAGATATTTATTGGGACATAGAAAGAGTTACAATGGAAGATCATGGGCAAAAGTGTAACTTTGTAAAAGTTAGTAATCAACTTAGTGTTGACACTTGGCATGTCTAGGACCACATCTTCAAAATGAAGACTAGCCTCCCCCTTTCGTCTTCCTCATTTCAGCTAACCCACTCCTCCTCTCTATCTTCTATTATTCTCTCTTTATATCTACAACATATATGTCTTCCATGCTTTAAATCATTTTGGTCGGTTTAGAGTGAGATTTTGGTGAAGCCATAGAAGGGAAAGTTTAAGAAAATGACAAGGGCTAGATTTTGAGACCAATGGTGCAAGCACTGGGAGGAATCCGAAATTTGGGGTGTCCTAAAGGCTTGTTTGGCTAGCTTAAAGGCTTGTTTGGTTGTCTCATTTGAGGTAGGGATTAATTTCTAATGCTCTATACTTTGCCTTTTGTTATCTTCCATTGATTCTTTACTTGGCTATATTGAATGCAAGTTTTATGAATGAAATGATAATTAAAGAAGATGTGATGAAAGCATTCTAGTATTGATGTATAAAATATTTCCTTTCCATGTTAATGAAGTATTGTCATTGAACAATTGAAGAATTGCATAATTGTGCCAAGGTGTTAGCATGATTTTGTTGATATAATTTACATGGGAGTATGCTTGTGATTGAAATATTAAGAATGCTATACTTGTGCTTAAATTGTAAAGAATGTCATGTTTATGCTTAAATTCTAGAAAATGTCATGTTTATGTCATTGATACCATGTAAATGGAAATGAAGTTATATTGAGGAATTTGATTGATGTGTATGACAAGGTGGGAAGGGAATTGTGAATGGGCACAAAATGGATTTTTATAAAATAAATCAAATTTTGCGAGTCCGGTGCTAATTCGACCTAAAGGGAGTGTGTGCTGATTTATGACGTGAAAACTTAATTACTAGGCCCCAAATGGTTGCCGGATTTGGAA